>NC_137800.1:80481307-80571052 GCF_963383645.1 Muscardinus avellanarius | reverse complement strand
GGTAAGAGGAACTTTAGCACCAGGCTTTCATGCCAAGGTTGTATTTTCCTTGCCCTTCCTTTATATCTCCTTCTACTTGTTTCCCTTAAGTCTTTTCTCCTATCTCATTTCCACAGGGGGATGCCAGTTCAGTGAAGCCAGTTCTTTCTTTTATTTGCTTTTTCGGGAGGGCTAGAAATCTAGATTTGCCTGTAAATTTTCTCATTAAAAAAAAAAAGCCGGCCTAAATTTATATAACACCCAGATACTCAAACAAAGTATATCAGTTTATGGCCTGTGCCCTACAAGCAGTTAGAAACAGCGGGGCTCAACAGCGCCAGGGTGGGGGAGAGCTATATAACTAGTTTCCTGGGGGCTTTGCACAGGGCTGAGTTAAAAATTACACATCCGACTATAGGCTGGCAACTGAATGTCTCAATCACCCAACCTCTTATCCAAGCATCTCTTCCATGTGGCATAACTGAGGATAAATGCCATGCCCTCCACTCTTCGGAGCTCCTAGCTTGCTTTTTTTTTTTTTTTTTTTTTTTTGGTGGTACTGGGGTTCCTTGAAACCCTTCTACTTCCGGGCTACAATCCCAGACCTATTTTTATATTTTTATTTAGAAACAGGGTCTCTTAAACTGTCTCTGCCTCTCAAGTGCAGGGATTAGGAGGGTGCGCCAACACCCTTGTAATCCCAGGTCTTCTCTTGCTTTTAATATGCAATATGTGCCAGGTGTGGCTCACGCTAGTACTTGGGAGGCTGAGACAGGAGGATCAGATACACCAGCAGCCTCAACAACTCAGTGAGGCCTTCTACAACTTAGTGAGACCTTGCTTCAAAAAAGAAAAAAAAAAATAGGGCTGGGGGTATAGCTCACTGAAACAGAATGCCTGGGTTCAATCCCTAGTACACCTACACACACACACACACACACACACACACACACACACACTGCATAATCTGAGTTTTAAAACCACTTCATTTTCATGAAAAGTTTGGACCAAAGTTTCCCCCATAGATTAAGTGCTGTTATGGATTTGTTGCTTCATGACAGGTGTATTCTGAGCCCAGCATTTTCCAAACCCTGTTTCTTGGTCCGAATCTGCCTCCACCGCTCCACCTCCCAGCAGAATCGGCCTCTTCAATTGGGCTGCAGGAATCTGGTCCTGTGACTAGCCCTGGAGAGCTCTGAAGAGCCCGCTGCAGTGGAGGGCGGGAGTGGTTGAGCTTGTGTAATCCCACACAAGTGTCAGTATCTGTTGCCAAATACTGAAAGAGAGGCTGGTTCCAGCTGATCGCCATAAAAGCATTCCCAGCGCTCACTTAGGCTCCGGAGGCCCAGGAAGCTGGGCTGCGGGGTAAGTAAGAAAGGATGGGGCAAGGGGAGGGGGCAAGGGGAGGGGGCTGGCAGTGACCTTCGGTATGCGGTATGCGCAGGCAAGTCTGTCTTCTAAAAAGCGACAGTGCTTGGGAGCCAACTTTGCCTGGTCTCCATCCCCACATCATGTTACACTGAAATTCAGGGAAAGCCTCTGGTTAAATAAAAGCTGTTAGATTTCAGCAACTCTCTTTCTCCCCCTCCCAGGCAGACAGAGTTTGTTTGCTGTCCTGGCGCTGCTAGATAGTTGACTTCATCGGAAAACGGTATTATTTTGAAATGAGGCTTGGTTTTCTGGGTCAGTGACCCGCCTAGAGGAAGAGCACCAGGCTGTACTGCCGCGGCTCCGAGTGTCCCTGCATCACCTGCGGAGCCCACGAGGGATTAGAACATGTCTCCTCGCAGGCTGTGGCCTGGCCTGTTGGGCCTGCTGGCTTTTCTCTGCACCAGAACTTCATCATGCGGCCTTTCAACACACATAGAAATAGGTAAGCCCTGGGACCTCCTGTGTTATTGAAAGGACGACAGATCTGCAAGACTTAAAGGACGAGATTGAATATCTGCCCCCTGTGTAGACACAACCCAGTCCCCAACCATTTGCCCCTGGCCGAGCGGCCTGGCAGTGGAGTTTGGAGTCCTCGGGGGATGGGGACTGGCAGATGGGCTCATTGGGTGGCAGGTGAGCAAGAGAGAGGTCCTTTTGGCCATGGCATCATTGGGTGCTCCTATATGGGAAAATAGGTGCTCAGTGAAGCAGAGGCTGCAGTGGACAGTGGGAGAGGAGGCAGGTGGTGGAATGTGGTAGAGGGAGGAGTTTGTTTTTGTTGGTCTACCTACAAGGGAGGTGCTGGGCTGCAGGGAGGTGGAGGATGACCCTGGTGTCTGCAGGTGCTCAGGATGAGTGTGGGGGAGGGGCACACAGACCCACCTCACCTGCCTTAGGGCAGAGGTGGGGCTATTTAGATTGAGAAGTAGGTGGAATCCCAGGTATTTCCCTAAATTTATTTTTCCAGCTTTACCGAGGTATAATTGATAAAGAAGAATTGCATAAATTTAAGATGCCTACTGTGATGTTTCCATATACAGATGGATTGTGACATACTCATCATTACCAAGCTAGTTAAAATCCCTGTTCCCCTCTTATGGTTATGTTGTGGTTTTTTTGGTTGTGGTGCTTTTGTTTTTGGTACTCAGTCCTGAACCCAAGGGCATTCTACCTCTGAGTTAAATCCCCAGCCCCATATTATTTTTTATTTTGAAAAAGGTCTTGATAAGTTGCTGAGGCTGGCCTTGAACCTGCCGTCCTCCTGTGTCAGCCTCTCAAATACTGGGATTATAGGCTTGCGCCGCCACACCTGTCCACTGTTGCCATCGCTAACTTGCGTAGTAAGACTTAAGCTCTTCAGCAAAAGGATTCAATTCTGGTATACATTTTATTTGGAATTTTTCTTCACATATGGAAAATATGACCGAATTCATTATATCATCAAATATGAGTATATTCTAAGCCAATTTTCAGGTTAATTTAAGATATACCTGATGTTCTGGGTTTTCATCTAAATAAAAATAGTCCTTCATAGTCTTGTTGCCTCCAGAAATTAGAGTTACAAGATTACAAATAAAATGAAAACTTACCTGCACAAGATAGACTTAAGATACTGTATGGCTGGAAATAATGTAGGATCACAGAATTTTACATTTGGAAGGAATACTAGCGGTCACTGAGTCCAGTTATTTTATTTTACAGACAAGAAAACTGATCGTCACGGGTTTCACAGCTAACTTGTTAGTGGCCCTGTCTAGAATTACATATCCTGACAGCCAGTCCAGTGTTCTCCCCATTAAACATTTATTGCTGAAAGGGAGTCAGGAAATAGCGGGGAAGAGTGAGACTGCTGGGAATGCCAGCTCTGCTGTAGCTAGATGTGACTTCCAGACACTTTTACCTCTCAATGCCTCTGCGCTCTCAGTGAATCCGAAACATCCAGGCTCTTAAACTGGGTGAAGTTGAAATTGCTGCAACTATAGAAGTAAGCCGACTAGAAACAACGAAAGGAAATATTCAACATTTTAATCTTTAGAGTTTACAAATTTACGACACAGCAAAGCAGGATGGCACACAGCTGTAATCCCAATACTTGGGGGAGGGGGATGAGATAGGATCACAGGTTCAAGGCCAACCTCAGCAATTTATTGGGACCCTCAGCAACTAAATGGGATCCTGCTTTAAAAAAAAATTGTGTGTGTGTGGGGGGGTATAGTTTGGAGGTAGAATGCCCCTAGGTTCAATCCTAGTACAAGAAAAACAAACAAAAACACATAGGTACCTTCCTACAATAGATACCAAGCAAAGGCCCTAGTGAATAAAGCTATGTGTATATGTGAACATAATTAAAGGCAGCTCCAAAAATAGAGTCTGTACAGATTCTAATAGGAGACTGAAGCACCATTTTTATTTTTTAATAACTTAGATGAGGTTATACATTTCTCGATCCATGCCCTTTTTTCTTACATGGGGCTTGAGCAGAGGGCTGGTGTTTACATGAAGTGGGCAATTTACAGCTTTGGGTCCGTAAGCTGCTGGAGTCTTATTTGGATGATCTGGGGGGGTCGTGACTAGTCTCTGATGCCATTGGTGCTTACAGTATGGGAGCAGCTATATTCTTCTGTTTTATGAATTTAAAAAATGGATGTGATTTACACTAGAAATAAGGTGTCACCTGTGAGGGTATCCTCACAGGATCCTTGTTTCCCTGTAGATACTAAGGGGATCCAGGCTGTGAGTCTGCATGTGGGTGGTAGAGATAGCCTTCTAAGATTATTTGTCCTTCTTAGAATGGTAAGCAGGGTGTAGTGACACTTTTCCTGTAATCTGAGTACTTTGGAGGCTGAGACAGAAAGATGCAGGTTCAAGGCCAGCCTCAGCAACTTGGTGAGGCCCTCAGCAACTTAGCAAAACCCTGTTTTAAAATAAAATATACCAGCCAGGCCCTGTTCTAAAATAAAATATACCAGCCAGGCATGGTGGTGCATCCTTGTAATCCCAGCTTTCAGGAGGCTGAGACCGGAGGATTGTGGTTTATGGACAGCCTCAGCTACTTAGTGAGGCCCTCCACAACTTAGTGAGGTCCTATTTCAAAATAAAGAATAAAAAAATAGGGCAGAGGGTGTAGCTCAGAGGTTGAATGCCCCTGGGTTCCATCCCCAGACCTGCAAATAAATAAATAAAATAAAATATACCAAAAAAGTTTGGGAGTGTTGCTTGGAGTAGAGTGCCTCTGGATTCAATCCCCAGCACTAAACAAACAGGTATTACAATGATGTAAACATCTGGGGACTATTGATTCTGCCCAGGTTCAGGCCTTCTGACCTGTGGCCTGGTATCGTATTTCTAATCAAAATACAATGAGGATGGTCTGTTTCTAGGGTTCCTTCCATGTGTTAGACACGCTTCACTCACTTGGTACTTATTTTTTGTGGTTCTCTAAATCAGCTGTGGGGGTGGGAATTTTTTAACTTAATTTTACCTAGGAGAGAACTGAGGCCTAGAGAGATTAAGTCATTTTTCCACAGTCGCAGAGCTAAACAGCAACTTTAAATCATGGCCCAAATTTGATTTGTATTATATATGTTGAACAAATGCACTTATGCCTCAAGAAAATTCTGAATACAAACTTTATTTCTTGCTTCCTTGACCATTTACAACTGGAGATATATATGTATATATGTATGTATGTATATATGTATGCATATATAATAAAATATATATAATAAAATATATTATATATTTATTACATATATATATATATATATATATTTTTTTTAAAGCTGATCTCTTGAGCTGGGCCTGGTGGCGCATGCTTATAATCCCAGTACTTAGGAGGCTGAGACAGGAGGATCGCACAGGTCTGAAGCTAGCCTCAGCTACTTAGGCTTTCAGCAACTTAATGAGACCGTTTCCAAATAAATATAAAATAGGTCTGGGAGTGTAACCCAGAGGTAAAGTACCTGGGTCCCATCCGCAGTACAAAACAAAAACAAAACAAACTGGTCTCTTGTGTGTGTGTGTGTGTGTGTGTGTGTGTGTGTGTGTGTGTGTGTATGTGTATCTGGGGATGGAACCCAGTGGCATTTGACCACCAAGCTACATACCCTGCCCTATTTTTTTATTTTTTATTTTGAAACAGGATCTCACTGAGTTGCAGAGGGCATAAGTAACTGGGGTTGTCTGCAAACCGCGATCCTCTGGTCTCAGCCTCCCGAATTCTGGGATTACAAGCGTGTGACACCACGCCCGGCTTATGCATATATATTTGAACTTAAGTCAAATGTTATTTGAAATATATATTTATTTCAAATATTTGGCTGTATATATGGATATATTTGAACTTAATTGATTTATATTCATTTTCAGCACACAGAGCTCTGGAGTTTCTTCATCTTCAAGTTGGGCCTGTTAACTACAAAGAGGTATGAAGCTTGGGGTGTGTGCGTGCGTGTGCGCGCGCGTGTGTGTGCGTGTCTGTGTGTGTGTGCTTGTGTGTGTGTGCATGCGTGTGTGTGTGCGTGCTTGTGTGTTAGTTACTGGGATTGAACTCAGGGGCATTCTACCTCTGAGTGATACCCCTAGCCCTATTTTATTTTTTATTTGGAAGTGGAGTCTCACTCAGTTGCTGAGGACCTTGCTAAGTTGCTGAGGTGATCCTGGATACTGTGATCCTCATGTCTCAGCCTTCCAAGTACTGGGATTACAGGCCTATGCCGCGGAGCCCGACTCATCTTTTTGTTCTTCTAGAGGGATCACACTTGGGAGCAATGATGAATTTCCTACTTTGATCCCTGTGTGTTGTGCACGATTGCATCACCAGGAGGAGCAGGAAATCTTGGTGGTTGTCTTGGTGCTGGAGCTAGAACCCAGGGCTGTGTGGGGAGCTAGCGCTCCACCGCCGAGCCACACCCCAGCAGGGTAGGGAGTCGTTATTAAGAAGTATGCAGTAAGATGTTCCTTCCAACTTCTCTGTATGAACTAATTGACGGCGCACCTTTGCCATTTTCCAATTAGTTTAACCCATTTTGACCTACATACCATTTCTCATTTCATAGCTAAATAATCATCTGTGTCAAAGATGATTCTCAAATTTGATTAAGAATGGCTAATACTCTCTCATGACATCAGAATTGGATGCAATTATTACCAGTAGGTCTTGATACTGAAGCATGGAAGGCATAGTAATTGAAATCCATTGTGTTTCCAGATCAGTGTGTGTGTGTGTGTGTGTGTGTGTGTGTGTGTGTGTGTGTGTGTAGTACTGGGGATGGAATCCAGGTGCCTTTTACCTCCAGGCTATTTCCCCAGACCTATTTTTTATTGTTTTATTTGGAAACAGGATCTTGCTAAGTTGCTGAGAGCCTACGTTGCTGAGGCTGGCTTTGAACCGGCAGTCCTCCTGTCTCAGCCTCCCAAGTACTGAGATTATAAACATGAGCCACCACACCCAGCTTCCAAACCACTTCTAATCATTAGTTTCAACTTCCTTACTTGCTGTTAGAAATACATTTTCATGGCATCACAAGAAAAAAAAAACATGTATTTAAAAGTAGCTTGGTTAGCCAGGCATGGCAGTGCATGCTTGTAATCCCTGCGCTTGGGAGGCAGAGACAGGAGGATCGTGCAGGTTTGAAGCCAGCCGCTGCTGCCTTAGAGACCCTGTTTCCAAATAAAATATATAAAATAGGTCTGGGAGTGTAGCCCGGAGGTAGAAGGGTTTCCAGGAACCCCAGTACCACCAAAAACAAACAAACAAACAAACAAACAAACAAAAAACCAAATAAAAGTAGCTTGGCAAGGCAAGTTTTTACTTATTTTGCAAAAAAGGGATCCTGCCACCAGTCAAGTTAGGTAGATCAGATGAGTGTGGCAGGTAACCGCTGGGTATTTTGAGTGCTGGCTTCTGTGCTGTGCTCCTGTTGAGGGAAGCCTGACCTCACAATTCTGTGCCATTGGCTGAAGGGGATGCCGAGGAGGGATTGACACTCAAAATTTCCAAGAAATGTTACATTTATGAAGAATACAAGCATATACAAATGGTGGTTCTATACATTAGAGCTAAGTCAAGCTATTCCTTTGGTAGAAAAGATCAAGTTATATTCTTACACTTGCTTATTTAACTGGCCCTATGACAATAGTATTTTGTATCTGATTGACATCTTCATTTGCTTTGTATTTTTTCAGGCACCCCCCAAAATAAGACACTATATATACTGTAACTTTCTTTTTTCAGTCCTGGGCATTAATCCCAGGGGCATTCTATCTCTGAGCTACACCCTTAATCTCACTTTTCATTATTTTGAAAAAGGGTCTCACTAAGTTGTAGAGGGCTTCATTAAGTAGCCGAGCCTGGCCGCGAACCTACAATCCTCTTGTCTCAGCCTTCCAAGTACTGGGGTTACAAGCATGTACCACTCTGCCCTGCTTGTATTGTAACTTTTTTCTTTTTTCTTTCTTTCTTTCTTTCTTTCTTTCTTTCTTTCTTTCTTTCTTTCTCTCTTTCTTTTTTTTTTTTTGTGGTACTGGGGGTGGAACCCAGAGGCTTTCTACCTCCAGGCTATACTCCCAGACCTATTTTTTATTTTATTTTATTTGGAAACAGGGTCTCACTAAGTTGCTGAGAGCCTCATTAAGTAGCTGAGGCTGGCTTCGAACCTGTGCAATCCTCCTGTCTCAGCTTCCCAAGTGCGGGAATTACAAGCATACGCCACCACACCTTGCTTGTAACTTTTTTCAACACACCACCAACAATCCATGCAGAAGACATGTGATTCCAGGAGGGGCAGGGTTTTTTCCCCACTTGTAAGTGAGCAGTAGATTGGCAGCAGTGGACACCAGCCAGGTGTTCTTTACTGTAATCCAGTTCTGACACTACCTACCAGGCATAATTCTTGGCCACTGGAGTTTCTAACCAATTACATGCAAATTGGAGTTCCCATGACCCCCTCCTTGGGCTTGGCACATTTGCTAAAGTGGCTCACAGAACTCCGGGAAACGTTCTGTTTACATTTGCTAGTTTAGTATAAAGAATATTTTAAAGGCTACAACTTAATAGTTGTAGTGAGAAATACACAGGGCAAGGCTGGGAGAGTCCCTGCACTTCCTCAGTGGAGTTGGGCGCACCACCCTCCCGGCACTTGGGTGGCTTCTCATTTGCCTCCTGCAAGCCTGTGCAGTCTGCAAGCTGAGAGCTCCAAGCCTGTGCTTTGGGAGTTTATGGGGATGTGATTGCTTGGGCATGCCTGAAGTGTGGCCAGCCTTGTAGGTATGGCTAGTTGGAAGGGTGTGGTCTGATGCTAACAGCCTGGGCAGGGACTCTGAGAGGCCGGTCTGCTACAGTCCATCAGGTCTTAGCTATTGGTCAGACAATTTTCATATGGCCCATCTAAGACAATTGGACAGATTAGTGTGCATGGTCTGCCTTGGGAGGGAAATGCTTGATTTTATGGCCTGCCTTGGGGAAGAAGTTAAGGTTGAGGAACCATGGACAGAAACTGTATCATAATATCACAAAGGGTAAATAATTCCTCTTCTTTTGGTGGCACTGGGGTGCTGGGGATTGAACCCAGTTCCTAATTACTGGGCCCTAACTTATTGAGATTAAACATATCTTCAAGTGATTAGTGACCATTTATATTACTTCTGTGAATTCATTGCCTATCTCTATTGTTTACTTTTCTATTTTCTTTATATGTGTGTGTGTGTGTGTGTGTGTGTGTGTGTGTGTGTGTGATACAGGGAACATTTTAACCCAATGGCATTTTTTTTTTTTTTTTTTTTTTTTTTTGCCTCTGAGGAATATACCCAGCCCATTTAAAAAAATTTTTTTTTCAGTACTGAGGATGGAACCTGGGGCCATTCTACCTCCAAGCTACATCCCCAGCCCTATTTTTAAGTCTTTATTTTGAAACAGGGTCTCACTGAGTTGCAAAGGGCCTCACTAAATAGCTGAGGCTGTCCTCGAACTGCGATCCTCCTGTCTCAGCCTCCCGAATGCTGGGATCACAAGTGTGCGCCACCATCCCCAGCTCTAGTCTGTTTCTTTACCCTCTTCTGTTTCATGGATCTCTTGGTTCCCTTACTCATGGACCTTTTGGTTCCCGTATCACACTGTGTTTATTTTTAGAACTTAAACCCACATCTTTATGCCTGAAGGATACAACCTCTCTCGGTACTCCTCTTTTTTCTCCAGCAGTTTCCTGACTCTTGTGCATGTTTATTTTTTCAGAGTTGACATCAGAATTATTTAGCCACATTAAATAACATATCCATTTCTCTGAGAAATGCAGATTCAACAAGTCTTGGTACTTATAAAGCAGTTAGGACTGTAGCCCGTAAAATATTCAGTGAGGTTAATTATTTTTAAATGACAGAAGTCCAACTCAAGCTATCTTTTTGGGGGGGAAAAAGAGACTTTATGGATTCATGTGACTGATAGCCCCAGGGTGGACTGGGGCCCAGAGGTTCAGATGATGTCCTAGGTTCCTCTGTGGGGAGGACACTGAGAGCCAGGACTCAAAAACTCACCAGCACAAAAGAACCAGGCATCCTCCATGGCTCCGGCTGGGAAGTCTTACAGCTGGCCTCTCTTGAATGTGGTTTCCGAGCTGCACACCTGGAGGGGTGGACGTGCTCCCGGTGGTCAGCGCCAGGGGCCTGGCAAGTCATGGCTGGGCTCACGAGAAGTGATTCTGCTTCTGTAAGAAAATAAACAACAACAACAACAGCAACAACACAGAGGCTGCTGCCTTTCCCTTGAGTTCTGGGTTCTCCAGGCACTTTGCCTCCCTCCATTTTTTGGCCTACATTATTGGCTTTGAAAAGGAAAACAGTTGTGCTGCCGAACTTTGACCTTTGTCAACAGAGTCCTGCCCATCATTTATTTACCTATGTCTGCCTGCCTTTCCCCTTTCATGACATCCTTACCCCCAGAGAGCCCTAATATTCTGGAGCTTGAAATTGACAGGTCCTACATTGGCCAGGCTGTTGACACAGCCCCCTCCTCTCTCTCTCCCTGCTCCCCAGCTGTTACTAGAGCACCAAGATGCCTACCAGGCGGGGACCGTGTTTCCTGATTCTTTTTACCCCAGCATCTGCAAAGGAGGTAAGATGAAGGTTGGACAGGCCGCGCAATGTCGCTGTCACTGGGTCTAGAGGGATGGATGGGACTTGAAAGACCTATACTGGCACAGTGGTTTTCAGTCTTAGTCAATGACTTGGTTCACATGGTGTGTTTTTTTCCTTTCCCATTTAGTCCAAATTGCTCTGTTTAAGCACTGTGTGACTGACAGAGGCTCCCTGAGCTCCCATGCAGCTGGTACTTTAGTTAAATGGAGGCTGTTCCAAAGAACTACTGCTATACTTTAACTCTAGATTTTTACTGTATTTCAGAGAACAGGAAGTATTTAAGCTTTTATCTCTAGGGAAACTACTGGAGCGCTTCAGATTTCTTACTTCCAACTTCCTTGAAAATCATTTTCAGAACAAATAATGAGTTAAAGTGATATTTAGGCAATTTTTAGTTTAGCCACAGCATTAAAAAAAATTTTTTTTTTTTTCTGATGGTGAGGATCTGGCTCTGGAGGGCAGCTTCGGGGATGTGTCCATGGAACATGAAGAGTCTGTGACACTTGGAAGCTTAGAACAGACACCAATCCCTGTCTTTCCTGCCCCTCCTAGGAAAATAAAAGGTTACACATGGGTTACCCAATGATCTACTGCAAAAATGTTTGCATAAATTATGCATCGGAACCTGTGTCACTTAAAATAATTATTGTAAATTCAAACGCTTGCAAACCTTGGGAGGACCCACTCTTGAGTGTATATGTGTGTGTGTATTTTTAGGGAGACTGACTCTTATGTACAAAGAAGACATTTGAAACCTCTCCCCAAAAGCAACCCAAAATGCATCTTCCTAGTTTAGTGTTCAGAAGCGGAAGCATCCTGGCCTCTCTTGCAGCAGGCAATAATGGGGGCTCCTCTCCTCCAGTGGGGGGCTCTGGCCATCAGGCGGGTGGCCCTGGCCTGTTCCCGAGTCACAGCTGCCCTTCACCTCTGGAAGCATCCTTCCAGCCTCAACAGAAGAACCAGGGGCTTGGAGGGAGGAAGGAGAAGGACACAGCAGCCAAGCAGTGCCAACGGGAGACTCTCCACACTTAGGAATCCAGAGCCCGCTTTTGTTTTCTCAGGGAAGTTCCATGACCTGGCCGAGAGCGCTCACTGGACCCCGTTCCTTAATGCCAGCATTCATTACATCCGAGAGAACTACCCCCTTCCCTGGGAGAAGGTAGGCGCGGCCTCCGCTCCTAAATGTATTCACCCCGAAATAGGACTTGGTATTTATTAGAACTTGTTATAGAATCTTTTGTATAAAATAAACACGGGATTCTCATTTGCTTATTTGGCAGGATACACAGAAGCTGGTAGCTTTCTTGTTCGGCGTCACGTCTCACATGGTGGCAGACATCAGCTGGCACAGTCTGGGCATTGAACAAGGGTTCCTGAGGACCATGGCAGCCGTGAGTACTTGTCTCCATGGCCGATGACTTTCGGGGATGCTACTGCCAAAGATACGGACTCTAGCGCATTCAGCTGTCATGTGGAGACAAGGTCCTTGCCCCAAACCGCGTTTGCCTCTTCACTGGGTCTCTGCCTGTTCAGTACTTTTACTCCTGACACCAGGTAAATTTCTCCTGTGCTCTGAAAACAACCGATGGGATGCCCTTTTAGTTTTATTCAAGCTACGTGTCTTAAAAAGGATAGGAAGCCAGGGGTGGTGGTGAACGCTTATAATCCCAGCATTTGGGAGGAGGATATGGGTTTGCAGACAGCCTCAGCCACTTAGTGAGGTCCTTTGTAATTCAGTGAAACCCTGTTTCAAAATAAAGAATAAAAAATAGGGCTGGGGGTGTAGCTTGCAAGTAGAATGCCCCTGGGTTCCATCCCTAGTACCGCAAAAAAAAAAAAAAAAAAAAAAAAAAAAAAAAAATTCCTGCCACTTGGGCTATTTAAAAGGAATCGTTTCACTTTTTTTTTCTTCTAAAATTTCTATATGAAAATGCCATATCTCTGAACTGAGCATTGTGATCTTACTTGGTGACTTAGCTTTCAGAAGACCCCTTTGTGCAGTTTTTGATATTAACTCTGTTAATATCAATTATAAACTTGGCCTCAGCTAGAGATGTTGTAGCTACCCCAGGAGGCAGGATGGTCCACACTAGCTCTGTTACCAGCACTCAGGATCCCACTCAATGGCCCAGGTGTGTGGGTGTGAGAGCTGATCCGACCGCAAAGCCTCCGCAGCAGTTCCCCGGGCTCGAGCGTCACCTCTCCACTACCCCTGGATGGTGGAAGGGGTTTGGGCAGAGTTGGTGATACCCACCAGATGTTTCTCTTTCTTAGATCGATTTTCACGGTTACTATCCAGAGGCTCACCCCACTGGCGATTTCGGTACTGTTTGTTTACATTTGTTAAATCTTCTCCCGTGTAGTAATAGTTGACTTCAAATGAAATCATGACCGAATTTTAAAATTTCTGAAATATTTGTCCAGTAGCATATGATAGCTTGTTTCTATTTTGATAATGCAATTCATTTAGAATATAGGTATACCTCACTGAACACAGATATTTTCTTAATGTGTGTATTTTTATCTTAAAAATAATACATTTTGTCACTGACTTGAATCATTTCTGAAAAACTTTTATTTTGGATTAAAATTAATTAGCTTGTGCTTTCTTATCTTCTATACTTTTGCTTTAAGTTGGGAAATTCCTTCTGTAGGAAATTTCTTGTAGACATATAAAGTAGGTAGTAAATAGTGTTTATTTAAAAAAAACCTTATGTTTTGTCTTTCCTTAAGGTAAAAATATAAAACGCTTTGATATTATGGGTGATTCTTAATTCATATACTTTTCTAGTGAAGAGTTCTTAAAAATTGCTTTTTCTTAAAGACATACCTTTACCTAGAACAATAGATACATACAAGAACGTGAAGGTGAAGAACTAATAATCTGGTTCATAGAACCGTGTAGAAAGAAGCATACTATGTTGTCACTAATATGCCAAATGCAAATATTTTTCTCATGCCACAGGAGGAGACGTGTTAAGCCAGTTTGAATTCAACTTTAATTACCTCTCGCGGCACTGGTAAGAGGAATCTTTGTAATTTTAAGTATGTGATGTCTAAATGGCATTAATAAGGACTAAGAAATACCTTTGTAATCAGGACCCTTCTGCATTTGTAACTTTTAAGTTTTAATTTTAATTGACACATAATAATTGTACATGTTTATGGGATACACTTTGGAGTTTCCGGATCTGCACACATTGTGTAATAATCTAATGAGGATGCTAACATCAATCACCTCAAACATTTGTTATTCATGTGTCGTGAGAGCATTCAAACTTCTTTCTTTTAGCTATTTTGAAATACGTAGCCTGGAATGGCGGCGCCCACCTGTAACCCCAGGACTTGAGAGGCAGAGACAGGAGGATCACAGGTTTGAGGTCAGCCTCAGCAAGTAGTGAAGCTCTCATCAACCTAGTGAGACCTTGTTTAAAATAAGTAAATAAATAAAAAAAAATTAAAGGTGTAGCTTGGAGGTAGAATGCCCCTGGGCTCAATCCCCCAGTACCAGGAATGACAGACAGAGAGGAGAGAGGGAGAGAGGGAGAGAGGGAGGGAGGGAGGGGAGGGAAAGAGGGAGAGAGAGAGAGAGAGAGGGAGGGAGGGAGAGAGAGAGAGAAAACACGAACCATTAGTTGTAGTAACTCTATTGCACAATAGAGCACCAGGATTCTTCCTCCTGTCTGTTTGGCCCATTGACTAACCTTACCGCTTCTCTACTCCCTTTTTTTTTGGTGGTACTGGGGTTCCTGGAAGCCCTTCTACCTCCGGGCTACACTCCCAGACCTATTTTTACATTTTTATTTGGAAACAGGGTCTCCTAAGCCAGCGCGCGCGGCTGGCTTCGAACCTGCGCGATCCTCCTGTCTCCGCCTCCCAAGCGCGGGGATTACAAGCGTGCGCCACCACGCCCGGCATCTCTACTCCCTTTGACTCTCCCCAGCCTTGATAACCACTCTCCTACCCTCTACTTCTGTAAGAGCAACTTCTTTAGATTCTGAATGAGATCATGTGGTATTTGACCTGTGCCTGGTTTATTTCACGTAACACAATGTCCTTTTGGGTCTCCCCTGTTTCTGCAAAACCAGCATTTAAAAAAATGTGGGAGAATACACAGTTTTGAGAAAAGCAACAAAATGTTTAGGAAACCTGGTCTCGTGGATTCTGGCGGGAGAGAAGAGCATGTGAGTCAGATGGGGACATAAGAGCCTCTGAAGGTACCAGCAGTATTCTGTTTCACATTCATCCTTCTCATGGCTCCACTGCACATTTAGACCACACTGTTGTTTCATCCACTGATGGACTTTTGGGTTCATTCCATGTCTTGGCCAATTGCGAATGGTGCTGAAATGAAACATCAAGTACAGTGTTTCCTTAACATTCTTATTTCATTTCCTTCTGGTGTATACTGGGGTGAGTTCTGGGTTATATGCCTGTTTCATTATTTTACTGTATTTGTAAGTTATGAAAAGCAAAACTGGATTAGAACAGCTTTAGTTTCTTTGCTAGTAGTTTCTTTAAAAATTGCAAATACAACCAGCATACCGAAGAATGTATAAGACTAATAAGATAATGCACACCTTAAGAAACAGCACTTGATGTCTCCCCAGCGTCTTGTCCCCGCTCCAGGCTCCTGTTGCCTCCCACCAGGAGGTGTTTCACTTTAGATAAATGGAATTGCACGGTATGCAGTCTTCTGCAGTTATTTTGCTTAAAATGATATATTTTGAGATTTAATCATATTGATAATGTTGAGCTTGACAGTGCATTAATTTTTACCACTCTACTGTCCTCTTCTGTACAAGTGCGCCAAAGCTAATTACTCTGTTCTAATGTTGGTGGATGTTTAGGTTTTTCATGTGTGTGATACTGAATATTAAACCCAGGACCTTATGAATGCTAGAGAAGCACTCGACGGCCCCAGCTCAGGTGCACAAGCAATTCTAAGTGTTTTTGCATTACCTTGGGTGTTGCTGTGAGCCAGTTGCTTTACGTTTTGTGTTGCTGTGAATCTATTTTTCCATATGGATTCATGCAATAGAGAAGACTTTCACAAACACTAATGGAAGTGGAGTTGGTGGGCGTGGTGGCGCACACTTGTAATCTCAGCATTCCGGAAGCTGAGACAGGAGAATCTCCATTCAAGGACAGCCTCAGCTACTTAGTGAGGCCCTCTGCAAGTCAGTGAGACCCGGTTTCAAAATAAAGAATAAAAAATAGGACTGGGGGTATAACTTGGAGGTAGGATACCCCTGGGTTCAATCTCCAGTATCACTAATAATAATAATAATAATAATAATAATAATAATTGTGTTTTGAGATATATTCTTGTTTCTAATCTCTTGTCAGTTTGTTACACATATCTTTTTACAGTATGTGATATGTCTTGACAAACACACTTTGTTAATGTTACTATAGTAGTTGAATATAACTTTTTCCTTTGTAATGTGATGTCATATTTAAGACATCATCTACTTTGAAGGCATGAGATTGTCTTCTAAAGTTTTATAGATTTATTTTTTTTAACATTTTCTCCTTAATTTACCTGAAGTTAATTTTTTATTTTTTATTTGCGAGTCTGGGGATGGAACCCAGAGGCATTTGGTCTACGAGCTATACCCCCTGCCCTATTTTTTATTCTTTATTTCAAAACAAGGTCTCACTGAGTTGCAGAGGGCCTCACTAAGTAGCTGAGGCTGTCTGCAAATCGTGATCCTCCAATCTCAGCCTCCCGAATGCTGGGATTACAAGCGTGCGCCACCATGCCTGGCTTGAAGTTAATTTTTATATACTCTTAGGTATAAATGTCATTTTATTTTTCTATAGAGGTAACTGATTGTTCCCAAACCATTGTTCAGTAGGCAGCCCTCTCCTCACTGACTCCTCACTGCAGCATCCTTTTGTGTGTGCGTGTGGGGGGGGGGCACTGGGACTCCGAGGGCATACTACTCCGAGCTACACCTCCAGCCCTATTTTATTTTTATTTGGCTTTCACATAATTTTAAGAATCGGGTTAACATGTTTCAGGAAAAAGCTTATTGAAATTTCAATTATAAGTTTATTGAATTTAAAGATGAACTGGAGAAATAGTAATAATTTGGTAATATTGACGTTGCCAATCCATAAATATGTTTTATATTTCGTATATTTCAGTCTTCTTGAATGATCTTAAAGTTTTATATAAGTTTTTCCACCAAGTTCCTATCTGCGGTCTGGATTTTGTTCCATTTGGTTGCGATGCGTGCTCATCTTCGTTTTTGTAGTGATTGTCCAGGGGTTTTTCATCCATGTTCATGGGTGAGCCTGTGCACATGTTTTCCTTTCACCTGATTTTGTTTGATTTTGGGATCGGGGTCATGCTGGCTTCAGGGAGTAGCTGGGAGCGTCCTTCCTTCATATTCTCAGGAAGCTGGTGTAACATTTAAACTTCGATCCCTTGAATGTGTGATAGAACTTTCCTGCTATCGAGTCCTGTTTTCTTTGTAGTGATTGTTAATAAAAACTTATTTAATTGTTCCAGATTAAAGTTTTTCAATTTCTTCTTCAGGAGCTTTGTGTTTTTCTGGGTCTTTTCTATTTCATCAAGGTGATTAAACATTTTGATGTTAGGTGATTCACATTTTTTTTCTTGTGTTGTTTACACTTATATTCCCTTTTTATCCATAATATTTATTCTGCCTCTCATATTATTTATTTATTTATTTATTTATTTATTTATTTATTTATTTATTTTTTGTTTGCAGTACTGGGGGTGGAACCCAGGGGCTTTCTATCTCCAGGCTATACTCCCAGACCTATTTTATATTTTATTTGAAACAGGGTCTCACTAAGTTGCTGAGAGCCTCACTAAGTAGCTGAGGCTGGCTTCGAACCTGTGCCATCCTCCTGTCTCAGCCTCCCAAGTGCGGGGATTACAAGTGTGTGCCACCACACCCGGCTTGCCTCTCATATTTTAAAGCAATAAATTTTGTATAATATCATTTTGAAGAATGAACTTTATTGGTCCTTTCTATTTTCCTTGATTTCTATTTTATTTCTGCTTTTACTTTCTCTTTTACCTTCTTTGGATTTCTGTTAAGTTAGCTGAGTCTTGATTTATAACCTAGAATATGATAAACTTTTGTAAGTATTCCATGAAACCCTGAAGAGAATATTCTTTAATTTGGTATTTGATGTTAATTTTGATTATGTTTATTAGCTCTGACTTACTATGGACTATGCTATTTATTTTTTATCAGACTGATCTAATGATTGTTGAGAGAAATTTGTTTTAAAATATGCTTTTATGAGCCAGGCATAGTGGTGCATGCCTTTAATCCCAGTACTTGGGAGGCTGAGATAGGAGAATTGTAGGTTGGAGGCCAGTTGTGAGAACTTTGTGAGACACTGTTTCAAAATAAGAAATAAAATAGAGGTGGGGTATAACCCAGAGGCAGAATGCCCCTGAGTTTACTCCTTACTACTAAAACAACAAAAACAAAAATCTGCCCTTTTTATGGTGGAGTTTTCAATTTTTCCTGTTATTCTGTCACTGTTTGCTATATATGTGTTTTAAAGATGTAAAGAAGTCAGGTGTGGTGGTGCACACTTGTAATCCTAGTACTCGGAGGCTGAGTTAGGAGGATTGCAGGTTCAAGGACAGCCTCAGCAAGTAATGAGACTCTCCTCAACGTAATGAGATTTTGTTAAAAAAAATAGAGCTGGGGGTATAGTTCTGAGGTTCCTCTGGGTTCAGTCCCCAGTAACACACACAAGCGCGCGTACACACACATACACACACAGACACACAAAAATACTGTTAGTGTTGGGTACATTCAGGTTTCAAAGTGTATCACTTTTATTGGTGCATAATAATTGTATAGACAGATTTCATTGTTAGTATATCTGGGCATCCATAAAATGTAATTTGATCAGTTTCACTACCTGATACTTCTCCATTCTCCTGTTCTCTTCTCCTGCCCATCCTTTTCCTCTATCCTCGTGCTCTCCCTCCTTTTTTCTCTTCTGGATTCTACAAATAAGAGAAAATACACTATACTTTTCTTTCCAAGTTTGATACTTCACTCAAAATTAGGGTCTTCAGTTCCATCCTTTTTTCCTGCTACATTATTTATTACTCAATAAAACTCCATTGCCTATAGATACCACAAATTCTTGTACCTTTCTGATGACTAGACTTTGTCATTAGGGCCCTTTTTATCGCTAGTAATGCTCATTGCCTTAATGTTACTTTGTTGAATATGGCTGACTATACTGGTTATCTTTTGATTGTATTCCATGATGCTTGAATTACTTGGGACTGAGGCTTGTATTGTCTCCAGAGAGGGTTCATCTTGGCTTCTGGAGGCTTCCTTGAGTTGCTGGGATCCCTTTAAATTACAGTCTGCCCCTGAAGTCTTCTGACCAGACAGGTAGTATGAGTTCAGGACAGGACATTCCCGGGTCTGCCTTATGGGGCTACATGTTTAACATGGTACATGTGGCTTACCCATCCTGAAGGCATGTATCATTTTCCTTTTCTGTCCTTCACCCAGATGGAAACAGGCAGGCTTCTTGACTTGTTTGCATGTTGGTTTATTTCTAGTTCACACTCATGCCAGCCTTTGCAGGAGATCTAATGGATCCTTTGCGGGGATTCCCCACTTTGCAGTACAGAGGTGGCGCACTTTGGTTCCTATGCTCCGTCTCCTATCTCTGTTTACTGTCAAAGGCCTGGGCTCCTAGGTTTGGCAGATATCATCAGGGTAAAAGCTGGCCTTCCCACTTGCTTACCTCCCAAAGTTTCCAGTTTCTATTTGTTTTCAGTCTTTGGAAAGTTTTTACTTTCTTGCTAGCTTAGTGATTCATTAAAACAAATATTTTTGTTATGTGATCTGGCCTTTTAAGCTATTTTGACTGAAAAAGCCATTCCAATGCTCTTATACAATAAAAAATGGACTTTTCAACCCTTTCTTTTCCTCTAACTATAAAGTCAGATTTTATTTATTTAATTAATTTTATTTATTTTTTTATTTTGGCAGTATTGGGGATGGAACCCGGGGCATTGTACCTCTGGACTATACCCCCAGACCTATTTTTTAGTGTTTTAAATTTTTTTTTTTTGGTGGTACTGGGGTTCCTGGAAACCCTTCTACCTCTGGGCTATATTCCCAGACCTATTTTATATTTTATTTGGAAACAGGGTCTCTTAAGCCAGAGAGGCTGGCTTTGAACCTGACAATACTCTTGTCTCTGCCTCCCAAGCATGGGGATTATAAGCGTGCGCCACCACGCGCGGCTTTTTTTTTTTTTTTTTTAATTTTGGAAACAGGGTCTCACTGAGTTGCAAAGGGCCTTGCTAAGTAGCTGAGGCAATCTGCGAACCGCGATCCTTCTGTCTCCACCTCCCAAATGCTGGGATTACAAGCATGTGCCACCATGCCTGATTTAATTTATTTTTTGATACTGAGGTTGAGCCCAGAGGCATTTGACCTGAGCTATACCTCTAGATCTGTTTATTTTGAAACAGGGTCTTTATAAGTTCCTGAGAATCTAAGTTGCTAAGGCTGTCTTCAAACCTGAGATCCTCCTGTCTCAACCTCCCAAGTACTGAAATTACAGGCATAAGCCAGCATGGTCTGCAAAAGTCAGATTTTAATGGTTGTGATATTTGCCTTTTATAGTCTAAGGATTTTTAAATTAAGATACAAGATGATTTGGCATAAGTCTATTTTTTTTGTGTGTGTTTGGTACGGGAGATGGAACCCAGGAGCATTCTACTTCCGAACTATACCCCAGCACTATTTTTTATTTTTATGTGTGTGTGTGTGTGTGTGTGTGTGTGTGTGTGTGTGTGTGTGTGTGTGTTACTGGGGATGAAACCCAGGGGCCTTCTACCTCCGGGCTACACTCCCAAACCTATTTTATATTTTATTTGGAAACAGGGTCTCTTAAGCCAGCTGAGGCTGGCTTTGAACCTGCATGATCCTCCTGTCTTAGCCTCCCAAGCGCGGGGATTACAAGCGTGCGCCACCACGCCCGGCTTATTCTTTATTTTGAAACAAGTTCTCACTGAGTTGCAAAGGGCCTCACTAAGTAGCTGAGGCTGTTCATGAACCGTGATCCTCCTGTCTCAGCCCCAAATGCTGGGATTACAAATGTGTGCCACAGTGCTCGGCTCGGCATAAATGTAATTTTAAAATGGTCTTCTTCCAACTAAAATAACTAGTATCTGTGAAGGAAAGTCTGGACAGAGAGTTCTTTCCGCTGTGTATGCTGAAATGAGTATGCCAGGGTGATTCCTGAGAATAATTTAACTTAAGAAGAAGTGAGAAGACTTTAAGTTGAATTTTGAACTCTGAATTCACAAAATTTGTTTTTGAGTTTTGAATCTTTAGAGTGAAAATATTTAAGAGACCAGTTGTTTGCTCTGGATTACTGAGGAAATCAACTTTTCCCTGTGTTGGTTCCCTTTTCTGTAAGAGGGGACTGTAATAGTACTAAACACTGAGGGTCCTAGGCAGGACTGAATAACCAGTGCACAGAAACACCTTGTGCATGGAAAGACCTTAGCATGACATCTGGAGCGTAGTCACCGTGGAATAACTGGGCGTAGTTGCTGCTTCTGCTGTTATTACTCTCATCTTCCAGCTTTAGCACCAAAACATCTCTTGGGCCGGGCATGGTGGCACACACTTGTAATCCTAGCCCTTGAGTGGCTGAAACAGGAGGATCGCACAGGTTCGAAGCCAGCCTCAGCTACTTAGTGAGGCTCTCAGCAACTTAGTGAGACTCTATTTCCAAATAAAATATAAAATAGGTCTGGGAGTATAGCCCGGAGGTAGAAAAGCCCCTGGGTTCCACCCCCAGTACCACCAAAATAAAGAAATAAATAATAAATAAATAAATGTAAAAAAAATAGGTCTGGGGTATAGCTTGGAGATAGAATGCCCCAGGGTTCCATGCCCAGTACTGAAAAAAATTTTTTTTCTTCTTCTTTTATTCTGATGTGTTTCTTAGGTATGTGCCCGTCAAAGACCTAATGGGAATTTATGAGAAACTCTATGGTCGAAAAGTTATCACTGAAAAAGTCATCGTGGACTGTTGTCACCTTCAGTTCTTGGAAATGTAAGTGTAACCCAGAGGAGAGTTGGCACCTGCCTTTTCTGTGACTTTCTAAGCACACTTCATTTTGGGGATTGGACCCAGGGGCATCCTACCTCTTAGCTACATCCTCCAGCCTGATTTTATTTTTATTTTGAAACAGAGTCTTGCTAGGTTGATGAGAGTCTCACTACTTGCTGAGGCTGTGACCCTACTATCTCAGCCTCCCAAATACTGGGATTACAGGCACATGCCATACTGGCTTCTTGGCACCCTTTTAAGTTTAGTTCTGGAGAGTAGATTTTGGATGTATGGATCTTGCTTATTCAAAGGCAATTGCCCAACAGTGGGTGGGGCCTTTCCTATCTATGATTTGCTTCATTTCTCTATAGAGGTTGCAGTTAACTGTCAAAATTGTTGTTTGTGTTGCAGTTATGGCGAGATGTTGGCTGTCTCCAAGGTAAGGACTTGGTTCTTCTGATCCTTAAAATATTATATGCACAGCAGGAATGCTATCTTATGTTTCCTTTCTCTCTGCCATAGCTTTATTCTACATACTCCACAAAGTCCCCATTTTTGGTGGAACAGTTCCAAGATTATTTCCTTGGAGGACTGGATGATATGGCTTTTTGGTCCACCAAAATCTACCACCTAACGAGCTTCATGCTAGAAAATGGGACCAGGTGAGATATTATGTGTTTCTTACACCTGCCTCTCCCTGCCTTGCACTCCCCGTTCCCTGGCCTCTCAGGCATTTCACCTGATCAAACAAAAAACAAAACAGTCTCATAAAGTGCCATCTAACCTATCCAAGGAGGAAAAAAGTAGAAATTCTATCATCTCAAATTCCTCCTTGGTTTCCATCTTGGCTTGGCTGATGCCTCTCAGATTTTAGAGACAAATAACGTAGAAATTGCTCAAGTGGGAAGGAATCCACCTTCCCAGGTAATGCCTGGCTCTGGAATGGCTCCTGCTGCATGTCCTGCAGATGCAGGGGAGAGTGGCTGTCCTGCTCTGCACCCTGGCTGACCTCTCAGGGCTCCAAAGGGCTCTTCACCTAACACTAGATGGACAGGCGCCATCAAGATGTGGGCCACAGCTTCCCCATCCTCAAAGGTAAAAACCAAAAAGGGGTGTTTTGTGAGGCACAGTGCTCTGTGGAAATCTGACATCCAGCCCAGATGGGGCAGCCATTCTGGGCTCTTTCTCACTTGGCTTGTCTGGGGAAATTAACCAGAGCCTCAGATGTCCTTCTGCCAGCTGCCGCCAATCTTCAGGCCCCTGTGGAATCTCCCCCAAGGCCTTAGGGAGCCAGCTGAGCTTCCCCTAGGAACAACAAGCCCCCACACTGCTGGGCTGAACAGCAGTGGGACAGCCCGTCCAGGCCAAAGCTGAACCAGGAGGTGTTCCTTCCAGGCCAGGATCACAGGAGTCTCAGGTGCTTAGGAGTTAGTGTTCCCCGGAAGCTCAACTCCAGGATATCAGATGTGGGGTGATGTTCCTGTGCCCTTGACAACATTTGCTGGTATTCATTCACATTGTGTTACTCATAATTACACATTGTGTTGATGTGAAACAGAATTCCCTTTGATGAAAAGTTTGGCGTTAATCTTGTATGTAGTAAACTTGATTTGAAGAGTCGGTGAGTAAGAATCTGGCAGGGATAAACAGTCGGATCCAAATGCCATTTGCGAGTTTGGAGAGAGGATGCGCTCTGCCATTCAAGACCTGCCAGTCTCAACTGAGCTATAAGATGAGGACATCGCAGGGTGTGAACAGTAAATGAGTGCCCTCATATAAAAGGCTTAGCAGGAAGTAATCGTGCAACAAGTGTTGGCTGCTATTATTATAATTAGAAGGAAGTTAAGCTCATATTGGAAGTACTCATAATACTTGGTCATGGTTGAGCGAGTGACCTGCATTTCCATGTTTTATATCCTCCCTGTAATGATCTTCAAACTGAAAATCATTTTTTGATGTTTCTGGTTTGGTTCTGTATATAGCTGAGGAAAGATGCGTAGCTAGACCTTATTTATTTATTTAGTGCTATGGATTGAACCTAGGTCCGTTCTACCTCAGAGCTACACCCTCACCCCTTTTATTTGGAAACAGAGTCTTACTAAATTGCTGAGGCTGACCTCAAATCTGCAATCTTTCTATTTCAGCCTCCCAAGTAGTGGGATTATAGACATATGCCACTGTACCTGGCAAGCTGGACCTTATTCTTTAATTAAAAATAATTGGGAGAGACAGATTTTATCTTTTGAATCAAGACACAAAATACTACAAAGCAATTGCTTCTTTACATATCCATATAAAAGAAACATTTGTTAGAATTTATGGAGACTTATGGGGAATTTGGAGAAGGCTTCAAAGAAAGCACAAGTGAATTCATGAGAAAAACACAAATATTTTCATAACGAGCATTTTTTAACTTACTACTAACAGGCTATCTTCCAAAGCCCACTCATATTATCTCAAACTCAGAGTGTGTGTGTGTGTGTGTGTGTGTGTGTGTGTGTGTATGTGTGTATAAAAGAAAACAGTGAAATAATGATAGTTATATCCCTGCCAGAACTCTGCTTTCCTTGGGATGTACCATAAGTTTTATGCTGACACTGTCTGGTCCCTTCTGAATCCTCGTGCTGAGAGGCTTTGAAGGGAGTGCTCCCTCAGCTCATCCCTGCACCTTTGCTGGGCTCTTTCTCCCGCAGTTTCTGGTCCCCGCTGGGACCTGCACTGTTGGCATGCTGCCCTGGTCTCCCTGTGACCGCCGCAGGAACGGCCTTCAGAGGGGTCTCCCTCCAGAACACTCCTCAGACATTGAGACCTTCAGTGCTTCACTGGAGTTGGGGAGAGGCCCTCGAAAGAGGTGTTCCCTTACATTCAGACTGTTTTTTTTAAAGAATGAAATTGAGCACTTTAGGGGTATTTGGGTATTGACGGGCATAACAGCACAGAAAGTGATGCTATGTTTCCATCATAGACTCTGATCTCGACCCCAGGACGTTGCACATGAGCAGTGCTCCGCAGATGTGAATGGGGTGGGGAGGGCCGAGCGAGGGGACAAGCCTGGCTCCTCCTTGGTCTTATGTCAGGTGACAGACACTGGAGGCCTTTCGAAGGTGGCTGAGGGTGTACCACTGATTCTCAGCAAAGTTTGTGTTTGACAAGGACGTAAGAAAATGCCTAACTCGACTTCCGGGAAGATGGCGACCGAGAAAAGCGGGGCTTAAGAGCCCCGCTAACAACCAATCTCCATTACCAAAAAATCAGCGCCTTTCATAGCCAGAAAACACCATTACCAGAGAAACAAAAAATCACCAGGCTCCAGAGAGAAAGCGGACTGAGAAAAGAGCTCAGAGCCACAGAAGAGATACACCGGCCTCATGCCCGAGGATGTGGCAGCAGCGCCATACTGCCGGCAGCAGCGGCGAATTCACCGGACGGCTATAGCGAGCCGAGGTGAGCCACTGCGGAACAGCCAGGCGGGATCTTTCGGCGCAGGGAGCATCTAAAGCTCCCAGTGGCTGAGCTCAGCACACGCTGCACGGACTCAGAGTGGAACTCAAAACCAGAGAAGAAAAAATACGCCAGCCTCACGGACGAGGGTGTGACAGTGACACCATATTGCCACCGGTGGCAGCAGCAATGAATCCACCGAGTCCAGTACAGCTACATCTGCGTACTCAAGAAGAGTGAGTCAAATTGCGGGCCACAGAGGAGAAATCCCAGTACTGTACTCCCTGGGACTTGACCCAGTGGGGGAGTGGCAGTGGCAGAGATATCACACCATAGGAGAACGTGCAACCTGGCACCCCCCACAGTCTAAAGCAACCTCTATCGACTCCCTGGGTCTGAAACTCTGTGATACAACCCAGTAAAGGAGTAGTGGGGTCTGAGATACTACAGACTCGAGATACAGAGCACCTTAAGTGAAGTCATAGTGACCCAAGGGAAGAACCCAGAGAAGGCACAAACTTCTGAAATCATGGGAAAGAGGAATAGCACTGGAGCAATGAATGCCCACAACCCTACAACATCAGAACCCGATAAAACAGAAAATCAGAGATTTCTAGAAGATCAAATCAGGAAAATAACTGTAGAAATAATAGAGGTGCTTCGAAAAGAACTCAGAGAGAGCCAAAAAGAGATAAAGGATGCAATTAATGAAGTAAAGGCCTCAATTCAAAGCACAAACAACCGATTAGACCATATGGAGAACAGAATCTCGCTCTTAGAAGATGATCATTCCAAAAATGAACACATAGTTTCTAATCTAGAAAAAAATTTCCGACAGCAGGAATCTGACATTGAAGAAATATGGGCCCATTTTAAGAGAGCTAACCTAAGAATAATTGGAATAGAGGAGGGAAAAGAAAGTGATACCAAAGGGATCAACAATCTCTTCAAGGAAGTAATAGCAGAAAATTTTCCAAACATAGAGCAAGAGGTCGATACACAGGTCCAGGAAACTTATAGAACTCCCTTTAGGCAGGATCGGAGAAGAGGATCCCCACGCCACATAATTGTCAAAATGACCAATGTGGAAGCCAAGCAGAGAATCTTAAAGGCAACAAAACAAAGGGCCAAGTGACATTCAGAGGCAAACCAATTAGAATCACTCCAGACTTCCCAAAGCAAGTCATGAGAGCCAGAAGGGCTTGGAGTAACATATTCCAAACTCTGAAAGAAAACAACTTCCAGCCAAAAATTTCCTACCCAGCAAAACTTTCTATCAAATTAGATGGAGAAATAAGAAGCTTCCATGACAAACAGAAACTGAAGGAATTTATGTCTTTAAAACCAGCGCTAGAGAAAATACTCAGATTAACTACAAAGAAGAAATAGGTAACACACACCAGAACCAGAGAAACAAGATTTTCCATCCAACAGACAACTAAGATTGGTTATCTATGGAGCTTCATTATTTATGTTAGTCTTTTACCTATCTCTAAATTGTATTATTTGCCTTTATTGTTGTTAATTTTTAGGATGTCTAGTTGGAATATTAATATACCTTCAGATATAGCATTTGGAAATATTTTATCCCATTCTATCAGTAACTTTTAACTCTGTTTACATTGTCTTTGGATATACAATATTTTTTTATTTTTTAGGGAGTTTGTATACTCTTCTGTTGCCTGTGCCATTGAAATCATATCCAAGAACTCACTGCCAATTTCAATGTTGTGAGGTTTTATGACCCAGATTTTCTTCTAAAAGTTTATAGTCTTAAGATTTATATTTAGGTCTTTTACCTATTTTGAGTTAATATTTGTATATGGGATTCAGTAAGGGTCCAATTTTATTCTTTTCCATGTAAGTATTATTTTTCAACAATATTTAGTTAAAAGATTATTATTTCCACCACCAAATGTTTGTGGAAACCTTGTCAAAAATAACTTGACAATATAGGGAAGAATTTAGCTCTAGGCTTTTATTTAACTCCAATGGTTTATATATCTGCCTTTAGAACAGTACTACACTGTTTCAATTATTGTAACTTTATATGGTTTGAAATCAGAAAATATATATCTTCTAGCTTTGTTCTTTTTCAAGATTGTTTTGGTATCTAGAGTCCATATTCCATATTAGGATAGATTTTTTTTCTGAAAAATAAATATATAAATATGATAGTTTCACCTAAAAAAATAGAAAAAAATATTCTCTGGTAAGAAAGAAAGCAAAAAGCAATATTGAAATATTATCTTAAAGATAACATTCATCAAAAGCTTGGTATCAGACAAATGAAACTGTTATGTGAGATTATCATTTTTAATTTTGGATAAATTGCTATAATACTAGATGTCAACCACTAAGCCAAGCATGGGAAGGAGGGATGGGGAGGGAATCGGGTGGGGATCGGGTGGGGGCTGATTGGGCGATGTGTGCATGTATGTCTACAAAAGTTTGTATCCCAATATGATGTATGAATACAGTGCACCAATAAAAAATAAAAAATAATAATAAAAAAAATAAAAAAATAGAAAACAAAAAAAATAAAAGTGATGAAAGCTAAAGAAAAAATAACACTATATTAAGGTAGACCCAATGTAACTTAGCAATTAATTAAATTAAAGGATCCAGCCAGTGTGGTGGCACATGTCTATAATCTCAGTGTTTGGGAGGCTTGAACAGGAGGATCTCAAGTTTGAAGTCACCCTCAGCAACTTAGCCAGGCCCTCAGCAACTTAATGAGACTCTGTTTCAAAATAAAAAATAAAAATAGGGCTGGGGGGGCATGTAGCTCAGAAGTAGAATGCCCCTAGGTTTAATTCCCAGTAACGCGCGCGCGCGCGCGCGCACACACACACACATAAAAAAAAAAGAAGAAGAAAATGCCTAACTCATTGACTGTTCCCCCAGTGACTGCCAACTGCCTGAGAACCCCCTGTTCATCTCCTGTGGCGGCCAGCGGAACAACAGCCACCAGTGAGTCAAAGTCGCACTTATTTGCCTCTTTGTTGCTGCTTTGATTTTTTTTTAAGTAAAAATGACTAGATTTGTACAATGGTAGCATGTAATGTTAGCCTGGTAGCATCAGAGGTACTTTATATAATTGTGCTTTCAAGGTGAACATAGCTTAAATTACAAAAACTAAGGATTCAAGTACATGAAAGTGTGAGTTCATGCTGACTGCTTCCAGGAGAACTTTTGTTCTTTGTAACCAGATAACATAATGCCACTGATTTATATGGAGTTCAAATTAATTCCATGGGTTGGAACACCGGAGTTGTTAGTGTCCATTTTCATCTAAGAACTTTGTTCTCTAATGCCCTTGGTCCTACCTCTCAGGATACAAAAATAATGCAAAGTTAGGACCCAAGAGAAAAGCCATTACCATGTGTATCATGGTCATCAAGATACCTGGTCGTGTTAAAGATTTTTTTTTTTAAATAAACTATCCCCTTCAAAAAAATTCTTCATAGAAGAACATCCCACCGAGAGGGGGCGCCCAGGAGAGGCTGAGAGCAGGGGAGCTGGAGACAGACACATGTGGGTCTGTCTATTATACATGAATGCTGCCTTTTACTGCAGTGACTTAAGTTGCTGATTTTTGTTGTTGTTATGATTTCCTCCTTTTGTATGATAGAAGAAAACATATCCACACTCCCAAAATTATGGTATGGGTTACGTGCAATAGAGGATGCAAGGCTCCTGGCATCTCTCGCAGATGGTACTTGCTATTCTTGTTACTATCCTAATTATTGTCAATTATAAGCTTTACCCAAATTTCACCCTGAAACAGTATCCACCAATGAAACGGGGTGTGGGGAGGAGTCCTCTGTGGTAATTTCTGAAGACAGCCAGAAGGCCTGATTTGTAGCATTCTTGTTAGAGCCAGGCACCAACCCTCATTCATTCATTCATTCATCATTCATTCATTCATTCATTCATTCAATAGTCATTAATAGAAATCTATATTTTTTTCTCAGGAAAATATAACAATGAAACAGCACAAATAATAAAATACTAGATCTTAATGAGAGGGTGCCAGGAGTTCCCTAAGGTACTGGAGGGGGACCCAGTACCTTATGGTACCCAGTACCTATGGGCCAGGCAGAAGCATGTTTGCTTATGGCCCAGCGTGTGGCAGCACACTTAACAAGTAATTGTAAAGGTTGAGTGTTAGTAAGGAGAAGTGTCAGGTGCCTGGGCGTGCGCCCGTGTCTCAGCCCAGGCCCGGGAGGCTTTCCTGGAGAAAGTGACGATGCAGCAGAGATTTTAGAGCAAGAATTACACACTCAAGCCGGGTGTGGTGGCGCACGCTTGTAATCCCTGCACTTGGGAGGCTGAGACAGGAGGATTGCACAGGTTCGAAGCCAGCCTCAGCTACTTAGTGAGGCTCTCAGCAACTTAGTGAGACCCTGTTTCCAAACAAAATATAACCACCACCCCCAGTACTACACACACACACACACACACACACACACACACGAATTAGACACTCAAAAAGAGGGCGCTTGCATGAAAGGTCCTTGGAAGAACCATCTTAGCACTTCAAAAGAATTGAGAAGATGCAGGAAAGGTCCAGGTGTGCTAAGTTTACTTAAAGTAGTCAAGTTATTTTATTTTTTTGAGATGGAGTCTTGCTAAGTTGTCAGGCTGGTCTTTAGGTTATGATTCTCTTGCTTTAGCCTCCCAAGGTGCTGGGATTTAGAGGCCTATTTGCTGTGCCTGGTTGTTACTTTTGTTTTTTAGTTTGTGTTTGTGTGTGTTACTGGAGACGGAACCCGGGGCCTTCTATCTCTGAGCTACACTCCCAGACCTATTTTCTATTTTATTTGGAAACAGGGTCTCCCTAAGTTGCTGAGAGCCTCACTAAGTAACTGAGGCTGGCTTCGAACCTATGCGATCCTCCTGTCTCAGCCTCCCAAGTACGGGGATTACAAGCATGCACCACCACTGCTGGCTGTTTTTTAGTTTTTAATTGAATGGAGCACAGTAGGCTGGGCTGTAGTTTCTGGGTAGCAGATTCCCTACCCTCGCTGATGCTTTTCACAAAGCTTCAAGTTTACATCTGCTGCCTGCCTTCTGCTTGATATTCTTCCTTCCTTCCTTTCTCTCTCTCTCTCTCTCTCTCTCTCTCTCTCTCTCTCTCTCTCTCTCTCTCCATACATATATCTATATCTTGGTGGCACTAAGAATTGAACTTGGGGACATTCTACCTCTGAGCTACACCCCCAGCCCAATTTTTATTTCTTACTTGAAAACAGGGACTTGCTAGGTTGATGAGAGTCGCACTACTTGCTGAGGCTGTCTTCAAACCTGCGATCCTCCTATCTCAGCCTCCCAAGTACTGGGATTACAGGCGTGTGCCACTGTTCCCGGTCTCTGCTTTGTCATTTCTGAAGCCTCTGGCTGCTGGACATTTGGAAAATGCATTATTAAATGCATTAACAATGAAAATGTATTTGACAATTAATTTTAGTGTATCTCTAAAGATAAATCAGTATCCTGCATACCAATTTCCCCATTAGTCATAGGCCTGTTTCTTCACCTTTTTATGTGAAATATTAAAACATCTTTACTTTTTTTAGTAATTTTAGAGGAAGCAAAGATTTTCATTCCTACTATAGAACTCTGAAACTATAGGACATATCAGTTTTTAGGGTGGGGTGCTGGAAATCAAACTTAGGGCCATCCCTATGCTAAACACACATTGTGCCACTGAAATACACACCCAGCCCAGAAATAATTTTTAGAAAGACAGACTTCTAAGCCTTGAAAATCTGTTTGTTAAAAGATTTTGTGCAGTGAAAATATTTTCTAAAATTTTGGATTTTGTGTTCCCTCAACCTTCAGGTGTTAAGATTTTGTGGTCTTTTAACCTGTGATTATCTTGACTGTATTCTTCAGCTCAGTCATTCAGGGTTGTTTTCTCAGTCTTAATCATCTTATTCTGTTCTCATTCAACAGTTCCAAAGTGCAGAAAATTGGTTTTCATAGGAACTCGACTGCAAACATAACTAAAGATATTGGAAAGAACGTAAACTATACTGAACGAGGAGTGTACTTCAGTGTGGATTCCTGGGGTCCGGTGAGAACTTCCTGCTGCTTCTGCCGTGTTTTGCCCTGAGCCAGGCATCGCCTCTCCCTGGAGAGTTACCTGGGCTCGTGTGGGGCAAGTAGCCTCGGCCTCTGAGTGTGGTTTGCTCCCGGGGTGCCCTGAGATGCAATTCTGCACCTCATGGGCTTTTGTCTAGTTTGGCAAAGCCCAAGATGGCCATGGGTGCCTGGACCAGTCCTGCTTCGGCCTTAGACCAGGGTCCATAGCACTGAGGGTGTACTGTGCACAACTCAGACTGAGGGGTGAATTACTTGTGAAATCCATCCAGTTTTTTTTTTTTTAAACAGGAAAACATGGTGCTGTGGGGTTATGAGTGGGGAATAGACTTCAACCCTGGCAAATTGAGATCTAGTAGGAGTGACAAGTACAGAAACCATTGTCACGTGGGCAGAGTAACACACACTGCAGTGAGTGAGAGGGACCTTAGGTAGAGGGAGGCAGTTCTTACCTGGGAGGCTGTTAGAGGAGGCTTCCAGGAGGACGTAGCAGGCAGGCCAGGTCTTGAACCATAGGTTTCATCAGAGCTTACATTTCTGGTGGTGTGCTGGGACAGTTTCAGGATGTTTAGAAGTTCAAGTAGCGTCATTCACCTGGGACATGAGACAAGGGATGTACAGTGAGGGGTGGGGGGTCGGTGGGTGAAGGATTGTGGCAGGGTCTGGGCCTCGGGAGGAGGTTAGAGGGCACCGTGAGTGGTGCGGTGGGAGGTGGACGAGGCCGGCTTCATGGAACGCAACCTGTTGCTCATGCGGAATGCCCTCTGCCAGGTTTCAAAGAGCCCCATGCCTGGTTTAGCACTCTGCTGGCGCCACCTTAAAATTCCTCATAATTTTCAGCCGGATGTGGTAGCACATGCTTTGTAATCTCAGTTTCTGGCAGGCTGAAACAGGAGGATCGCAGGTTATCGCCAGCCTCAGCGACTTAGTGAGACCCCCTGCAACTTAGTGAGACCCTGTTTCAAAAGAAAAATGAAATAGGACTGGGGGTGTAGCTTGGAGACAGCATGCCTCCGGGCTCAATCTCCAGCACTCCCCTTCTCCCCCACATTCTTAATACTTTTCATGCTAAGGGCTCTGCTTTTTTTTTTTTTTTTTTTTTTTTTTTTTTGCGGGTCTGCCCAGGGGCATTCAACCTCTGAGCTACACCCCTGCCCTATTTTTTTATTCTTTATTTTAAAACAGGGTCTCACTAAGTTGCAGAGGGCCTCACTAAGTAGCTGAGGCTGTCCGCGAACCGCGATCCTCCGGTCTCAGCCTCCCGAGTGCTGGGATGACGAGCGTGCCTGCCACGCCCGGCTAAGGGCTCTGCATTTCTACTTTTGCATGGGGCTCTATAGATAATTTAACTGGCCCTGGACCCTCTGCCAAAACATACATCATTTTGCTTTGCCGTATTTGTATTTGTCTCCTTAATAAAAAATGAATTGTGTAAAGGGACTTGAGTGGGTCGAACTCCCAGCCAGCTTGCTCAGGGCTGCCTGGTTTGCACTTGTAGAGCTCTCTGCAGAAACCCCATGAAGGACAGTCAGCATCCCACATTGGGGGGATGGTTTTCCCTAGAATTCTTTAGACCCTGCATCTAGTTCTCTGCAGGTGATCTCCTGTGTTTGCCTGATTTCTTTTCCCTCCCTCTCTTCCATCTTTTCTGTACTGGAGGTTGAGCCCAGGGGCATACTCCTCTGAGCAATATTCCCAGCCTTTTTGTCTTTTAAAAAAAGTCTTGCTAGGTTGCTGAGGCTAGCCACTAATCTGCAATCCTCCTGTCTCAGTCTTCCAAGAACTGTGATTACAGGTGTGCACCATCACATCTGGCTAGCCTGCCTGATTTTTTGAGACTCAAAGCGAATACAATAGCATCTCAAGGCGGATGTGGTTTAGAGGGTTTAGCATCCTAGTGTTATGGTTTAGAGGGTTTAGCATCCTGGTGTTACTGTGGTTCATTTGAAAAAATTAAAGTGTATATACACAAATAGAGTTATGGTTCTAGAGCCGGGCGTGGTGGCGCACGCTTGTGATCCTAGCATTTGGGAGGCTGAGACAGGAGGATCAGTGAGCTACTTAGTGAGGCTCTCAGCAACTTAGTGAGACACTGTTTCCAAATAAAATATAAAATAGATCTGGGAGTATAGCCCGGAGGTAGAAAGCCCCTGAGTTCCACCCCCAGTACCCCCCCACACACACACACACACAAAAATAGAGCTGGGGCGTAGCTTGGCCATAGAATGACCCTGGGTTCTATCCCCAGTAACGCAAAAAAAAAAAAAATAGAGTTATGGTTCTAGATTGGACAGACTTGTCTGTTTTTAAATTGTAGTCTGCAAAACTTAATTTTCTTCAGGTAGTTTCTGCAGATCAGCACAGACCTCCCTGACTTAGTGGCAGAAGAGCAGCTAACTCTTCTCTGCTGCCCCTGCCCTCTCTGGCCTTGACTTTGCCATTTCTCCGCATAGTTCGGGGAGTCCACTTCACTCCCCTGAGTGCCTGTCCTGGGTGATCCTACTTGTTGAGAGGAATTGATGTGTTTTTAGCACTTGTAAAAACTCATTTCCTTCAGAAAAGTACAGTAGCTTTTGTCAATTATGCTGTCTACCCATCAGTAATGATTCTTTTATTTCAGGATTCCATGTCCTTTATGTACCAATCTTTGGAAAGGAACATACGAACCCTGTTTGCAGGTGGCTCTCAGGATCAGCTGAAGCACATCTCTAGCCCCACAGCTTCTTACTTCTCCTCATCTCCCTATGCGAGGCTTGGTTGGTACGTGCATTTATCTAACTTGTGAGTGTTTTCATCAGGATAAATCTCTTTAACTCATCATGGTGCGTATGTGTGTGTGTGTGTTTTACCGGGGATTGAATCCAGGGACATTCTACCTCTGAGCTACACCTCTAGCACTATTTTAATTTTTTATTTTGAAACAGGTCTTGCTAAGGGCTGAGAGTCTCGCTAAGTTGCTGAGGCTGATCTCGAACCTGTGATCCTCCTGTCTCAGTCTCCCAACTACTAGGACTGTAGGTGTGCATCACTGCATCTGGCTTTTTCCTGCCATTTATTCTTTAAGTGGCTGTGAGAGCTAAAGTAAACAACTTTTGGGTTTTCCAGCCTCAAAGATGAAAATTGAACTTAGGATTCTATCTATCTCTGAGACTGGAGGGTCATGGATCTCATTTAGAAGCACCCACTGAATCCACTGGATTCTTGATTTTACTCAATGAAGGCGCCTGTGCAGCTGTGATAGAAACAAGCAGTCAGCTGGGCGTGGTGGTGCACGATTGTAATCCCAGCATTCGGGAGTCTGAGCAGGAGGATCGCGGTTCGCAGTCAGCCTCAGCTACTTAGTGAGGTCCTTTGCAACTCAGTGAGACCTTGTCTCAAAAGAAAGAATAAAAAATAGGGCTGGGGTATAGCTTGGAGGTAGAATGCCCCTGGGTTCCATCCCCAGTACCATAAGAAAAAAAAAAAAAAAGAAAGAAAGAAACAAGCAGTCTACTTAACAGGCTGGTGTTTGACTGGCAAGCTGCCCAGAGGGCGGCGTGTGCATTGGCTGGAGGGCCATGCCGTGCCAGCGCCCTTGCTCTTCTCAGGGAGCCCGGGACTGAGCTGCACTGCTCTGGGTTTTCATATAGGGCGCGGTGCTTTGTGAAGATGCATTTCATCTGCTCAGTTATGTGGTCCTCAAATGCCCACAGCCCTTGATCTGTCCCTTTTTGTTCTGTTTCTCTTCTGGGAGAGTGAAGCTATGAATCACAGAAACAACACAGGCCCCGAAAGGAGTCACGCAGGATGGAAAGTCAACGAATGAAAGTTAAAGCGTTGGGGTCTAGAAAGGGATGAAGCGGGAGACGGCTTTGCCGTCGGGCGCTGTGAACACTGTGGCGGGTCTCCCTTTCTTCCCCAAGGGCAATGGTGTCAGCTGACCTCGACCAGGATGGGCACGGTGACCTGGTGGTGGGGGCACCTGGCTACAGCCGCCCCGGCCACCTCCAGATCGGACGTGTGTACTTCCTCTATGGCAACGACCTGGGCCTGCCCCCCACGGACCTGGACCTGGACAAGGAGGCCCACGGGAGCCTGGAGGGCTTCCAGGTGAGGCTGCCTCCCATCTCTCTGCTTTTAGTGGTCAATAAGCTCTTAGTGGTTAATAACAGCCTACGTATTTTGTGGGTGGTGCTGGGGATGGAACCCAGGGCCTTGTACACGCCAGGCAAGTACCTCTACCGCTGAGCTCCATCCCCAGCCTGGCTGCCTGCATCGTGTGGCAGTTTCTTCAGTGCGTAACTAGTAACCAGAGTAATTATAGTAGAAACAGGCAGTACTCTATATTTTGTAGTACTTTTCATCTTTAAAAGCATGTCCATATCCTTTATCTCATAATTAACTTTGAGTATTTAATATGTCTTCCTCAAACACACATGCTAGCTAGAACTACTTCCAGTGGCCAATTAGGATGTGATATTTTGATAATGCAAAACCTCTTCTTTCTCTCTCTCTCTGTCACACACACATGCACATATACACACACATTTTTTTTCCATGTCTGGGGATAGAACCCAGGGGCATTCGACCTCCAAGCTACACATCCTACCCTATTTTCTTTCTTTCTTTCTTTCTTTCTTTCTTTCTTTCTTTCTTTCTTTCTTTCTTTCTTTCTTTCTCTTTCTTTCTTTCTTTCTTTCTTTCTTTCTTTCTTTCTATGGTACCGGGGTTCCTGGAAGCCCTTCTACCTCTGGGCTACATTCCCAGACCTATTTTTTATATATCTTATTTGGAATCAGGGTCTCCTAAACCAGCGTGCACGGCTGGCTTCAAACCTGCGTGATCCTCCTGTCTCCGCCTCCCAATCGCAGGGATTACAAGCTTGCGCCACCACACCCGGCATTATTCTTTATTTTGAAAGAGGGTCTCACTAAGTTATGGAGGGCCTCACTAAGTAGCTGAGGCTGTCTGTGAACCACGATCCTCCGGTCTCAGCCTCCCAAATACTTGATTACAAGCGTGCGCCACCACGCTCGGCATGTGCACACATTTGCTTTGGAAAAATTTCAGGTGTACAGAAAAGTTGTAAAGACTATACAGAGAGTTCCTATGAACCCTTCACCTAAATTTGCCATGTGATCATCTTACAGAACATCTTACATAATTGTGGAAGGCTTATCAAAAAGCTAAAGCCGGCATAGCAGATTACTATTAACTAAAGTTCAGGCTTTGCTCAGATTTCATTTAAGTGATTTTCTACCATCAGAAAAAAATTTGTGATAGCTGTCCTGATATTCCTCACAGAGCCTTGACTGTTAGGTCCTCTTTTGTGGAGTGGGGCCTAGAGGGCTTCCTGGACGCAGAGGCATCAGTCCTTACAACTGCTGTGGGGAATGTGGGTGTTTGGGAATGCCTAGACTTTGGGATCAGAATCTGGCTTTCTTTCTGGCCAGGTCTCTTTTCCTTTTGCAGTCAATGCTGTGACAGGAAATTAAGATGGTATGTTTGAAACAAACATTAAGAAAGCTGTAAGCACAGTGGTCGTGACCCAGCGCAGGCTCTGATGAAGGGAGCCTGAACCCAAGGTGTTTGTCAATGGACTTGCTAGTATGTGAGGTCACGGAGTCCCACAGGCTTTCTCATTTTCTGGAGCCTTCACTCGCCCCAGGAGAACATTCCAAAACAGATCAGTCACTCCTGTTGCGTCTCCCTGCTGCACGAAGCCTTCCCTGTCTGTTGTGTAAACTCCAATCTTCTGGGCTCCTATGGACTGGGATAAGGGGGAGGTGCTTCCCGTGGAGGGCAAACTCAAAGACCCCCTTGGGCAAGGCAGGAGGTGGCCCATACCTGCCTCTCGCTGCTCTGCAGTGATTGGAAGATGGCAGGATCTGCTTGTGGATGAGGAGGGGGAGTGCTGGGCTCCAGACTGGGCTGCAGTCAGTCCATTCTTGGCCCACCTGCAGTGAGAACAGGGGGCAAGTCTCAGGGTCTCCTGCTTGGACTATGCTCCTCTAGAATGACTAGCTGGCCCTAACAGAGCTTGCAGTGTGGCTGGTGCTGATGACGGGAACTGACCTAGTCCTCGGAGGGCAGGACCAGCTGTGGGTCCCACCCTGCCCAGGGTGCAAGGTCTCCCAGCCATCCATCGGCTCCTGTTTAGCAAGTCCCTGCCTTGTAGAAAGGGGTGGTGCTCAGGTGCCAATCTGCACGGTGCAGGATATTAGCAGACACGAGAGCCGTGGGTGCTGGGCACGTGAGATGTGGCAGGTCTCCCTGTGAAACAGGCAACTTGCTGCAAAAGAAGCAGAGGACCCAATGGATGACTTAGGTCTCAGCTGACTCTAGATGGTAGGAGGAAAATTAAACCCTACCTGGGAAGATAGCTGTCTCAGAATAGATAATGGCGCTTCCTTCTGGAAATGGTGGGCAAGGCTAATAGTAACAGCACCTACTCAGAACAGCATAAGGCTGGCCCTTCAGGACTTTGTCACCATGGAATGTCAGTAGCTGTGCTGTCCAGTAGCGGAGCCACTGAGCACAGGCTTTTAGCAGTTGAAACTGCCAAGTGCAGAATTTTTATTTAATTACTTTAGATTTAAATGAAATAGCCATATTTGTTATTTGTACGTAGCAATATCCACATTGGACAGTGTAATAAACAATGTCCTGGGTATTAAACAAGTGTAAGCTGGTATTATGTGACCTTCATTTAAGATACTTGTTTTAATACTGGGGGTTGAACCTAGAGGCATTCTACCTCAGAGCTACACCCCAGCCCCATTTTATCTCTTTGAAACAGGGTCTTGCTAACCAAGTTGCTGAGGCCTTGAACCTACGATCCTCCTGTTTTAGCCTCCCAAGTACTGGGATTATAAGCCCCGCCATTTTAGACATTTTTGAAAAAGAGTTTGGTGTTTATTGTGGGGTAGAGTATACCCCAGATCATTCTCTGCAAACCCCAAATTCCTAAGAACCAATCCTCTCCTTTCTGATGCCTCAGTTTACCCTCAAGGCAGGCAGACTGCCATAAAGATGTGTTATAAATATGTGTGCTGAGCTGTCCACTCAGAGCCACGCTTAACCCAGGAAAAGTAACTTGTGTCTCTTCAGCCCTCAGGTCGCTTTGGCTCTGCCTTGGCCGTGCTGGACTTTAACAAGGACGGGGTGCCTGACCTGGCTGTGGGTGCTCCCTCGGTGGGCTCTGAGCAGCTCACATACAAAGTAAGGCTGTGGCTGGTGGAAGGGTGAGGTGTGGGCGAAGGGAGGCCTAGGCGGTGTGTGTGGGGGGCCCTGAGCAAGACCCCCACATGTGCCAAACCTGATCTATGGAGAGGTGAGCTCACACGCCTACTTGTGACCTCGCTACAACCCCCGGTGCCTGTTCCCGTCTCTCTGGACTCATTGCGACCTCATGATTTCCCAATTCCACCAGGCACTCAACTTTTTTTTTCTTCTTCCTGCTCTACATTGCTGAAAGCTATCAGGGGAAGCAGAAATTCCAGCTCACCTGTAGTTTCCTGTCATCCTTCAGGGAGGTGACTTAACCTGGGCCTTTCCTTTCGTGTACAGAGCCCCACCTGCCTCCTGCCCTCTCCCAAAAGTAGGCAGCCTGGGCCTGGATCAACAGGCTTTCTTCCCATGTGTTCTTCACACCTGGGGACTTGGGGGTCATGTCCTGAACCCCATCAGGCTCTCTGGCATCAGCACCTTCTCTTGCACAGCTACCCCTACCTGCAAAGCCCTCCCTTCTTTCTTCAGAAGTGACCATCCCTTCGTTCTAGAAGTGCTCTAGTCCCTGGGCAACATGACACTACTTTGTGCTCCGAGCACCCTGTACCCTTGCACACGCCTGCACTCCCAATATCTGTCTGGCAGCTTTCGGAGAGAGCAGAGATAGTTACCTGGCATTGTCTGCCTAGTCTTTGGCTCCTGATGGAAAATAAGTGCTTTAGAAACAATGAGGATGGATATGGGCAAGTCAGAAGGGGAACTGACTCACAGCACAGAAACGCAGCACGGTGTGTGTCCCCCAGCCAGAGACTGGCAATCGCTGTGTGTGGAGCCTGGGCTGGGCAGATGGGACCTGAGTGGGACCTCGGAGGGATGAGTTCACCGGGGAGGTAAATCTAAAAGTTTCTGCTTTGGAAGCTTTCATGATCTGATGTGACAGGTTAAAACAAGTGATCTCAGCACAGCAGGCGCAGGAGGGAAAGGCTCGCCAGCCATTACGCTCTCCTCCTTATGAGATGGGGATGGTCTGTTGCAGTCACGTGTCAGGCCTTTATTGCTGTTACCGAAGGCCCTTGCCACGCCGTGAGCAGTCTGCCCTGTTCTTGTCCTTGCGTAGGGGGCAGTGTACGTCTACTTTGGTTCCACACATGGAAGACTGTCTTCTCCCCCCAACATCACCATCTCCTGCCAGGTACGTTTTCCACCTTCTCCAGGTATGCAGATGTAACAACTTGCTGTGCCCTCGTCACCTGCAGGGCTAGTGAAACATGTCCTTCTGCTTTCCCCTGAAGGATACCTACTGTAACTTGGGCTGGACGCTGCTGGCTGCAGATGTGAACGGGGACGATGAGCCTGACCTGGTGATTGGCTCCCCTTTCGCCCCAGGTGGAGGAAAGCAGAGAGGAATTGTGGCTGCGTTTTACTCGGGCTCTGGCCGGAGCAACAAAGGTAGAGAATCAGGATGGAGCCAAGGGCGGGTGCCTTGCTCCTGCCTGGGATGAGTGCCTTGCATATAGCGCCGGTACCTTCCCCTTATTCTGTCATGTCACCAAGGCTTTATGGTCTTTTCATTCAGATTAAAAGTGGCCAATTGGTTGTTCTCAGTCTCTCAATGTAAAATAATAATGCTAAGAAGGCTTAGGGCCAAAGGTATCCCATGGTGCTCTAAATGTCCAGAGAAGGGCATTTTAATTTTTATTATTTTTGGTACAAGGAGTCGAACTCCAGGGGCATTCTATTTCCAAGTTCTCCCTTGCTGAGGCTGGCCTCGAACCTGTCTCGTCCTCCCAAGTTCTGGGATTACAGGTATACATCACTATGCTCAGCTCAGAAGGGAGTTTTTAAAAATGGCATCTTGCCTCTGGAAATGAATTCTAGGAATGTATTTATGTGTGAAGTGTGGAATCTACTGTGATGTGGAATCAGTACGAGAACCTATAAGATTTCTGGCAAAAACTCACAGAATGAGCCTGTTTCCCATTAGCCTATAAGCAGGAGCCATGCTCTCCATCCCTGCAGTCTTCCCACCTAGTGACAGGGACTGGTTGTCTTCTTTAGGGGACCTGAACGTGGGGGCAGCCGACTGGATGGTGAGCGGAGAGGAGGACTTCGCCTGGTTTGGATATTCGCTTCACGGTGTCCCCGTGGGCAACAGAACGGTGCTGCTGGTGGGGAGCCCGACCTGGAAGAACACCAGTAGGTGAGCGCCAGCCACTGGATTCCTGCCCTTAGTAAATGCTGAGGGCAGGGTTGGATGGCAGATGCAGTCCTCTCAGGGTTTCCCCTCTGCACTTGTGTGTATCCTACTCCCCTCTTATAAGGATCCTTGTCAAACTGGATTATGGCACCTTAACTTTGTCACCTGCTTAGATTCCTTACCTCCAAACAGACACATGCTAAAGGATTAGGAGACGTTAAAAGGGGCTTGGGAGACCTCAGGCAGCTCTGCTCTTGCTTTTGGTTGGGGGTAAGTGGGTGGGTCGGGAGAGCCTGCTGTTGTTGGGGTCGGCTCCTAGGCCGCCCTGCCAGGCCCAGGATCATGGAGATGGCTTGCAGGGAGCCGTGCACGTTGAGGTGGGCTTTAATGCCGGCAACCTGCAGGTCTTAATCCTGTGGTCCCTGTGCTCCTTCCTAGTCTGGGCCGTTGGTTCCGCAGTCGTGATCAGAAGAAGAGCCTTGGAAGAGTATATGGCTACCTCCCGCCAGACTGCCAGAGCAAGTTCACCATCTCGGGAGACAAGGTATGGCGGCCCCTCCTCTCTGGGACTGTGGACACCAAAGGTCTCCTCTACACAGTACTAACGCGCTGTACTTCTCAGACACTGGGGAAGCTGGGCACGTCCCTGTCAAGTGGTCACGTGATGATGAATGGGACCCGGACGCAAGTGCTGCTGGCCGGAGCCCCAACGCACGGTAGGTTACGCCTCGCAAAACTGCTTCCGTGTAGGCACGTGGCTCTTGACCACGTCATATTGGTGGAAACTGGGGTTTAAGTTTTTTCTTTATTCAGCTGGGATTGGCAGTGTGTGTGCCTGCAATCCCAGCTACTCAGAAAGCTGAGACAGGAGAATCATTTGAGCTGAAGATTTTTTGTGTGTATGTGGTACTGGGGGTGGAACCCAGGGGCTTTCTACCTCTGGGCTACACTCCAAGACCTATTTTACTGTTTTATATTTTATTTGGAAACAGGGTCTCACTAAGTTGCTAAAGACCCTATTTGAACCTGCACGATCCTCCTGGCTCAGCCTCTCAAGTACTGGGTTTAGAAGTGTGCGCCACCATGTCTGGCGAGCCTAGGAATTTGATGTCAGCCTGATAGAGCAATACCCTATCTCAAACTAGAATTCATTTCAGGAAGTGAGATACCATTTTTAAAATTCTCTTCTCAGGTGAGTTGGTGATGTATGCCTATAAAACCCAGAACTTGGGAGGATGAGACAGGTTCAAGGAATGTACTTTTGTGTAAAGTGTGAAATTTATCGTGATGTGGGATCAGTATGAGGATCTGTAAGATTTCTGGCAAAAACCTCACAGAATGAGCCCGTTTCCCATTAGCCTACAAGCAGGAGTCATGCTCTCCATCCCTGCAGTCTTCCCACAGAGAGATGGGGCTGGTTGTCTTCTTTAGAGGGGCCCCAAGTTCCCTTCAGGAAGCACGAAAAGGGAATGAGGATTTTCTCATTTCAACTTTTCTTGACACTGCAGGCTTGTGCCCTGAGTGTTAGCTCACTCTTTTTTTCCCCTTCTTTTGGGACAGAACCCAGAGGCATTCTGCGTCCAAACTGCACCCCTAGCCCTACTGGTTTTCATTTTGACACAGGAGCTTGCCACGTCACTGAGGCTGGCCTTGAGCCTGTGATTGATTCTTCTGTTCAGGCTCGTAGAGAATATTATCTTGGGTTGTTTAGCCTATTATTATAAAGTCCCAGACTGCTGAGCTCTTAAATGGACTGTTTATTTCCTAAGTTTTTTGTTTGTTTGCTGTTGTTGCTGACTCTACTCCAAGCCCTCAGTTGCTTCTGGTGGACAACCTGACGTAAATGAGGGCACGAGGCAGGGTGGCTTGGAAAAGTCAAGTTGGTCGCCTCAGCTGTACATGCAGCACTCAGCAGACCCAGTGAGTTTTTGCATGCTGACCCACTGCCAGCTCACAGGAAGCCTCTCAGAGGACCACCAACCTAACCCATAGCTGCCTGTATGTTTTTGGAAAAGGCACTTATTTCTACAATCAAAGCTTGTTCCAAGTGATTACATGTAGGCAAAAATTTAAGAATTAGTTTTATTTTGAATTTGCTTATAATTCATTCATTCAAAAAACATTTGTTGAATACTTATGTGGAACTAAGCAACACGCTAGATATAGTGGATAGAAAGATGGTGTGGTCCCACTGCCAGTGAAACAGAACACCACCGCAAAAGGCACAAAAGTGAGAGGAAATGCCGTCCTGTGCTGGGCACCAGAGGGCCCCGCGTGCCAGGACCAGGACGGGCAGGAGAGGCTTCCAGAGAGGACACCGGAGCAGAATGCTGCATGAGCAGTGGCTGGCAGAATCTACAGGCATGTGCGTGTGTGTGCAGGCATGATATGTCTGAAGACTGGGATCTAGGAAATGTGTAGGGCTGGGGTTTCCCACTACAGGTGGTGGGTGAAGGGGGCAGTGGCCTGAGTTAGCGCTAGAGCCCCAGGTGTAGGAGTCAGATTGCAGAAGGAAGCCTTGGGATTTTTGTGGGCTTCATCTACTGTCTAATTTATGTTTGAACTTGTAAGTCGGGGTGCGCCACGGGCAGTTTGTGACAAAGGACAATGGAGTAGGGAATGCATGAGGGTGAGATTGGCAGCGGGAGCCTGTCCAGTGCAATCACTGAGCTGCTGTTTGATGTGTTGGGTCCTGCGGACTCGAGTGGGCTGCATCATGAGGAGTCAGTCTGCTGGGTTCTGCTTACCTCTGTTCTTGTGATGCCAGCAGGCACTGTGGCTTGTTTCAGATGACGTGTCTAAAATGGCCTTCCTGACCATGACCCTGCACCAGGGCGGGACTACTCGGATGTACAAGCTAACAACAGATGCAGAGCCGGCTCTGCTCAGCACGCTTAGCGGAGACCGGCGCTTCTCTCGATTTGGTGGAGTCCTGCACTTGAGTGACCTGGATAATGATGGCTTAGGTAAGGAAGGCACAGTCCTTCAGCCAAGATTGAAGTGCCTTTGCCCACTGCCCTACCCAGTCCCCTAATTGGACGGACTAGTTCTGATAGCCCAGTGACCCAAGGGACCTGGCACAGATTTGAATTAGGTAAGAGCAGAATGGGATGTGAGCGTAAGGCGCACCTGCTGGCCGTCCCAGTTGTTACTGTTGATGGCAAAATGGGAAACAAAGGCCTTTAGAGTTACTTTGTCAGGATGAAATCAGGGCAGATTACTTAAGCGCCACGCTCATTATCTGTGGGAGGGGAGGAAGACAAGGAGACAGACTTCCTTCACCCAGTTTTATTGTCTCCAGATGAGGTCATCATGGCAGCCCCACTGAGGATTACGGATGTAATGTCTGGACTCCTTGGGGGAGAAGATGGACGAGTCTATGTCTATAATGGCAATCAGACCACCCTTGGTGACATGACAGGCAAATGCAAGTCATGGATAACTCCATGTCCAGAAGAAAAGGTAAAGTGTCATACACCACACTGGGAGAGGATGGCGCCCTGCTGACCCTGTGGCCCTACCCACTGTACAGCCTTAATTTTCCCAGGACAAGGTCCCCGGCTGAGCTTGCTGGCTGCCCCCAGCTGGACCTGATGTCTCTTGTCCCTGGTCATAGCCTGCCATTGCTGGGTGAGGCGCCACAGCAGAAGAAAAGCGGGCCAAGTCCGCTCGGTGCCATGAAAGCCCCCAGCCTCTGTTTCCTGTTCACTGCTTTTGATTTCTTTTATTGGGTTGGGTTTCCTTAAGCTCAAACATTTGGCTGTTTTTATTTTTGTGGTGTTGGGGATAGAAATCAAGGCCTCACACATGCTATGCAAGTGCTCTACCTCAGAGCTGTATCTCCAGGGTCTTTTTTAAAATGTAAACATTTTTAAGCCAGGCGTGGTGGTACACGCTTGTAATCCTAGCACCTAGGAGTGAGATAGGAGGATTGCAGGTTTGCAGCCAGCCTCAGTTACTTAGTGGGGCCCTCTGCAACTCAGATTTGGTTTCAAAATAAAGAGTAAAAAATAGGGGTGGAGGTGTAGCTTGGAAGTAGAATGCTCCTGGGGTTCAATACCCAGTACGGTCAGAAAAAAACCCAACCAAACAAAACAAAACCACATTAACTGTTTTAGAAAATACAAAAAAGTACAAAGAAGAAAATTAAAAATCATCTATTTAGAAACCCACTCTGCAGAGCTAGTGCCTGTTAACCTTCAGTGTGTCCCTCTAGTGTTTTTCTGACTTTAACTGCGCCCAAGTATTGTGGATTTGCAGTAGCACTAATATTCACTTTAATCCACATCAGAGTCTATGAATTTGCCATCATGCCCAATGAGATATAAAAATGGAAGCTCAGAGTCTGTTCAAGGTCACACTGCTGGGTAGTAGTAGAGCAGGGGTCTAAACAAGATCTGACTCCTAAGATTTTTTTCCTACCTATTACACCGTGTATATTTTTATTAACAATTAAGCATATTTACATGACTTTGTGCAAAATTTTGTACCCTTTTAACCTAATATACAAAATGAGTATCTCTACTACAAAAATCTGAACTTTTTGAGTGCTAACGTGACTCAAGTGGAAAATTCCACACCATCACTTTGTTTCGTGTACAAAATTATTAGAACTATATAAACATTAGAATCACATAAACATAATTAAATTATCAGAAAATCATTTATTATATAATCATTAAGGTTATATAAAATTATTAGAATTATAGAAACATTTTTATACATCCGATTATTTTCCTGGGAGCCAAGTTACTATAAAATTTCTAGGGCGAAAGGGCATGCATATTAATAAGGATAATCTAGAATAAAAGTAAAATTCAGATTACCTAAAAAGCCTACATAAATAGTAGTAACATTAATTGCCTCCTTTCTTCTCCATTGCTTTTCAGGCCCAGTATGTATTAATTTCTCCTGAGGTAAGTTTCTTGAAGGACTCAAAAAAGACAAACTACAAAAACAATCCTTCCCCTATTTTCAGCTGACAAAATATTAGTCCGTTTTCAAATGCCCACTAACAGAGCATGTTTTTCAGGCAAGTTCAAGGTTTGGGAGTGCTCTGACTACTGTGAGGTCAAAGGAAAAGGTAAGTACCAGGACCATACTTCCTTGATGTTTACATTTGCTCTAAGGCCAGGATTTGGTGATCACACTTACAATTTTAGATTTTAATTTGAAAGGGAACACGCAATAAATAGCATACCAACTAGAAAAGTAACACACATAAATCCCATTACTTCTTAAGTGAAAAGTTCCCTTCCTTACTCCTATTTTATCCTCTACAGGCCATGGACCAACTACAGTTGAGTACCCACTTAAATAGTTGAAAATATCAAAGAATATTTTGTGACATGTGAAATTTATATGAAGTTAAAGTTTCAGTGTCTAAATAATTCTACTGGAACACAGCCACGTCTGTCCACTCAGGCTGTCTACGGCTGTGCTACAAGAGCAGCTTCGGCAACTAATGTCCCATGGTCTTAAGTACCGTCTGGCCCCCAGGATGCCAGTGTTAACATCCCGTTTCCTTCCATGCTTTGAGTTCTTATGACTCTACACATACAAGCATGTGTGCCCTGGTTTCATGTACCCTAGTTTATGACTATACTTTCTTTCCCGGTAAGTGCACTTAAAGCTACCTGCCGTGAGATTCTTCTTTAGTAGCTACATAGTTTTTATTGTCTGAAGGCATCATGATCCAGTTTTTCAGTCCACTCTCATATATATTAAGGTTGCTTTCTTTTTTATTATTGCAAAGCATATTTTAAGTGAGCATTCTTGCACCTATATTTTTATATAATTGTAAATATCCTTAAAGATGAGAATCTCAGAAGTAGGACAATAAAGAGTACACCCATTTTAAACTTTAATGGACACGGTAGATTAAGATTTATATACATGGGAAATTAAATAAAACGCAAACTGATATAGGATTAAACACCAAAAAGTAGTGTGACAGTAAGTATTAGTCATGGGATAAAAGGCTGGGGAAACCCTCACATTTCATAGTAGTAAATACAACCAGGCTCCTAAGTCTTGGTAGGTGCTGTGGACCAGGCTCCTGCTTATAAGAATCACAAAACTGCCCCCTAGTGGCCCAGGGGCAAGCTGGCCCACTTATAGGCAAGTGTGACAGCAAAGGTCAGGGCTAAGCTACAGCAATCAGTAAGAAACTGTCACTCTACAGTACTACCAGCCAGTTTGAGCACCATACCCCATTTACTAACCTTGAGGCAGAATAACTTTTGGCAGTTTCCCCAAATCAAAGCTAACCACAGAATATCAAGATTTCGCTATTACTGAAAGTGTTAACCTCTAGTAGGTTTTGAAGGCAATTCTGAAAGAAGGGTTCTAAAATGTTCGAGCAGCAGGGGTGATGTGTAAGCACACCAAAGAGGCAGCCCCGGGGAAGTCCTTATTATTCCAGATGTGTTGTCTGCATTGTCACAGCTGGAATGAACACATGCTGATGTATTTTTCTCTTGTTTGTGGGAGGAGATGGGGTGAACTTCCTCAGCGGCAGTTTGGAACCTACGGTGCTGAGAAAGTGGTCTCTAAACAAAAGTGAAGAGGCATTTCAGTCTGAGCCCTGCGTGCTGCCTAAGGCCTTATTCAGCTTTATTCCAAAGCACAGCTGTGTGCCTGGACTACAGCAGGGGCTCAGCAGGTGAACCTGTTTGGACTGTGTCTCCTACAGAATCAAGTTGTTGTTGCTGCTGGAAGGAGTTCTTTGGGAGCCCGGGTCTCTGGAGCACTTCATGTCTACAGCCTCAGCTCAGATTAAAGACTGCACTCCATTTTCCTACACTACCCTAACCTTCACCGTCTTGTGCGGAGCCATCTCCAGGGTGAGTGTTCTGCTGAACAAGCTGGCATCTGACAGACGGGCTCCTGGGAGCAGAGGCATGCACTAAGAGCCAGACCATCTGGAAATGTGAGCAGTAAGCCACGTGGCCACACCAGCAGTGTGAGACAGACACAGCAGGCTCTCTGGCCACTCACGCCCCTTTCCTGGCTCACTGCCTGTGCTCACCTGCCAGACAGCCTCCTTCCTCTTCCTCGTGAACACTCATGGTTCTCTGATGCCTGGAAGGGCTCTCTGGTTATCTCATAGGACAGTCTACACAACTTCTGAACATTCTTTTATTATTGATGGCCCATTTCAATCACAGTGTAATACAAAATACAGTACCCAGGAGGAAAAACAATAGAAGTCAGGGCTAACCTCACACAAATCACTTGTGATTCGCTCCTTTCTTTTGAGGGCTTTTGCATTTCTTCTATTTTATACAGTGAAAGGCAAGTATAAAAACTAAAGCTTGATTACCTTCCAGTGCTTGCTAATGCTTTTGTAGAGATGGTGTTCTAGTAGGTGATGAATTCATGACTCTGCTACTTTTAAGTCAGTTCCTGAGAGGCCTGTGTTGTGCCAGGCTGCCACAAGTTAAGCCAACAGAACTAGAGCTGGAAGGAGAGTTTGGCCAGGGCCAAAGGCAGCAAGCACGCCCTGCATGGTTTCTCATGTTGCTGAAGTAGAGTTAGGTGGAGTTCACCTTCCAGTCCTGCAGCGTGGCACATTTGAGAGAAAGGAATGGATGACAGGGCTTCAGCTTCACTAAAAATTCACAGGCATTATTACTCTCTGTAAACAGTAACTAGTTCGTATCAATCAGGGAGAAGTTCGCTCTTCTGACTCTAGTGATCCCCAAAGTAGGAGAAAATAAATGTTAAAACCCTTCTCTTTTCAGCTTCTCTGGGGACAGAGTAGAGACTGGCAAAGGATACAGGAAGAGGAATCCAGCTGAAGAATTAAATTAGAAACCAAGGAAAAGCAACTGTGGGTAGAGACAAGTAACACAAACAGGCGCAGGTGTAGATGGCACCTCTGGTCCACTCCTAGAACTATCCCACTTTAAGAGATGTGCTAGTTGCAGGGTTTCCTTTGGCACAGCAAAAAGCACATTGAAATGTGGTAGTTTTAACCAAAATAGTTATTTTTAATTTCAAGAAAGGTCTTTTATTAGGGGACCAAAAATTATTTAGGTGTCTCGTCTTTAAGTGAATAAACAGTGTCGAACAAATCAGATGGTGACATCTGACACTGGATTTCAGTAAAGGTACGTTTCTCTCAGTACAGAATCTTATTAGGAGGATGCATGCTATCATATTGCTATTACTATAGAAAGTCGGTGTTTCTGTGCTTCACCAAATGTGCACTATGTGTAAGTATAATTTACTTGAGGATTTATACCAGATAGCAAGCACCACAGGAAGGAGGCTAAGAACCTATAAACAGAGAAGGATACTTTCAAGTTCATAGGACATTTAACTGTAATAGCCTCATTGTCAAAAGTGTAAATTATGCTCCTATTTAAACGCTAACTTAATATATGTAAAATGTGTAAAAACCTGGTGTAAAGACAGTAACACCTGACAGTCATATACCATTATCTTAATAGATGAATGAAATTTTCATTCCATTACATATTAACTGTAGTTTTAAGCATTGACATGCTTAATAACTAAAATGAAAATACCCTGTAGGGCTTTCTCATTCACACATATCTTAAACAGTTTAACTCGGTTACAGAGTCTCATATGTTCCTGAGGCTGTCCTTGAATTTGTAATCCTCACGTTTCAACCTACCAAGTACTGGGATTATAAGCGTGTGTCACCGCACCTAGCTATCATAAGGCATTTTCATATTTACACTTCCTGTCTTTCTCCTACCTGTAACAACTTTCTTCAATTTCAAGATCATAATTGTTTTATGCCTTTGTAACATAACCCTAGGAAATTAAAATGATTTGAGGTGAACTTGGAAGAAAACTCAGATCTATTCCATGAACCATCTATTAAATCACCTCTGCAGCCATTACTAAAGTAATGTTTTTTGTGGTTCTAGGGGTACAACCCAGGGGCCTTCTACCTCTGGCTATACTTCAGCCCAATTTTATTTGGAAACAGGGTCTTGCTAAGTTGCTGAGGCTGGCTTTTGAATCTGTGATCTTCCTGTCTACGCCTCCCAAGTACTGGGATTCTAGGTTTGAGCCACCAGAATAGCTTTTCAATAGAAAACTATTTAGTGGCTACTTCAGTCCATGTTTATCAAGAATAAGGCAAGGTTTAATAACATTCTAAAATAACATCTGTGCTGCTTGAGTCTGGTCACAGGCCGTCTGTAGTTAGCATGTTAAGAGCACCACACCTCATATTCCTTCAGTAGGGTTGTGACTGCTGACTAATTTTAATAGTATCTAGTATGCTTCATTTATTATTTTTTTGCGGGTTTGAGGATGGAACCCAGGGGCATTTGACCTCCAAGCTACACCCCTTGCCCTATATTTTATTCTTTATTTTGAAACAGGGTCTCACTGAGTTGCGGAGGGCCTCACTAAGCAGTGAGGCTGTCCGCGAACTGCGATCCTCTGGTCTCAGCCTCCCAAATGCTGGGATTACAAGCGTGCACCAACCACGCCCGGCTCATCTATTATAGTTCAAAACTTAAAACTAATAACTTTCTTCTTATATATTTACACATAAATTGACACTACACAAAAAAATGACCAAACTTTGATCATATGAGTGATCTTGGCCAAATCATATTTCACAGTGATGAGCCAAAAAAGCAGAGTGTTTTGAGATGTGACAAAGAATGTCTCTGAAATCCAAATATTATCAAAGAATCTTGAACATCATCAAAAGGATTCATTACATGAGAGGCACACATGTTCACATTTCAGCATCCAAGAGTTGTGGGCCACACACAGCTCTAAGGCTAGCCCAGCCTGTTTTTTCTTTTTCTTTTTTTTTGCAGGTCTGGGGATGGAAACCAGGAGCCTCAGAGCTGCACCCCACTCTATTTTTTACTATTTATTTTAAAACAGGGTCTAAGTTGTGGAGGGTCTCACATAGCTGAGGCTGCCAGCAGACCACGATCCTCCAGGCTCCGCCTCCCAAATGCTGGGATTACAAGTGTGCACCACCATGCCTAGTCTAGTCCAGCCTGTTTCTACCACCCTCTCAGCCTCCTTAATGGCTTTTCACAGCCACTCACAAGAACGGAGGAAACCTTATAACTACATGTTTTCTTTCAAAATTAGCTATTAGAACAACATTTTTATTTTCATCACCAAGTCATGTGGTAAATGGACCCTTAGACTTTCTCATATGACATCATATTAGGGTAAAGAGGTACTCTCAACATCAAGAGTTGGTATATTCTTTCATTACTGCTACGTTTGTAGTGTAAGAGCTACTCTGGCCATTCTCAAATCTTCTATGCACATCACTATACAACTGTACTGAACCTCCAAAAAATATAAAAAGGCAGGTAGGTAAATGTTAATTAGGATAGCAGTTTTATGACTTACAATTATTGGCTTTAAGTGCAAACTCTGAAAATAAAATCTCTTAATTGTAACATAGGAAGCCCATCTGTTAAGTTTTTAGGCATAATACATTTTTGGGGAGATGGTTTAAAGACTTAAAAAATGAGCCGGGCGTGGTGGCGCACGCTTGTAATCCCCGCGCTTGGGAGGCTGAGACAGGAGGATCGCACAGGTTCGAAGCCAGCCTCAGCTACTTAGTGAGGCTCTCAGCAACTTAGTGAGACCCTGTTTCTAATAAAATATAAAATAGGTCTGGGAGTATAGCCTGGAGGTAGAAAGCCTCTGGGTTCCACCCCCTGTGCCACCAAAAAAAAAAAAAAAAAAAGAGCTAAGCCAGGCGTGGTGGCACACACTTGTAATCCCCGTGCTTGGGAGGCGGAGACAGGAGGATCACGCAGGTTCAAAGCCAGCTGTGCTAGCTTAAGAGACCCTTTTTCCAAATAAAAATATAAAATAGGTCTGGGAGTGTAGCCCGGAGGCAGAAGGGCTTCCAGGAAATCCCCAGTACCACCACACACAAAAAAAAGCCCTTCCCCCCTAAAAAAAACAAGCAGCTATGACACTAAGAACACCACCTTTTCACTTTATACTTTCAAACAAAACAGTTTTAGAGATTTACAAAGTAAAATCTTTAACACTATTTACATACAAAGGAGGGCAAACACTGGAAAATAAGGTACCTCTAGGACTGATTTTAAAGCAGAAACTTCCAGAGTTTAAGGTTGACATGCATTACCTTTTCAGTTAACCTGAGTCGGAAGATTGACATAAATGTCATGATTCCCTGTACTGAGAGCCACTGCTACTTGAGCTCAGTAACTATGGATTTATCAAGTTGCTACGCTTTGTTCTGCATAAAACTGTACTTTTCTTGGTATGTATAAAATGTCTATTATATAATATCTCCATGTTTCATAGTATGTCTATAAAAACAGTATTTAAAATTTGTAGAAAATAAGCTGGGATAGTGGTGCACCCTTGTAATCTCAGTACTTGGAAGGCTGAGATAGGAGGTTCAAAGCCAGCCTCAGCAACTTAATGAGACCCTGTTTCCAAATAAATAAAATTGGGCTGGGGGTGTTGCTCAAAGGTGGAATACCCCGAGTTTAATCCCCAGTACCACACACACACACACAAAAAAAAAAAAGTTTGTAGAAAATAGAATTTTGGCCTGTTTATGAAGCAAGCACTTTGCTTCTTTACTCAGAATTTTAAAATGCAATCAGGTTCTATTATTGTGACTGCCATAATCTTATCAGATATAATAATTTAAATATCAGTATTTTCTCTACAAAAGAAATAGTATCAGTAATAGAAAAAAAATTGGTATCCACCAGGTTGTTGCTAACGGCTGGTTAGGAAAGTCCTGCTTGATCCAAGTCCATCCGGCCTGAAGCTGTTTTTCACTTCCATTCTTCTATCTGCGAGAAGGGTCTTTTTAGGTAAAGAGGCCATCTAAATGAAGCAGAAAAGTTAATTTTAGTTGGTGTCTTTTTTAAAAGAAAAGCTTAGTAAGATGATCTAGAAGGATTGCAAGTCATATATCAATACCTTAAGTACTTATTCCAGTGGTGGCATCTTCAATACAAAGATGAAAACAAGGTAAAATTTGTAACTTAATGAACACTGTAAATGTCTCCTATATTTCGATTTGGTTATGATAAAGCCTTGTACCAGAATTACTAATATCTATCTAAATGTAGTGTTTGTCAGTATTCCAGACAAAATGAATTATATTTCTAATTTACTGTGCTAAATATTATCTTATTCTCCCAGTAATTCTATGTAGCAGGCCACTAGTGCTATTGACTTGATGGATGGGGAAACAGAGGGAGGTCTGGAGAAAACGAGCCTATGCAGACTTAAGCCCAACTGTCTGACTGTCCAGCCACGATTCTACCCCTCAGCAATACTGCTGAGAACTAGACCCTTCCTACCATAGGAGGCAAAGGAACTTCCAGCTGCCGTCCCAGGAACGAAAGCAACCGTCTCCAGATGAGGCCACTTCCCATGAACATGATTCCTGTGATCAGCCAAAACACTCGATGGTCCTAAAAGAGGACAGAGTTCACTCAATTGCAAAAGGCCAGGTCCCTTGGAGATTAAATTTCCTAAACTGTTATTGCCTCAGAATTCAAAGTAAACCTTTGGTTAGTCTCACAACCCCTACAAAAGAAAGGAACTAAGAACAAAAACACCCAGAGGATAAACCAGAAGAAACATGATTTTAAAAGATTGAAATATATTTTTATCATCTATAAACCAAGCATAACTGTCTTCATCAAAGTTTCTTTCTAGTCTCTGATATCGTGCTGGTGCTCAATAAGTGTTGAATTATGAGATACTCAACCTGTGTATGTACATAAGCATGAGTCAACAAAAATCTGAAGGATACAGGGCTTGTACAAAAAGTTCTGTAGTGAGGGAATTTGCAAAGATGTTTGGATATATCTTCTGAGAATGTCAAGGGTTGGATTATGTTGTACAAGATATTTTAGTTATTTCTGAAACTTTTAATAATCTTAATTTGGGCCCAAGCTTCCAACAGGTATTATCTCACATAATATGACACTCTATACAACTGAGGAAATGTGGCATTTACGTCTTTCACTTCATTTCCCTCCACCCAACAAGTCCCGTTGTCTCTGGCCTTTCTTTCCAAGGCCAAGCTCAGGTCCTCTGCTGTCCTCTCCTCTGTGACTTCCCCACTTCTCTTTGTATTCAAGGTCTCTACCAAACATGGCTTCTTTAGATCCACCTTCCTGGACTGTGCTCCCTTTCTAAAATGCCACCAGTCCCACTGCCTAGCTTTAATTTTCTTTTTGGTACTTTCATTTAACATTTTGTATCTGCTTATTAGGTCTCTCCTCCTCTATACTGTAATCTCAACAAGGATGGGAACTCACTACTTAAAACTGTGCTTGGTATTAAACACTTAAATAAATACATCATATTTTCTTTCGAATTTCACAAAGAGCAATAAAATGACTGGCACTGGCTTTGCCTTGGGCTTTTTTTTTCCTTCAGACTTTGAACAAAAAGTAAACTCTGAGGAACCAACACATGGGAAGTATGGGATTGTTTGTGTATATACAAGGGAGCACCTTGCCTTGTTGGGGCTTGGGGTGCAGTCAGTGACGTGACACAGAAGTTGAGACATGAGAGATGAGTAGGAGTTAATGAGGCAGAAAAGGAGGCAGGAGAGGGAGAGCTGATGAGAGACACAAGAGGAAAGATTAGGAAAAGCAGACAGTCATTGAGAGGATGCTGTTTGGACCAAGGTGACAAACAGCAGACCCATTTGACTAATTAGGACGCAGAATCAAACACTTGAGCGTGCCAGCTGCACATTCTGATCATTGCTAGAAATCTTAAACATGGTATTCTCTGAAAATACAGGGCTACCACAAAATGAACATGGAGTTTGATATTCTATTTAATACAGAGAGGCAAGAGAGCAAGGTGGAAAATACAGTCTTTGGGGCTGAAATCTTAAACCTTGTTTCCTAGCTCTGTGTCTTTGGACCAGTCACTTAAAATCTTACGGACCTCTGTTCTCATATCCATAACAAAGGAATAATATATCCATTTTTAGAGTTGTGATAAATAAGCCAAATGAGGCATATAAACTTCTAGGTACATCACCAGACACACAGTAAAACTCATTAACTGCCTCACTGCATAACACTGCTATCGAAATTTCTAGTTGTTTTTGAAACCAAGTAAGAGGCTGTATTTATGTTGTAACAGGGTCCAAATATACTGCCTGAATTATGAGTTACATATTTCACTTCAGGAATATATAGGTTCAACTTAAGAGTATTCAAAACTGATCTTCAAACCATTAAATAACTCTCACTAGGGGGAAAAATTCCTACCTCTTCAAGGGAAGATTCCAAATTCATTCCAAAAGCAACTCCCATTAGTCCAAAGAGTGAAACAGAGAAGGTTCCCATGGTCAATTGTAGGTTCAACCTCATCATCACATTACGGTGGCTGGGGGGAAAACAGACGTGCCCATTTACTGCACAGAGCAAGCACAGTAAGCAACCTACATAAGATCATGCTGGTTAAATCTACACCTTCAGAACAGTTCCACTGCTACATAGTAGCTATAGATGAGTGGTTAAGTCCTCCTCAAGTCACATTTCCTTAAAACCTTTATTTCCTTATAATCATTTTATAAAGAAAACACTGTTTCACCTACTGCTTTCTTACCTGTCCAGATTGATGAAAATAATGCTCTGCGAGTCATCAATCAGTACCCGCAGTTCCCGGGCTGCATTGGAGAGATCTTCAGCTAATCGGTAGTAGTTTTCCAAAAGCAACTCCATCTCTTCTGCATGGTCAATCCCAGCACTGCTCATCTCGCTTCAATTTAAAGAGTTAACCGTCAATATTCCCCAGTATGAGCTTCACCTATTTAGCACCCAGAGCTTCCTGAATGTTCAGTTACCAGAGAAAACACCAGCCTTCTTTTCTACTGTTGTGCCTGTGGCCAAGATCTGTCAACTGATCTTAAACATTGAGGACAGAAGTACCACCCTTGCAATAGGCTAGTTCACGTCACTGTATTCCACGGCCAGAATCCAAAGACACACGACAGTACATGCTACCAGTTACAGGAAAACCCAAGTGTGAAGGCTGATGAATCGGTGCAAAACTAACAGATTTTAAAAACTGTTAAATAAAACTTTAAAAATTTAAAAATCTTTAAAAATGAAGAACATTTCTATTCAAGAAAAATGTCATTTTTATATTCAAAGACATGTTTTTGAATGATATCTGTATTGTGTTATTTTGTTCTCCTTTATTATATCCACAACTCCTAACACATGGATAAGGGAAAATGAAGTACTCTGTAAAAGATATTTATATTAATAAAACATATTAGTCATAGATCAATTTAAGCAAATCAAGGCAAATGAGAATGTGTTCAAGCTTCTGCTAGTATGTATATATGATATCTAACAAATATTCGTCCCTTTTTACCTTAATATTTTCTTACTAGAATATAAATAACTAATTTCTCAGAATATTCAAAAATAATCTGTTCAAGCCAGGTATGGTGGGGCATGCCTGTAATCAAAGTACTTGGGAAGCTGAAACTGGAGGATTGCAGGTTTGAGGCCAGTCTCAGCAACTCAGGGAGACCCTGTTTCAAAATGAAAAAGGGCTGAGTGTAGCTTGGAGGTAGGATGACTGTGGTTCAAGCCCTAAAACCCTCCTCACTAAAAACAAATTACAAAGATGTCTGTATTAATATCCAATACTGCTCTATAAAGAATAAAACCAAATTATTTTGGGTATTTGAAAAATAAATATCTCAAGAGTGCAGAAGAAATGTAAATGATTTCTAAGTTCATAGAAAGTTTTTAAGGTCAGTGTTTTAGCTGGGTGTGGGAGCATACACCTATAATTCCATTACTCAGAAGGTTGAGACAGGAGGATCAGAGGTTCCAGGCAGCCTTGGCAATTTAGAAATCCTGTTTCAATAGAGCCTAGGAATATAGCTTAGAGGTAGAACGTCTCTGAATCCCCAGTAACACAAAAACAAAAAAAAACAGGTATTTTTACATTAGACCAAATATACAGAATTTATGTGGCTATCTCATCTCCTTTTACTAGGCTTTCCCCTGCCTGATGTAACCACCCCTCCCTCTTCCACTCTTACTCTCTGCATAAGAGATAAAGGGAACTGTCACATTCATCACGCCCAGCAGTGCTGGGATGCAGGATGCATTCACTGTATCTTCATTAAACTGGATCAGGTGCAGCAATGCATAGGGAGAATGTGTCACGACTTGGGATGAAAACTACCTGCATTCTCCACTCCACAAAAATGTCATGTTCTCTATAAAAAAACCACCCCAAACAAGAAAAGATCAGATTCACCCAAGGAAATAACAGCAGGACCATACTCACAAGACTTGTGGGTCGCTCCACTTTGACAGACAGAGCTCTTCTAGCAACTCTTCTTCATCCAAGATCTCCAAAATGGACTCTTTGAAAATTTTAATATCTGTTTCTAACTCTGAAAGACTATAAGAAGAGTTATACAGAAATGATCAGTAGCATAAACTTGGGCATTTTACTGTAAGACTACTGACTTTTTAAGGTATCTTATCAATTATAAAGAAGATCTAAGCCAGGCGTGGTGGCGCATGCTTGTAATCATTGCGCTTGGGAGGCAGAGACAGGAGGATCGCGCTGGTTTGGAGCCAGCCTTGTTGGCTTAAGAGACCCTGTTTCCAAATTAAAAAATATAAAATAGGTCTGGGAGTGTAGGACCACAAAAAAAAAAAAAAAAAAGAGATCTAGTGATCTCATAGTGAACACTAACTTGTAAGAAAATCTCAATAATTATACAAGAATCAATTCCCTAAGATAAAAGAGTGATATAAATAAACCTCAGCATATATAATTTATTTTAGAAACATCTAATTACTGTGATTTAATATTTTTGGCTTGTAAATTTATTTTCTCAATAAAACTGCAGTAGTAATATAAGAAGACCATTCACTTTTTCATATATGCTTTGCTAGGGACTGAACCTAGGGCTTGTGTACCCTAGACAAGCACTCTATCACTGAACTACACTCCCAGCCCCAGATTATTTACTCTTTACTGACAGAAACATGTCAGCAATTTTGGATAATACCCCTTACTGATTCAGAAATTTTAACTAATTCTTTAAAAAAAATTTTTTTTCAGTAGCACTAGGGATCAAGCCCCAAGGCCTTGTGCAACCCAAGAAAGCACTCTACCACTGAGCCATGTCCCAGCCTTTAACTTTCTTCTTTCTTTTTTTTTGCAGTACTGGGTATTGAACCCAGGGGCATTTTACCCCTGCGCTATACCCCTAGGCTAGTCTATGTTAGAAAAGTTGTGAAACACAGCTGGGCTTGATGGTGCACACTTGTGATCCCAGTACTTGGGAGGCTGAGACAGGAGGATCACAGGTTCGAGGACAGCCTCAGCAAGTAGGGAGACTCATCAATCTAGTAAGACCCTGTTTCAAAATAAAAACAATAAAGTAGGGCTGGGAGTGTAACTTAGATGTTTAATGCCCCTGGGTTCAATCCCTAGTACCAAAAAAAAAAAAAAGTTACAAAACACATAACTTTAAAAATTAAAACCAAATAAAGGGTGTATTCATTTCGAGTCACCCCTCCATGCCAGTCTGATATGGAGTTGTATTTCTATTTTCTGTATTTCTATCTTTCTAATAAACTTCTTAAAAAAAACCCAAAAACAAATAAAAGCCAGGTATAGGTGGTGCATGCTTGTAATCCCAGTACTTGAGAGGCTAAGATAGAAGGATCACAGGTTCACAGCAAGCCTCAACAACTTCATGAAACTGTTCATAATAAAAAAATATGGCTGGAGGTGTGGCTTGGAGGTAGAATGCTCCTGGGTTTAACCCGTGTGTGTGTGTGTGTGTGTGTGTGTGTGTGTGTGCGTGCGCGCGTGTCCGCGCCTGCCACACCCAAAGGTGGCAACAAAAACAAATGAGATTAAATTATAAAATGTCATTATCATTTGCAAGCTGCTATTTTTAAAAAAATACAAGAATAACACAAATTTGTATGTAAATTTATGCTAAATGTTTCAATGTTAAGACTTCAGAGTTTAAAATATTTCTCTACCACCCACCTCAGCAAGCCACCCAGTTACCTTTTGCCATTTTGTAGTAAGATGTGCAGTTTGCTTCTGTCTACAGAAGAATGTCTTGGATCCACTAAAGCTTCCAATGTCTCCAGGATCAATGGCTGCAAAATGCTAAGTTTCCCCTGAAGAGTGTTGATCTAGATAACAACATGACCTTTCATAAGAATTAAAACAACCTTTTTAGAATACTTAGGGTCAGCGAATCCTCTGAGTAAACACAGAAATTTGCGATAGCTACAAATGGGGGTAACGATTCAGTCAATGCCAAAACACTATACATGATTTAAAAACCATCCCCTGGGTTAAAAGAACCACGCATCATGTCATGAGGCTCAGGTTTGGCTGACGGAATAAACTCTCAGAAAAGAATTCCCTATAAATAATTATTATGACAGGGATGGGAGATTGATTTACTAAAATAAAACCTGCCAATCCTTGACTAAAACACAATGTTTACATTTGGCAAATAACCTATGTTCTTTGTAAACAGAATACAATTTAAAATTCCTATAAACAAGCTGGGCGTGGTGGCACATGCTCGTAATCCCTGCACTTGGGAGGCCGAGACAGGAGGATCATGCAGGTTCTTATGTCTGGGAGTGTAGCCCAGAGGTAGAAGAGTTTCCAGCAGCCCCAGTGCCACCAAAAAGAAAATCCTATAAACAACGCTCTTTTTTTTTTTTTTTCCTGTGGGTCTGGGGATGGAACCCAGGGGCATTCGACCTCTGAGCTACACCCCCTGCCCTATTTTTTTATTCTTTATTTTGAAACAGGGTCTCGCTAAGTAGTAGCTGAGGCTGTCCGCGAACCATGATCCTCCGGTCTTAGCCTCCTAAATTCTGGGATTACAAGCATGTGCCACCACGCCCGTCTAAACAATGCTCTTTTGAAAACCACACTTAACTTGGGTTTCATAAAATCGGTAAAAAGTAAAAAACATACTTTTCTTATTAGGTTAATACCAGCATGTTTGATATTCAGCAGGACTGCACCAATACAGCTATACTAATTGTTAAAAGATTAAAATTTTTCCAAACCAGTTGGCAAAAAACATAACACCAATTGAATTAAGCACTAAAATTAATGACATAGCTTCTAGCATCCACTGTATCTCTCAGATGCATGATTACCGTGAAGCTAAGATTCTCTGATTTGGAAACTGGAGGCCAGTTACTCTGCTTGCTGCAGACATCTTGTTTATTTTGCATATATGGGAGCTGTCTCGGGTTGAGAAGACTTTGGGTGGGAAGAAGGGGTAGGCAACCAAACTGAAGCACTTCTAATGTTTTTTTTTTTTTTTTTTTTTTTTTTTTGGTGGTACCGGGGTTCCTGGAAGCCCTTCTACCTCCGGGCTACACTCCCAGACCTCTTTTATATTTTTGAAACAGGGTCTCTTATTACGCCAGCATGGCTGGCTTCGAACCTGTGCGATCCTCCTGTCTCCGCCTCCCAAGCGCGGGGATTACAAGCGTGCGCCACCACGCCCGGCAAGCACTTCTAATGTTTTAATTTAGAAGTGCAGACACGAAATTCTCTGCTCAGTAAGGTCTGTACTCCGGTAGTAGCTGGGGAGGCCGCTGAACATCACATCCCAGAGACCTCACGGTCTCTCGGTGGGGTTGGGAGCTTCCTTTATTTGAAAGCTTATTCCTTGTGGAAGATGGTGGCCTTGCTTGTTGTGGCAAGAAGATTGCATGCCCTAGCAGACAACTTAGGCATCCACGTCCCATCTGTTTTCCCCATGGCTGGCCTGTGCTTGCCCACTGTTTGCAGCTGCTGTTGCGGTCTCTTTAGCCCCTGCAGGGAGTGCAGCCATCTAATCCCTCAGCAGAGCAAAGAAGAGAAGGGAACCAGGCTCATGAGCCCCCACCCACCTCACATCCCTGGGGCCCTCTGCTCCTCCCACTCTGGCTGGTATTCTTGCACCGGCTCCTACACGCAGTCAGCTTCTGAGCAATACTATCCAGACTAGGAGAGGGAGAGCAGATAGTGAAAGATCGGTGGGAGTTAAGAAACCAGCCTTGTTCGGTGGGGCAGGATCCCTTCACAGCCAATGACTACAATATCAGAAGTCATTATAATTGTGTATGGTTCCTATGTCAGCTAGGTCTCAAAGAGAGGCATCATTTAGATTCCTCAAAGATTATATTAAAAATAATTTGGTGAACAGAACATTTCTGTGTAAGCACTTTATATACTGTTTCGAGAAAACAAAATGTATTTAAAATTGGAGAACTTATTTCATATATAGGGTATTAAGTATTTCAACTTATTAACCCACAATATGATTTTTAAAATTGTATGAGGAAGAGTCAACTTGAATGTGTTTCTTTATATACTATACTATTTACTATAACTAGAATCTTTAGTTTTACTTGGTTGGATCAAGAATTTAAGAATTAAGTACTTCATCCATTAGGACCTTTAGGAATGTTTTTGTTGGAAGAGATGGTCAGGAAAATGTCACTGAAACAATGCAATTTGTCTTCCCATTTAATAGCATTCAAAACCCAAATAAACTCGGGATGTCAAATAAAACAGGCTTACCCAGTACTGCAGGAGTGCTTCTATGGCTCTGAACTCAAAAGGTAAAGGGTAGGTGACAAGTTGACCTTCTCCAGCCAACTGCGATGGCAGTTCCCGGAACAGCCATTGCTCCAAGTTTAAATTACGATAATCTAGTATCAGAAGACACTCAGGAGTTATCACAGCTTTCAAATACTGTTAAAAAAAAAAAGCACACATATATACACACAGGAATAAACACATGCATACATCTACATTCATGTACATGAAGGTTACAGAGTTATAGGAAAAATATTCATCACATTCAGCTGAACATTTCATTAATTTTGGATTAAAACTAAAGCAAATCAGTATTCACTTGATTTTTCAAAAAACAAAAACAAGGCATATTTGTTTACAAACAGGATATCTAAAATACATGTAAATCTTGATTCCCTTAACTCAATCTCAATAGAATTAGTACTCACACAAATTATATACCCAAGAATTCTAAGGCAATCATAAGAAATAGAAGAAATAAAAGATAGTTTTTTTAAGAATCAAGTATGAAGCAGGGTATGATGGTGCACGCTCGTAATCCCCGCATTCGGGAGGCTGAGACCAGAGGATCGCAGTTTGCAGACAGCCTTAGCTACTTAGCAAGGCCCTTTGCAACTCAGTGAGACCCTGTTTCAAACTTAAAAAGACTAAAAATATAGGGCTGGGGGTGTAGCACAGAGGTAGAATGCTCTTGGGTTCCATCTCCAGTACTGCAAAAAAAAAAAAAAAAAAAAAAAAAAAAGAATCAAATGCAGTAGACTTTTTTTGGCCTGTAATCCCAATACTTGGGAGGCTAAGACAGGATTGCAGGTTTGAAACCAGCACACTCTAACTTTGTGAGACCCTGTTTAAAAACTAAAAAATAGAAAATAAAGGTTTATTTTATAATCCCAGTACTTGGAAGGCTAAAACAGGAGGATTGCAGGTTTGAGAAGTCAGAGCCGGCAACTCAGTTTCAAAATTAAAAACAAAACAAAACATAGAGGGCTAAGGGTATAGCTCAGAAACAGAATGCCCTGAGTTTATTCCCCACTACTAGACACTCACACCAATCAATTCACTTTGGCTTAAATGAAAAAGTTCCCTTTTTTTTCTAAAATGAGAGACTGGCATCTTTTACATTTAAAGAGTAGAAGTGGGCTGTGCTATTTGTATTAGTAATATAAAAATTGGGAATCAGGCACGGTGGCACAAACCTGCAATCTCAGCTACTTAGGAGGCCAAGTCACAAGAATTCCAAGTTCACAGCCTCAGTAACTTAGCCAGGCCTTGTCTCAAAATAAAAAACAAAAAGGGATAGGGATGTAGCTCAATGGTAGACTGCTCCTGAATAATCCCCAGTATCACAACAAAAAATAAATAAATAAAAATAAAAATAACATTTCTCGCTGAGCATGGCGTTGCACGCTTATAATCTCTGCATTTGGGAGGCGGAGACAGGAGGATTGAGCAGATTCCAAGCCAGCCGTGCTGGCTTAAGAGACTCTGTTTCCAAATAAAAAATGTATAAAATAGGTCTGGGAGTGTAGCCAGGAGGTAGAAGAGTTTCCAAGAACCCCAGTACCACCAAAAAACAAAACAAAACAAAAAAACTCCCACAAACAACTCCATTTTCCAACATTACAAAAAATTTTATACAAAATGTTCAAAGAATGTATAGTCAACACCATACACCCACCGCTTAAGATTTTACCATTAATATTCTGCTCAATTTGTTCATCACATTCTTAACTCTCCATCAAATAGATGATCTTTTCAAGGATGTTAGCTAATGACCTTAAGAGTGAAGAATTTTTCCCGCCCTGGGAGAAGACTGCTTCCATTATAAATATTCTGACCAATTCTAGAAAAATGAAAAAAATATCTGCCATCAAAGATGTTTTGCAGAAATCAAATCCATGCCCACTGCAGGGCCAATATTATGAAGAACTATGTCTTTTTATATACCCCAGACAGAACCTTAAACTTTTACCACCAAAATAACTGATGTCCATATTATTTCTGAATCATTAAGTCAATATATCTGGTGCATTCTGAGTAGGCAAAGGAGGATACATTGTATTTTAAAAGCTTTAAGAAGCCAGAAGCGGTGGCTCACGCTTGTAATCTCAGCATTCGGGAGGCTGAGACCGAGGATCGCGGTTCGCGGACAGCCTCAGCTACTTAGTGAGGCCCTCTGCAACTCAGTGAGACCCTGTTTCAAAATAAAAAATTAAAAAATAGGGCAGGGGCTGTAGCTCAGAGGTAGAATACCCCTGGGTTCCATCCCCAGACCAGCAAAAATAAATAAATAAATAAATATTAAAAAATAAAAGCTTTAAGAAAAATTTAAAGCATCAAAATTGAACATATTCCTGGGCTGTCTGGAAAGTCAGAATTTGTACGTGGTAGCTAAGGTTATACCACAATTACATAAAAGTGATACAAGTGGAAAAAAAAAAAACCTATATAAAGTCAAGATTTTTTCTAGTATTTCGAATATTACAGACTAAATTCAAACACTGAGAATAAAGACTACAGTCAGAATTTTTCAAACATAAGCATAGCACTATTATACTTGCTGAACATATGGATATAATCCATGTAAAATGAGTTTTACTTATAATGTATTGAATTAAAAAACGATCTGTGTTCCACACAAGTACTTTGTTTTCCCCCCAAAACTGTGATTAACTTAGATACTGAGTAAGATGGCTAGGAAGTGGCTTCGATCAGACTGGAGTGAAAACCAAGCCCCTCACCTCCATTCTCATGATGATCCTATTGTTTCTGGTTGTGATGCTCATCAGATGCTGAAATCTCAAATCTCTGGCTTGAAGACCTAACTCTTGGTATAAATCAGTTTTCTTCCTTTCTATAAAAGAAATAAAGAGTAGGCTAAACTAATAAATGAAAAGAATTTGGATTTTATGTCAGAACACCCCTCCCGGCACCACTAGGCACCATTTTCTACGACTACCAGAAAGAAAAGCTAAACCAAGTCTTTTTAATGTCAATTTTTACCTTGAAAACACTCAGGTTAACTTTATTCTTTTCTTTTTTCTCTGCTGTATTAAGTTTCTCTATACTTAGAAGCCTCTAGGACCAATATAGAAAGCATAGCCATGCATTTAGAACCTATACCAGCAATTTCTAGTTCCAGACAGGTTGTCTTTATTAAATATGAATTTTATATAACTACACTTTCTATTTCTTCTCACATTACATCATCATCTTGTGCAGTATATATTTGTGAACAAATAAATTTGATTTTCTTTGTTCTGGACAAACAAAAAGAGATTATTGATTTTTATACCAGATTCTCCTACCTGAGAACTAAAATGACTACCTAAGAGAACATACAGATGAAACTCAAGGCATTGTACAGATTATAGTATCTGATCTTGCAGTGTCAAATCACACCCGTGACGGGGCTCGAAGTCGAACTGTCTTTTGAAGGTGATATTGAGTAAAAACTACTCTAGGATCTCAGCAATGGCAGAAACAACAGTATCTTGTGGCTGGAAGTGGAAAAAAGATGTGAAACAAAAGTCTTAAGTCACAGAGTAAAGTCATGCCTAGTTTCATTTTTAAAAGTAGCTGCCCACAGAGGGAAATCAGTGGCTGAGTTTCATGTGACTTCCCCTCAGTGCCCTGTTCATCCTCATCTTTTGTCCCCACTGCAGTGTCAGTATTATGTGATTCTACCTTAAACAAGCTTCAGAATAAATGTGAGTGTAAGAGAGACCAGCAGAAGAGAAACAAAAGCGGAAAAAAGTGCTTCTATTCTCCAAAATATTTCCTATATATCTGTTAGAATCAAAGTGGCTCCTGCCAGAAGAGAGTAATTCTGGGAGGATACACAGTCCAGGTGCTGCCAGTCCCAATTAGGATTAATGGACAAAGGCTGAAGAAAGACCTCCTTCAACACACCTACATAGACCATAATCCACCAGATTCACTCCTTTGATTTAAAAGGATACTCACCAAAAGAAGTAACATTTCCTTCTTTGTCAAATTTTGTCTGTAGATTATAAAAACAAAATATTATTTTCTCTGAAATTAGTAAATATTTATGGTATTGAGTAATAGCACCAAAATATTGAAATAGTAATAAACCATAACTGACCTCTAGATTAAATAACAGTTTTTAGAGTTAAAAGAATAATCTTTTTCCTTTGCTAGGATAAACCTGATCATGAGCAGACATTTGTCTTGATTCCTTTAGAAGTCTGATAAAAAGCACCAGCTGTATCGCTACGTAAAACTGTGCATGGTAACCCGACCTCTGAGTGGCGGATTGCACTGGATTAGGAGGACCCTGAAGGGATTCCAGATACTAGGAGGAAGGCCATCACTGTCCATCCCTCCGAGTGCGGTTCCTGTGCCTGGCCACATCTTTGAAGGGTTCTGGAAGCTGTGCCTCTGAGTCAGTTACATGGGATACTGGCAGTGAGGGGCACAGGGATTCTAAGCCAAGGAGGATCTCACAACTTCCTTCAAGAATTTTATCTCCTTTTACCCCTGGACTTTTGAAAAAGAAAACACTCGATGCTCTTCTGTTTCTTCTCTCTTTTTTAAACAGTACTGGGAATTGAACCCATGGCCTTGTACATGCTAGGCAAATGCTCTGCCATTGAGCTACATCCTCATGCCTTTTTAAAATTTTACTTTGAGATAGGATCTCACTAAGTTACGCAGACTAGCTCTGAATGTGCGCTTCTCTAGCCTCAGTCACCTGAGTAGCTGAGTTACAGGACTGTACAACCACACCTGGCCCTGTTATGTTTCATGTTCTGTATCTTAGGCTGGGACCAAGTGAGTTCTGTCTCGTGAATCTAAATATCCACTCGAGGCTAAGAAGTCTCTCTTCTTAGTACTGCAGGATTTACAGAATGATTTACAGAAAAGGCCTCTTCTGATAGTTTGATAAGAGGACACGAACAAACTTCATTTACTTTCTGTAAAGCAAAGAAATATTTTTCTATAATTCTTATCAAGTCATATAATATTTAATAAATTAATGTGCTCAGCTGCACTACTTACTATAAAAGACATTCCTAAGATTTATTTGGAGGTACAATATATTGGCTGTTACTCTGAAAACATGCATACTGTGTTACCATGATGAAAAACCACAAAATATATTTTTAGCTTGCTTCTTATGTGTTAAGATACCAATACCTAAGTAGCATAAACATTAATATCAAAGGGATATTTTTATCAAAGGAAGCTTTCTATTTGTGTAACACAGAGCTTTCCTCCTTAGCTTTATTTTATGAACACATATATCCAACTGCATAAAGAAATATATGTGAAGTAAAACTATTTAAATCACATGACAATTTCTAGAAAATTATGCTATTTTACCCATATGATTTAGTCTTTTTGCTATAAAATGCTTCTTCGCACTTTCTCCTTCCGACTTTAAAATATATATACTAAATATTTTTGCATATCAACATGTATCATTTTTCTTCAAAAGAGCAAGCTGATTTTTTTTTTTTGCGGTACTAGGGGCAGAATCCAGGGGTATTCTACCTCTGAGTTACACCCCCAGCCCTAAATTTTATTCTTTTTATTTTGAAACAGGGTCTCACTAAGTTCTGGAGAACCTCACTAAGTAGCTGAGGCTGGCTGCAAACCTGCATTCCTCCTGTCTCAGCCTATCAAGTACTGGGACTAAAAGTGCGCGCCACCATGCCTGGCTAGCATACTGATTTTTTAAAAATTTACTTTATGACCTGCTCACTTTTTAAACTCATTATTTCAAATTAGATGATTTTCTTCAGTGTACTTGGTAGACAATTATTTCACCTGAAAGAAATTTTATTTCAGAATCTGATATCTTGTTTTGTATTTTTGTTTAATTAAACTGACCTACTTCCAAAACATTGAATAAAAGTAATAACTTTCAAATTGAATTCTGAGTTATCTTATTCTATATAGTTTATAAATAAAAGTGCTGATGTTACTGGGCCAAAGTAATCTTAACAGCTAAAATATACTAAATGCTTAACATATATATATAGCACTATTTTAAGGGTTTCACAAGTATGGGTTACTTTAATACTCACAAAAATCCTATAAGATTGGTTTATTCTTAGTTTACTAGATAAGAAACTAAGGCACACAAAGGTGATATAATATCCTGTCCATGTCTACCTAGTTCACAGTAATAGGTAGGGCTGAGATTTGAATTTAGAAAGTCTGGCTCACATCAAGCATTTATTTAAATGCTTTAAATAAATTTATTTTCAAACATTTTTAGAAAAATTAAAAGCTTACAAAAAAGTTGCAAAATATAACCCAAAAAGCCCACATAAATTTCACTTGTGTCACTCTAACACTTTTACCCAAGAGCCTTATTATACACACACGAGATCTATGTAACTTATTCATTTCCCCCCACTGAAGCACTTTAGAGAAGGCTGTAGGGATCAAGACCCTTCAAAACATGCACTCTTAAATACTACACGGTGCTGCCTTCAAGATGCTTTACATGATACTCCGCACTTGGCTAACAGCCTGCAAAGGATTCTAAACAGATTCCAGGCAATCCTAAGCATCAGGCGTTCAGTTGTGATGTGACTGATCTGTTCTAGTATTAAAGAGTTCCACAGTCATTAACAAAGATTCTAGGGCATTGTTAAGCAAATCTAGTAGGCACTCAGGTCACTGACTAAGCACAACATACAAATTCACTACAAAAAAGAATTTTTTTTAGCTTGGCCAGCAGCCCAACTCTGTTAACTTAGGAAGTACATTCTGTAAACCATCAGAGGTATTATATAAATATACTCACCACAGTAAACACCTGAGCTACACTGGCTAACGTGGCTTGAGAGACATCATAAGTTCTAAATCGGTGCACTTCACCTGGAGAAAGAACGAGGAGATTCTTGTGATCCTGCAGTTGGTTTTCACAGACAGCAAAGACAGAACTTAGAATGTGGAGGTCTTCAGATTACTTTATCATTTCTGGAACCTTTTTCCTATAGGAAAACACTCTAATTTGTTAGTTTTAATGTTTGTAGGTAATTAGGTTTGGAAGGGAATGATTTTTAAAAGTAATGGCTTAGGTAAGGCATTAAAATTTGGTGGGGGCATTCTAATTACTCTTTCCTTTCCTAATTATTTTTTACATTTCAGAGTTGAATGAACACACATTCAATACAGCATTCTGAGATTTGAAGAAAATGTCTAGTTTTCTTTTTTCATAATTTAAAAAGACTCTTCTTATGCTGGGGGTGGTGGCGCACGCTTGTAATCCCCGTGCTTGGGAGGCAGAGACAGGAGGATCGTGCAGGTTCCAAGCCATCTGTGCTGGCTTAAGAGACCCTGTTTTCAAATAAAAAATAAAATAGGTCTGGGAATGTAGCCCGGAGGTAGAAGGGCTTCCAGGAACCCTAGTACCCCCAAAATAAGTAAACAAACTCTTCTTGCAAAGTATATTGGTAGATATATACCACCTGATACTTTGTCATTCCAGTATCAGGGTTATCTGATCAAGTTATAACACAGAATTTACTTATTTTCCATGTGTCAGCTCCTTTTCTATAGATACACTTTATGGTGAGTAAGTCTGAAATCTTACTGACCTGGAATAAAGACAAGCCTTTAGTTGAAAAGAGGTCTTTTTTTTTTTTTTTTTTTTTTTGGTGGTACTGGGGGTGGAACCCAGAGGCTTTTCTATCTCCGGGCTATACTCCCAGACCTATTTTTATACTTTATTTGGAAACAGGGTGTCACTAAATTGCTAAGAGCCTCACTAAGTAGCTGAGGCTGGCTTCGAACCTGTCTAAACCTCCCAAGCGCTGGGATTACAAGCGTGCACCACCACGCCCGGCGAAAAGAGGTCTATTTAAAACACATGATTAGATTGATTCGAAGTGGGCTCTCAACATAATCAAGTAAACCCAATGAAGACAAAGGGTACTTCAAAATACAAACACTAAACATTAGAGGAATGAGGTGTAAAAATATCGCGTTATTTTGTTACCAAAGTAATCACTGATGGCTCTAAAGAGTCTGTCCTTTTTCCTTCCCACTATTTACGTGTAATAATTCATGTAACTTGTAAATGAGGTTATTTCCCTTTTACAAATTATAAGGGTCAGCTGAACAAAATTAAAAGGCAACGCTATAAGCTGACATTTACTAATAAGCCACAAATTAGATAATGTCAGCAGGATTACTACTCAGAATTTCCATGCTTATCCTGGAAGGTTCTCTTCCAGCTTGCAGAGATTGAGTTCTCAAGCCTTACCAAAGACAGGAACAGGAACGCAAGGCAAGTCGAAAAGACTGGGCGGGGAGAATGAGGTTCTGACTTGCGGCGAGTTAGTTTGGGAGGTTTTGAGAACTAAAAAAGTATTTGAAAACCCTGCTACACCTTTTAGGAAGTTATACATTTGAATGTCTTTTGTTTCTGTGCAACACTGGCACTCACAGTTGTGAAATCTGATCACCATGTTTCACCATTTGGTGAGAAAGACAAGGGTTGTGAATACTGCGTTCAAAACCACCAGTATGGAGGAGATCGCCGTGGGAAGTCCGTCCCACCGGAGCTGCGGCGAGGCGGCGGGAGGCCCAGGGCTGGCAGGTGGGCTCGGCGGGCCGGGCACGCCGTCGAGCCGCGGGCGCTGGAGGCCGGGGCGGCCAAGGTCAGGGGCGGGCGCCGGGTCGTACCTGGCTGGCGGGGCCCGCGCAGGAGCGCTGCCCGGGTGCGTCCCAGCAGCGGGGCGGCGCGGCCGCACAAGGCCGCCGGGGGCAGGCCCCAGGGTAGAGCACGCAGGGCGCGCCGCGGCAGGAGCCGGGGCAGGCTCCGCAAGCATTCCATGGCGCTGGGGCGAGGAGGCAGGCTCCGGACCCCAGCCCTTCATGCCGGACAGCGGATCTTAGGATGCACCCCGCGACCCGAGCCGCGGTCACAGCGCACTACGCATGCGCAAGCGCCCGGCGTGCAGCGCGCCGCGCATGCTGGGAGGGGGCGTGGCTCGCCTCCCGCGCGCGGTGGCAGACGGGAGCGCGCGCGCCGCACCTGCCCCTGGGAAGTGTGGCGTCTCCTCCCTGGTTTGGGCGCCGTGAGCTTGCCTGACCAGGTCGAGATATCCCACCTGGTTCTCCCCCTCTTGGAGTGCTCAGACCAGCGTGGGAAGTGTGTGTTATCTATATCAACTAGTAGTTATTAAACACGCAAAACTAACGTAAAATGTGGATCATACTTTATGGTTTCTGGAGCTTTTCTATACATAAGAGTGGTACTGACTTGAAAGTGAGGGAGTTGTGACCATTCCCAAATCACTTAATTTATATATGAGCTTATTGTGACAAAAACGATAAGCTGTCATAAGGAATGATATATTAACTCTTGCTAACGTAGAGTGGGAAAGGAGGCGCACGATTTATATTTATATTCTGTATTCAGTGATTTAAGTGGTATCAACGAATGTCAGGGTGCTACTGTTTTTTGTACCACTGAGAAAGTAACCGCTTGATAAACTAAAATTCTAAGTATATCAATGGTAAGACACCCTAATTTCAGTAGGATATGAAAAAATAAAAAGTGAATCCCGATCCACCTGCTGTTGAAAAAAATTTTTTTTTCGTTTGAAGAATTTCAGGAAACTGACCACAGGAGGGAGCACTGCTCCTAGGCTTGCTTATTTATTATAAGCTATTTTAATAAATGCTTGTCAGAGAAAGTGAAATGATGCAGGAAATTCATAAATTGGACAACAAAAACGCAGCTAGTTATGCATCAATAATCTAATCACACCTTGATTCTTTTAATCTGAGCCTACGCCGCCAGCCGCTTTGAAGTCAGTAGTGACAAATACCAAGTGTAGGTAAAAGGATTGCTGTAACACACAGCTGTTTTAAAGACTTTCTCAGAGTAAAAGTGTTAAACTAGCATCTTTTACTTTGAGAAGTGTATACAATCAATGGCGACAGCTGGTAACTAGTACAGGCAGCTTGTTTTCTTTTTATAAGGATTCCACTTCTGTCAAGACATTGAGATTTCCGAAACTTCCACAAGTGTACCTGTGTATGCCTTGAAAATAAAATAATTGTAATATGCTTGAGCATAATGCTTTTTAATCTTAGATTTTCAGAAAGTTTATATTTCTGAAAGTCCTTTTTTTAGAGTTGTTTAGAAATAAATTTTATAACATACCATTCTTGTACATTAATGGAAAATGTACATAAAATATCTGTTAAGGCCATCCTAAAGCTTTTTGTTTCAATGCTAAATTATGGTGTAGTCTTTAAAAATTCATTTTAAAGGTCTATTTGTTAATGGGCACGGGGGTGCAGTTGGATAGAAGAAAAGCTTCTAATGACATCAGAACAACAAAATTCATTAGGGCTGCACTTAGATTAGAGGAAAAGGACTTCTTTCCCTCCTTCTGTACTGAGAATTGAGTCCAGTATACTCCTATACTCCAAGCCCTTTTTATTTAATTTTATTTATTTTGAAACAAGGTCTTTCTAGATTGCTGAGGGCATTGCTAAGTTTCTGAGGCTAGACTTGAAACTGCCATCCTCCTATCTCAGCCTCCCAAGTACTTGGATTTCAGGCATTTGCTACCATGCCCAGCTAGAAAACTTCTAATGATGTAGAAACATTAGTAAGAAAAGTAGCAGCAATTAACTGTATATTTGAAAAAAGCTAGCAGCTCTCTATTTAAAATATTTCCTCTATTTAAAATATTTAAAATATTTCTCTATTTTAAATATTTCCAACATGAAGAAATGATAAATGATTGAGGTGATGGATATGCCAATTACCTGGGTCTAATGATTGTTATATCTTCCATACATGTATCAAAATACCAGTTTAGAACTGGGCGTGGTGGCTCATGCTTGTAATCCTAGCATTTGGGAGGCCGAGATAGGAGGATCGGGGTTCAGGGACAGCCTCTGCTACTTAGTGAGGCCCTTTGCAACTCAGTGTTTCAAAATAAAGAATAAAAATAAACAGGGCTGGGGGTGTAGCTCGGAGGTAGAATGCCCTGGGTTCCATCTCCAGTACAGCAAAACAAAACAAAACAAAACAAAACAGTTTACCCAATAGGTATGTCATGACCACTACCTAGCCATGATGATTTTAAGACTTCATTGGCTATAAGGCACATCCTGATTTTAGAAATTTAAAGATATGTTTTTTAAAAAATGCACGCGTTTGGGAGGCTGAGACAGGAGGATCGTGCAGGTTCAAGGCTAGCCTCAGCTACTTAGTGAGACTCTCAACAACTTAATGAGACCCTGTTTCCAAATAAAGTATAAAATAGGTCTGGAAGTATAACACGGAGGTAGAAAGCCTCTGGGTTCTACCTCCATTACCGCCAAAAAAAAAAAAAAATGCACTTTAGAAGAAATGAAATGATGATGTGTTTCTTCCACTTCTTTTTCTGGCTTAATTAAATTCCCAGAGTTAACTTGTTTTATCATTTGTCTCTTTTAAAGTTGAGTTTAATCATGACTAAAAATCACACACAGTTAGGCAAGAATCAGGGTGTTCTTATAAGGTAAGATTTACTGCTTTTTTGTGTGTGGTACTGGGGTGAACTCGGGTGTTTTTCTACCTTCAGGCTATACTCTCAGACCTATTTTTTATATTTTATTTGGAAACAGAGTCTCACTAAGTTGCTGAGAGCCTCACTAAGTAACTGAGGCTGACTTCGAACTTGTGCGATCCTCCTGTCTCAGCCTCCCAAGCGCTGGGATTACAAGCGTGCACCACCATGCCTGGCGATTTACTGCATTTTTACTTAAATGTTCTTATGAATTAATCTTTTCATGGATTTGTAGAGATGCTTTAAATGTGCTTTTCAAATCTATACCTAGGAAGGATTTACTGCTGTCTCTGCGAATGCCATATTATCAAGTAGATTATAAAACTGACGGTTTGAATAATTCCATCTCATGTGATCACTGAGGATTCTGTAGTTAGTTTATATCTAAGTGAGACATCAATATATCTAGGCAGAAAATATTAAGGTTTCATGCTTTTATAATACTATTTTCTATGTTAGTCATGGTCGACCACCTGATATAAAATTTTAAAATTGGAGTTTCCAAACTTTGAATGACATCAGAACAATAAAATTCATAAAAGTGTCCCTTTCCACTAATTCCAGAGCCTAGACTTCAGTTAACCAATAACTTCTGTATCAGTGACACAATTTCCTGCAAAATTGTTATTTTGTAATGGTTAACTTCTCTCTTTGGTGTTCCCAGCAAGGGGTAGTTTTTTTTTATGGATCTTTTATTTATTATAACTCACTGTAGCTTAAAGACATTTAAAATTCCAGGGGCTAAGAAATAGTACTGTTTCACCTCAGTAAATTGTCAGTGATCTAAGAAAAAATCCTTAAAAGCTACTAACTAAAAAACTCAATAGTCCAAATTGGATGTCTAAAATTTTCCAAGTCTTCTTTTCATTATGACAAGGTTAGACGCAGAATCTGAACATACTTGCTAGTGTCAAAGGATAGCAAGAGCCTTTTGGGGAAAAAATGTCTCCCATCCCCAAGGTCCTGTAAAATTAAGGTCATTGGAGAAGTCTAGTCAGCCAGTAATGTGAAGACAGGAAAGAAGCCCCTGAAAAATTTGAGACACGCTAATCCAGTTTCATTTCCTTATTCTATTGTTCATAACTTGGGTTGCAAAGGATTAGCACATTTTATCAACAACAACAACAACCACCACCAACAACAGCTGAGGTATGCATTACTCTTAATTTTCTCTAGTGAAATTTGGATAGGCAGCAAGCCAAATCAGAGAGTCAGATCTGGTTGGCACATTGAACTCTTTATGCGGAGGGGAGGGGGGGAGGCACTGACTATTTGATATACATAAGCTTTGTTTATTTTTTAGGCACTGCTTCTATAAATGAGTATTTACATTTGCTTACTTAATGGTTATGCACATAAAAAATTGAGAGCTGAGAGTTAGGAAAACAGGCCTTCTGTCATGGTAAAACCATTCCTCAGGACTTTGCTGGAGTTTGCAGAGTCAAGGAGAAGAAAATGAGTAACAATTTTATTAACTTCTAATCTCAGAGTCTTGCTCCTGTTAAGAGTTACCCCCCAAAATTAATAATTGTAAATGCAGGGAGAAGTGCTTGAAATGTTGGCAAGATTCGGAGCTTAGATTGTTTAGTTTTGTAAAAGTTTTTCTCTCTCCATAGCTGGACTAAGTCACCATGGAGGGAAACAGCTTTCTGTTTAAAGAATCAAAGTACTGCCATTTACTTCTTGTGAGAAAGAGAAAATTGTTCCTCGAATGGAATTACTAAAAAAGTTTCCATATTGAATCTCTTTCCAGCTGGTCCACAGGCTTGTATGGTCAACTTAGTACCTTCTAATACTTTCACTAGGGCAGAAATAATTTTAAAACCAGTTTCTCTCTGTTTTAGATTGCCTATATTAGTAAAATCAGTACAGTCAAATGCTGCATAGGTGTGGTTCTGTCAACGATGGATCCCTTACCCAGTGGTCCTATAGCTTATGATGGAGATGAAATTTTCTGTCACTTAGTGTTTTTATTGTACTTTTTGTTACAGATTGGGAGAGTATGGTTTGTGGGGAAACTGTTCCCTGGAGACCCCTGCTAGGGTCCCAGACACACTTTCCCCCAACCCATAACAAAAACCCAAAACAACTAAAAACAGGAAAAAAAACCACGGGTTCTTGTCCTAAGCTAAGAATAAATATGCATAGCTTGGACAGTTGCTGAAGACTTAAAGAAGTTTATTAAAAAGATAGAAATACATAGAAATACAGAAAATAGTTACAGCCCCATGCCAAAGTGGCATGGGGGCGGTGGCCCGGGCTAACTCACCACTCCCCAAGACACAGCACGTGGACCAGAATTTTTATACCCATGACCTCCATCTTGTTTGCGTAATTCTGACGTAGTGAATGTCCCTGTAAGGTACCTCCCCTTATCCTGTAAGGTACCTCCCCCAACAAGGTGTGGTGAGGTATCTCCTTTCATGAAGGTCAGCCCCTCCTACCATCTTAGCTAGCTTATCTAATCATGTAGATCTGTCTTTAGGTAGAGAAAGGCCTAGTTTTCCTCTCCTAAGATCTGTCTTTAGATAGAGAAAGCCTAGTTCTCCTCTCCTATTGACTTGTTAATTACTTTTAGCTATGTTAATCTACATTGGAATAGTTGCCTGCTTTTAGGCAGAAACCAAGTCCTTGCACAGATTTGTCCCTCACCCAATTTTTGAAATATATTAATAATCATAGCTTTCTCAAATCTTCCTAGGCTATTCCCAATACTGGTACACTTTTGTCTATATATTAGGTACACGTATGCATACTTACCACTGTGTTAAATTGCCTACAGTCATGTCACAGATCCTAAGTGTGTAGTAGGCTATAGTGTCGAGGTTTGTGTTAGTATGCTCTACAATATTTGCATAATAATGAAATCAGCTAATGACACATTCTCAGAATGTATCTGTATCTGTTGTTAAGGGATACCTGACTCTGTATCTGGGCTTCTCAGTTATAAGACAAGTAAGTCTTGAAAATTTAATGTACTACATAGCAACTATAGTTAATAATATTGTGCAATATTTTTGAAATTTGCCAAAAGAGATCTTAAGTGTTCTCACTACACATACAAAAAATGGTATCTGCGAAGGGATGGAAATGTTTTTGTTGCGGTTGAAATGTGTTTGGTGTGTGAGGGGAGAAGTAATTCCCCCACCACAACCACACAAACAGGAAAACAGAGAAAAAACCGTGGATTCTTGTTCTGAGCTAAGTATAAATACACATTAGCCCGAACTCTTGCTGAAGATTTAAAGAAGTTTATTAAAAGATGGAAATACAGAGAACAGGAACAGCTCCATACTAGACTGGCATGGAGGGATGACTCGAATGAGTACACCAAAGGAATGAAGGGTCCAAGAATCGCCCACCAACCCAAATATCGAAGGACTCACAAGAGATGTAAAATGCAAGCGAGGTTTATTGTGCTGCAGCTCTGTCCCGGCTAGCCAGGGGTCGAGACCCAGACACTATGGTCGAGTTTCGACCCAGAGCTCACTCCACAGTCTGGATTTATAGCCCCAGGAGGGAGTGGTTACAACGTCAGAGCCCGCCAAAATTCTGAGCCCGCCAACCTTAGAATACAACCAATCAGATACAAGGACAAACAAGTACAACCAATAATTTTAAAATATGCATCCACACGTCAGAGCCTGCTAAAGACTGCTTATCTCCCTTATGGTATGTGTTCATTCCCTAGGGCTGCATTTCCCACCCACCTTGGCTGGGCCAGGCTTATCTCTGCGCTGAGGACTCTGCCTGGAAAGCAGATTAGCATGGCCTTGTTTGCTGATCTGGCTCAGAGATATGGGGATGGGGCCCATTTTCAAAGACCTTGGCCGGCAAGCTGGAGATTAGAAGCTTTGACCTGGTGGGTCCCCTGCCCTGGTCCTTGAATCCTGCAACCTGGGCAGCTGGGCTTACGGATCTTCATTCTGTTTCTAATCCTACCTTACTCTATATTCTAATATCTTATTTCTAATCCTAATATGGGAGAAGACTTCTCTAGTTAACTTCTCATGCTGGGGTGGGGGAAAGTGCTTCTTCCAGCCTGCTTTCCAGTACCCCTACAGGAATTACATGTGGACCCAGCCTTTTTAATACCCATGATCTCCATCTTGTTCACGTAATTCTGACATAGTGAACGTCCCTGTAAGGTGTTACAGATTGGGAGAATATGGTTTGGGGAAGCTGTTCCCCGGGGACCCCTGCTAGGGTCCCAGACACAATTTCCCCCAACCCATAACAAAAGCCAAAAACGACCCCAAACAAAAGAAAAACCACGGATTCTTGTCCTAAGCTAAGAATAAATATGCATAGCTTGGACCTTTGCTGAAGATTTAAAGGAGTTTATTAGAAAGATAGAAATACAGAAAATAGAATACAGCCCCATGCCAAGATGGCATGAGGGGATGACTCAAATGAGTACACCAAAGGGCTTACACGTGGACTCGGCCTTTTATACCCATGACATTCATCTTGTTTGCGTGACACACCTGTCAGGTCAAAGGTAAGTATAGAAACAATTTGACTGTTACGAGTGTACAGACATTTAACATAAGCTAATTTCCCATCAATGTCATCCCATTATTATTACATACATACATGTACCCATAGCAAAGGAATCAGGGCGTCGACTCATCGAGCTGCTTCGAGCTTAACAGGGGCGACGTGTCAGGAAGTTACTAGACAGAGGGGGGAATGTACCAGAATTGGGAACGGCCTAGGAAGATTTGGGGAAGCTCTGATTATTAATATATTTCAAAAGAAAATAATTGATATTTCAAAAATAGTTGTATCAAAATGGCAGACATGGGTGAGGGGCAGATCTGTGCAAGGACTTGATCTCTGTCTAAAACAGGCAGTTATTCCAATGTAAATTAACCTAGTTCAAAATAATTACCAAGTCAATAGAGGAGAGCTAGGATTTCTGCTTTCTAAAGAGATCTACCTGATGATCTAGGGAGGATAGGGCAGGGTTTGACCTTGTCCTGCAGGAAAGGAGACACCATGCCACACCTGGTTGGGGGAGGTACCTTTCAGGGTTAAGGGGAGGTCCCTTACGTGAACAAGATGGAGATCATGGGTATAAAAAAGGCTGGGTCCACGTGCAATTCTTTTGGTGTACTCATTCGAGTCATCCCCTCATGCCATTTTGGCATGGGGCTGTATTTCTATTTTCTGTATTTCTATCTTTCTAATAAACTTTAAATCTTCAGCAACAGTCCAAGCCATGCATATTTATTCTTAGCTTAGGCTAAGAATCCACGGTTTTTTCTCTGTTTTCCTGTTTGTGTGGTTGTGGTGGGGGAATTACTTCTCCCCTCACACACCAAACCCATTTCAACTGCAACAATTTTTAACTTGCTTGTCATAATTATTTTACAATGCATACATATATTAAACCATCACATTATACAGTAGTCAATGTTTATTGGTTAATTTACTTCAATAAAATCAGGGTGGCGGGGGATAAGCCACCGCCTTTCTCTGCTCTATTCCTCACTCATTGAAACTGATCAATTGTTGGAGCCCTGGATTCCTATAGTAGTGGTGTAGTATTTAGTATTTCATTCTTCAGTTTCCAGAAACTAGGGTATGCATGAACAAAACAAATCTACTATAGGAATGATGTGTATTGTCAACAGACACTGAAACCTGTCAAGGAGCAAATGAATAGATGGCTGATACAGTCCTGAGTCCTCGGCCTCCCCTGCAGGAGGTGGATTGGGCCACACACCTCTCCCTTAGGGACCCCTGGAAACATTTAATATCAGGTCAGCGTCTCTTCAATCACCACCAGCTTTACACTCCAAGTGAGAACTGTAGGTCTAATGGTTTTTTTTTTTTTTTTTTTGCCAGTCTGGGGATGGAAACCTGGGGCATTTGACCTCCAAACTACAATCCCTGACCAATTTTTTATTATTTATTTTGAAACAGGGACTCACAAAGTAGCTGAGGCTGTCTCAAAGCGCGATCCTCCAGTCTCAGCCTCCCAAATGCTGGGATTACAAGCATGCACCACCATGCCCGGCTGGCCTAATGCTTTTGAAGAAAGGCATTCCATGGGCATAACTAGTCAGTGCAAAGTAGAGGCTTTAGTGTAGAAGAAGAAATATGCAAAATGAAGAGGAGTGTGACTGGTGCTTCTGGAATTACAAATAATGGGTAAAACAGGCCATCCTGTGTCTCCTGACATTCCCTTGAAAGTCCTGACTTCCAGTGTTTCAGAATGTGACGGCATTTGGATCCAGAGTCTTTAGAGAGTAAGTTAAAATGAGGTCATTAAGGGCAAACTTGTATGTGGAATTCTGTGGGAAGCCATTAAGGTCTTCCCCTTATCTTTACTAAAAGAGTACTTCTGACTGTCCTTGGCCCAAGTCAACAAGGTGTGTTGTCATGCAATTAAGATGCTCTTAGAACAATTGATACTATTCTAAGATTAGGGTGTGTTGTGCCAGGGTGTTGAAGGGCTTGCCCACAAGATTAAGTAGTTTCTACCCGCCTTTCTTGCATTGTTGTGTAACCTGAAGATAGAGACTGTATAAATACCACTAGAGAATAAACCCAGTGTAGTCATTGGCCCAGTAGATACTGGCGACCCTTCCGTGCTTGAAGTCTTTAATCCTCACGCCTCTCTTCGGAACTGTACTTTTGCCGGCAGCAGTAGGAAGCAGAAGATGCCAGGCTGACTTTATATGTCCACGGGCCAGCTGATAGAGACTCTTTGAGTCATTCCACATGTGGGGACCATCTTAGGTTGTATTTCCCAGAAACAGACCCTGGGACAAGAATGTATACACAGAGACTTAGTACAGAAGTGCATCTAAGGCCATTGGTTTGAATTAAAAAAATATTCTACCTTGTGCAGCTTCCACTTGATTCCACGGAAGAGCTCTGAAGTTTAGATTATGCCTCAGGATTAAAGTGGTTTAGAGCAAGGGCCAGGGCTCCTTGCTGGGTAGGTGCTGGATGGGGATAGAGAACCGGTGGCAGGGAGACAAATTCTCGGGCACTCTCTGCACTCCACCAGCTGGAATGCTGCTGCTCCAGGCTCCTGAAGGCATCCCTGTAAAGAGGCATCACAGGTACAACACAGAAGCCCAAGAGGGCACACACAAATGTCAAAGGGAAGCCAGAGGCCCGGGGTTAAGGGCTAACAGTGCCCACTGAGGCAGTGAGGAAGTTGTCTCCAAGAGAGAACCTAAGACAGGGTTTTTGCTGCCCTGCTCGGTTGTATTCTATGGGTGAGTATCTGTACAAGTGAAGAAGAAAGACTGATCTTCAAGAATAAGAATATTTATTTGGTGCTAGGCACATATTTATTTGGTGCTAGGCACACTGCTAGCATGTGTTATACTCAAAGTCTGGGACCCCAGGGGGAGAGAGACCACCACCATACACAATAATGCAAAAAATTAGAAAGGAGTTTATTGGGGAACCAGTTCGAGCTAGGGTCCAAATTCCTCCAATGCAATGGAGTCTTGACAAGGACCCTGAGTCTTTGTTTCAAGGCAGTTTTATACATTTCAGTCACTCAGGCGGGCTGTGATTTACATTTCAGTCACTCTGGGCTGTGATTTACACTTCAGTCACTCATGCTGTGATTTAGAAAGGAGTTATCTTTAAACCAAAAGGAATTTTTGCTGCTGTTATCACAAGCAACTGGACAGGATACTTGGTGCCTCCTGAAAGGTTCCAGCGGCCCCTGCCCCACAGGGGGCAGGGCCGGAAGCTAGGAGGCGGAGCCCGGTGATTCTGAGAGGGGACCATGCCTCCGGGTCAGGGAGAAGCGAGTTCGAGTTCAGAGTTTGGAGGGAAGCCCGAGAGAGACAGAGAGACGTACTCTCTCCCACCAACCCCCGCGGGCACGCGGGGGTTGGAGGCTGACTTCCCACAAATAAAGGCATCCATATCATATAATGGATCTCCGCGTGTCTCTGTGCAACAGGGGGATGCGCCAAATATCTTTCACCTCCCATTTGGTTCATTCCTCCTGAGGTTGGTTGGGAGTTTTTCATCCTGACCCAGGTGCCAAAACTGGCACTTAACTGTTAGTTGTATTCCTGGGAAACTGATACTTAGGCCTAGAGTGTTTTCTGTATGGATGAAGCCTGTCATGGCTCTGCTTTGGTCTTACACATTGTGGATCTATTATCTCTTTTAATCCCACATAGGTAGGTTTCTTACCTATTTCAGAGGTGAGAAAAATAAGGTTTAGAAAATATGGAACAGACCCATGGTGATATAGCTAGTACATGATGTAGCCCAGATAGGAATCCAGGTTACGAGCATGTATAAATGAAACAATACCCAGCCAATCTTTGTTGACATGTAGTGACATTTTTAGTGAAGCAATTTGAAATCTTTCTTGAGACTATCCCTGTGAAAGGGATGCAAATCTTCACTAAGAGGCTTAAGTAATTTGATGAGTGCATTTGCAAGGAGTATATATTTTAAGTAACATTTTTATAACTTTTCTCTTACAGTAAAATTCTCTTGTTACTGATAAATATTAAGCAGGTCCATTTCATAGGTAAATTTCTGATATTGTTCATATCTACAGGCTGTCTGGTGCCGGACAAGAGTAATCCTTCAAGGATAAGGTTGTTCTTAATGGACCAGTGGCAGCTGCATGGTCCATTCAATGTGTTTATTGACTCCAGTGAATCTGACAATGGTTAGAACCTCAGGCGATTTTTTTCTTCCTTGCTGTGGAATAATTGTCTAGAGACAGGAGAATCCTCCAGGCGGCTAGTTAAATGCCTCTAGAAGGCCTGGGCCATTGATGAATCCCTTTGAGAATGCCTGTAGTTTACAAGTGGCATTATTGGTCAAAGAATCCCATTAATCAGCTGGCACGGAGTGGAATCTCCAAAGTGGCATGTTTGTGAGGAAGGCGAGGGTCTGACAGATGTGACATTGCCTCCGGCATCTCTGGGTGAAACTGTCTGGTGCGGCATTTCTCATCTTTAAAATCTAGTGTGGCCTTTTCAGCATCATGAGAAGCTATTAATCTTTTCTGTATACACCTTTCTCTCTCACTGTCATGTCTCAAGCCCCTATATTTTCAGGCTGGAGTAAAATGGGTCACAATGACTAAGCATAGTTCATCAGCCTCCTGTTTCTTTAGGGAAAGTACACGTCTTCCCATTCCTGTCTATCCGAAGGCCCCCAGCCATTGCTGAAGCCCTTGAGTCCGCACAGCTCTGCTTGGCCTTCATTCTTTCTTGGCTTTATCTGCTTGTGGTGCTAATTCCTACCAAGGCCTCCACTGTCCATGCTCCTGGGCACTATTACCTCTGTGGGTGGCACTGTTCCTGCCAGGCATCACCATGGCACCATGTTGGATTTTCAACTGCTCATGAAGTTAGGCTCTAGGACCTGGGTACTATTGTTAACCTCGGTGGGTGATGCTGTCCCCTGCCGGGCACCACACCTGGCACTTGAGCACCATTACCTCTGTGGGTGATACTGTCTCCTGCCAGGCACCATACCACGGCAGCATGCTGAAGTCCTGGAGGCCTGGGAGCTCTGCCAACGCCACTCAGCTGCTGACAGCAGAATGTTCTTGCCTTCCCCTCCCCCTTTCATATTATATTTTATACAAGTACTAAGGAAGGGTGTTTGTGCCCAATGCTCTCAAGACTTTATTTATTTATTTATTTATTTATTTATTTATTTTTGCAGGTCTGGGGATGGAACCCAGGTGCATTAGACCTCTGAGCTACACCCCCTGACCTATTTTTTATTCTTTATTTTGAAACAGGGTCTCACTAAGTTGGAAAGGACCTCACTAAGTAGCTGAGGCTGTCAGAAAACTGCGAGCCTCCAGAGTCTTAGCCTCCTGAATGCTGGGATTACAAGCGTGCGCCACCACACCCGGCCTCTCTAGACTTTATACTGAACACTTGATTCATGTTTCACTTGAATCTTTACGACTCCATGGAAATTGGAGTGAGAGTGCCCTCACTCTTAAGCAAGTTTCCTTCTCCTACTTCCTTTACCTCAGGAGAGTGTTTTTTTTGGGAGATGCCTTAGTTTCTTATACAAATACTTTCCTGGTAGGTCCCCCTAGCAGTCTAGCAGATATTCAAGTTAGAACCAGTCTTTCCTTCTTCCCTCCCTCCCTCCTTCTCTCTTTTCTCTCTCTCCTCCTCTCCCTTTTATCTCTTTCCTTCTACACACGCAGATATAATATTCCTTTATTGAACACCAAATATATGTCAGGCACTGTTCTTGAACTTTAGATCAAGCAGGAGCCAAATAGACAAGGTCTTGCTTTTCTGGATATTCTATCAAGTGGCAAATGCTGTGCCCAGGATCTTTACCAAGAGGCTGTGGCAGACAGTGACCAGGGAAACCTGTCTGATGAGGTAAATAAATATTCTTCTGAGATGAAGGATAAGATCTAATTCTATAAAAATCTGACATTTGAACCTTCCATACACACCAAAAAAGTAGTATTTGTTATAGCTTTATATATACCATAAATCATAATCACTAAGAGCTTCCCTCTTCCCTAATGATGTAAGAAGTAGGGTGTTACACATGAACCACCTGGTCACCTCATTCATTCACCCAGATGCCTTTTCGGGCCTGTCTTGAGCAGGACCCCACATGAGTGACTCTGTCTCATAGGCCTTCAGCCACAGGGATCCTCCACACATCTCTCTTGGGGCTCAGTCACATCCCCAAGTCACCACACACTTTAATGGGGCCTCTGGGCATATGGTTTTCAGGGTTTCTAACCTCTTTCCCTGGGGAGAGGAGCTGCAGGGAAATCCCAGCCCAGGCAGAGAAGGAGACGGGCCACACTCCCTTATTCCGAGGGAATTCCAAATTTCATGTAATCCAGCCACAGCAGATGGAGACCAGGGGCCTCTGTGCTCAGCAGAACACCTATGAAAGAGAAGGGGTGTAAGACTGGATTCTCCAAGATGGCCAAGTAGCCGGGCGTGGTGGTGCACGCTTGGAATCCTAGCATTTGGGAGGCGGAGAAAGGAGGATTGCAGTTCGTGGACAGCCTCATCTACTTAGTGAGGCCCTTTCCAACTTACTGAGACCCTGTTTCAAAATAAAGAATAAGAAATAGGGCTGGGGTGTTGCTCGGAGGTAGAATGCCCCTGGGTTCCATCCCCAGTACTGAAAAAAAAAAAAAAAAAAAAAAAGATGGCCAGGGGATCCTGGGCTCTAGCACCCCAGGAGGTCTGGGTCTCCCTCAGAGGGAACTGGTCACCGTAGTCTGGAGCTCTCTCAGGCTGCCTCCTGCCAAGGCCCTCCCTAGTTGGGTTCTGCCATCTGAGCATGACTGCCCTCCTCCAACAGCCACAGGCCCCTCACTGACTTCTGAGCCAGGCCTAGACCCCAGGGTTCATATTCTTGCAGCACTCATCTAAGTTAAACAGTATTGACAGAACTACAAGGACAAGCTGAGAAACCAACAGTCAGTAACTCATAACATGCCTCTCTCAAAGACTGGTAGATGCAGCAGAAGGAAATGAGTAAGGGTGATGCATATTCCAACAATATAATTAACAACATTGATCTAATTCAAGGATCAGTAAAATCTTTCAATCAGAGACTGAGCGGTATCAGTCTTTGTGGGCTATATGATCATTGCTGTTGTACAAAAGAAGCCATAAACATGCATCAAAAAATTGATTGTGTGTCAACAAAACTTTATTTAGAAAAGCAATCAGAGGGCCACATTTGGCCCAATAGCCAACTTCTGATATAGATATATAAAGGCAAGAAAAAAAAAATTAAAAACTCTTTCATCTTAAAGACTTGGAAAAAGAATAGCAAAATAAACTTAAGGAAATAAAAGGAAACATAATATTTTAAAGAAGCAGAAATTAATGACACAGGATAAAGGCATACCACAGCGATGATAGTAAAAGCCAAAAGTTGACTATTTTGTTTTATTTATTTATTTATTTATTTTTGCAGTACTGAGGGTTGACTGTAAGGGCATTCTACCTCCAAGCCACACCCCCAGCCCTATTTTTTATTATTTATTTTGAAACAGGGTCTCACTAAGTTGTAAAGGGCCTCACTAAGTAGCTGAGGCTGACCGCGAACCTGTGATCCTCCTGTCTCAGCTTCCCAAGTGCTGGGATTATAAGTGTGCACCACCACACCTGGCTAAAGTTGACAATTTTAAAAGATTTAGAAGGCTAAAAATACTCTGCTGAGATTTATTAGGAGTGAAGAATAATGGCCTTAAGGACAATGGCAGAAATGGAAAGATGGGACATAGCTCAGATGCTTCAGACTTTTAAAAGATAGTTATAGCTGGGCATGGTGGTGCACGCTTGTAATCCCCATGGTTGGGAGGCGAGACAGGAGGGTTGCACAGGTTTGAAGCCAGCCTCAGCTACTTAGTGAGGCTCTCAGCAACTTAGTGAGACCCTTTTTCCAAATAAAATATAAAATAGGTCTGGGAGTATAGCCCAGAGGTAGAAAAGCCCCTGTGTTCCACCCCCAGTACCACACACAAAAAAAATAGTAATAGTTATACTTTGAACAGCTCTGAAGTTTTGCTTCCACATTTACTTTTAATTCACTGTAAATGAGCTTTCCTATTTGGGATTCCCTTCAATTTCTGAAAACGAGGATTGGCACCTTTCAACAATCCTGGAGAACCTCAACTAGTGCCTCTGTTCCACTTTCTCTAATTCTCTTTTTGATTAGCTATTATTGGTAAATAGCTTTGCTTCAGTCTCTAAACCTTTTTCTTCTCACTCTTCATTTCTCTGTGTTGTTTTTAGATAATGTCTTTGAGTATATTCAGCCAGTTAAATAGTTCTCTTTTTGAGCAAAAACAAATCTATAATTTAACATATCCATTCAATTTTAAATTTTAATTATTTGTTTTTCATTTCTAGAAGCCCTGCTTTACTTTTTTTTGTTGTTTTTAAAGAAACTTTTGCTTTACCATTATTTTAGTCTGCGGTTCCCTCCCTGCTTTCTTTCATTCTTTTTGGTACTGGGGATTGAACCTAGGGGCATTCTACCTCTGAGCTACACCCCCAGCTCTGTTTTATTTTTTATTTTGAAACAGGGTCTTGCGAAGTTGCTGAGGGTCTCAATAAGTTTCTGAGACTGGACTTGAACCTGCAATCTTCCTGTCTCAGCCTCCCAAATCTTGAGATTACAGGTGTGCACCACTACATCTGTCCCTTTCTCATATTTTCAATCATTTTATTTCTTCAAATATACTAAACCATTTTCTATTTTATTTCTGATAATTTCAGTATCTGCAATTTTTGCTGGTCTGGCTCTTTGTCTGTTATTTCTTCAGGATGTCATGCAGGGCTTGTTTTTGTTTTTATATATATATTTGATATGTTTTGACTGTGAGTTTGTGTTTCCTGGAATATTATCTATGGGATATATTCGTAGATTGCATGGAAGTGGTGTTTCTCCAGGTAGGATTTGTATTGGCTTGTCAGCCATCTGAAAGACTTTCCAACATAGAATTGGTTTTGAAAAAAAATTATTAGTGCATTATAATCATACACACTAGTGAGAATCCTTGTGACACATTCTTAATTGCACATGGCATAATTTGGAAGAATCACTTTACTTTTTTTTTTTGCCTCACACTTTTTCAATCATAAAGTTAGAGTGAATGAGCTGTCATGGCTTTTGCAGGTCAACTGTTGTGATTCCAAGTCACCAGGGGACCCTGGATCACCTCCTCCCACCTCTGCCTTGAGCACCAATGTCAGAAAAGCACATCTGCTCACTGTATGTGCTCTGTGAGGAGGGTTAACTCCTCTGACTCACACCACAGGAGGCCCTAGACTAACTTCCCAGGCCCCTGCCTGTGCCGCCATCAAGACAGCTGTGCAGGCCACCAGGGCAGGGACAGCTGAGTTCGGTTGAAGCCGATCCCAGCGCCTGCTTACCTCCTGGGTTTCTGGGTTAGCTTGGGTTTGCAAGATGTTTTCCCTTCTTGCCAAACTGACAAGGAACTGAAAAAGACTTAGATGTTTTAGAAGGCAGTGTTTCTTATTGCTTCAGAAGGAGAGTGATCAGGGTAGCTAGTACTCTATGTTTTTGGGAATGGGGGTTTGATCAACATTATCTTTGGAGATACAGAAGAGGCAGAAGCTATATCTGAATTTCAGTCTCATCACTGCCTCTAGCATCATGTGGGCTCGTCACAGGGGCCGCTCAGCGCTCCGCCGGGTGCAGCTCTTCTGCCTTCAAGCCCACGCTGCTTTCCCCTTTCCGACCCATTCCTTTAACAGATGTTTGCTAAACACTTGTCTTTAACAGGATGTCAACTGCTGGAAAAGCTAGGTAAGACAGCAGTACTTCCTTTACCGGCACAGACAAATCAGAAGCTCTCTGTGCATATCCCCGCAATCTGTCTTCTCTCTGCCTCTAAACTAAGTGTCTTAATGTTGGGTTTGTAGCTCACAGTCCGAAGGTTTTCACGGACACAGAATCTCTCAACATGAAATTGTTTATGTTTTTCGGAGAAGGAAGCAGCTTAGGGAAATGTGGCATTTGATTTATGTGGAATTTGAAGATGAATAGCTGTGAGTTTCTCTGGGATTCACTTTTAGGTTTTTTTTTTGAATCCACACATGGCTTTATATTAAAGAAGGCTTAATATTTCTTGTTTTAGGACATTTATAATTACCAATTTCACTATTTATTTATTTACTAGAGATTGAGCCCAGGGCAATCTAACTCTGAGCTGTATCCCCAGCCCTTTTTATTTTCAAACAGGGTCTCACTAGGTTGTACCACACAAAAAAAATAATAATAGTTATACTTTGAACAGTATTGCTAGGTTGCTGAGTCTGGTTACAAACTATCCTCCTATCTCAGCTTTCCAAGTACTAGAATTATAGACATGCGCCAACACACTTGGCTCCATCTCATATTTTAAATGGAAATAAATAGCTGAGAGGCTGAGACAGAAGGATTACAGGTTCAAAGACAGCCTCAGCAATAGGGCAAGACCCTCAGCAACCTAGTATGACCCTGCTTCAAAACAAATCATAACCAGCAAAGCTTGAATGGAAAGATAGGGGAGGAGGAAGGCTGAACTTGATGAATGAGGGTCTACATCTGAATATGTGTAAAATTATGAATATGGCATGGTTACCCTGGACAATCATTGGTGGGAGGGGGGAAGGGAAAACAGGGACGGGGGGAGGAGAGGGTACCAAGTATAGTTTAAATATATACCATTTATGTTCAATAAAAATTAAAAAAAACAAATCATAAAAAGAGTTGAGAGTGAAGCTCAGAGGTAAATTGTCCCTGGCTTCAATCTCTATTACCAAAATATAAAATAAAATATATTAAAGCACAAACTACTTTTTATCATTCCTAACTCTGTAGTTATATGACTACTTATAGAACAAGCATTTTTACTTAGCTCTAAACTAGTATAGGAATATGAGAATGAGAAGAGGAAGGTGTAGGACAGCTTAAGTAAGTAGAATCTGCGTGATTTTGCTCTAGAGAGGTGCTGATGCTGGTTGCTCTTACAGCACTAATAGACACTGTTTTGTCCTGCAGTGCTGGGATGGGCCCAGGGCTTTGTGTTCACTGAGCTCTACCACCGAGCTACATCCCCAACCTAACTGGGCATTTTTAATGTAGCTGACTGGGGTTGGAAGCCAGTGCACGGATATGAAGAAGAGTTTAGCCATTACCAGAACCAGCTGAGTTAACTCAGCAAGAGGCATTCAGGAGAAATGGTCACCATTATATACACGCACATCCAAGAGTTATAGTTTCAAGATGTGTTCCACTGGCAGAGAGGCAGAGCATAGGGAAGGCTTTGAGCCTCAGCTGTCTTCTGGGTGGTCTAGAAAAGCTGTCCAGGGCAGCCCTGTGTGCTGAGTGGGCGCCACCCTGTACTGACTCATGAGAGCCCATTGCTAACTTTTGGGGAAATTTAAACATGGTTGTTTATTATTATTATTATTAATTATTATTATTATTATTATTATTATTATTATTATTATTATGTGGTACTAGGGATGGAACCCAAAGGCATCCTACCTCTAAGCTATATCCCCAGCCCTATTTTTAAAAAATTCTTTCTTCATTTTTGTGGCACTGGGGATGGAATCCAGGGACATTCTACCTCTAAGCTGTACCCCCAGCCCTATATTTTATTCTTTATTTTGAGACAGGGTCTCACTGAGTTGCAAAGGGCCTCACTAAGTAGCTGAGGCTGTCTGTGAACCCAGATCTTCTTGTCTCAGTCTTCCAAATGTTGAGATTACAAGTGTACGCCACCACGCCTGGCTCATGGTCATAATTAAGAATTAAATAGTATCAATGTACAATTGAATAAATTGCATTGAAAAGAAAGATACTAAATGCTCTAAACTCCTCAGCCCACATTTCACCGTCCCCTGTGCCCTTGAGTTATTCATGCTCATTGCATCTGTATGATTAAAATATCATACGACTGTGTGCCCCCAAGTGTTCTTGCCTTTACTACTTAAAATCTACCACCGCGTCCTGGACCTCATCGTGTCCAAAAGACAGCTCAGGAGACACATCTGGGCTAGGGATGCCATCCTGAGGGGCATCAGAATAGAGATGCAGGCAGCTTTAAGGACTGGTGACAAGGTTGGTCCCATACTTAGAAGGACCTGTGTTTGGTCCAGTGTTCTGCTGCCACCATCTTGACATTCTTGAATTTTGAACCCGGGGGGAACATGTTCATTTTGCACTGGGCTGGTATAAGTAGTGGGGATGGCAGGGGTATGGATGTTTAGTTCACTACATCCTTTCCTCAAAACACAGGTGTCCTGTCTCACAGCTATGGAAAACACATTTTCACAGCTACTTTCTTTACCTGTCCCCAAGCCTGTGTGTCCCATAACCCGCTCACAGAATTTCCCTCTTCTGAGCCAGGTGTAGTGGCACATGCTTTTAATCCCAGTACTTGGGAGGCTGAGATAGGAGGACCACAGGTTCACA
>NC_137800.1:80063107-80481107 GCF_963383645.1 Muscardinus avellanarius | reverse complement strand
GCCAGCCTCTGCAACTTAGTGAAGCCCTCTGTAACCTAGTGAGACCCTATTTCAAAATAAAGAATATAATAGATCTGAGGGTGTAGCCTCTGGGGTAGAAGTCCCCCCAGGTTTCATTCCCAGTCTCTCTCTCTCTCTCTCTCTCTCTCTCTCTCTCTCTCTCTCTCTCTCTCTCTCCACACACACACACACACACACACACACACACACACACACGAATTTCCCTCTTCTATTTTCTGTCTATATTTTTCTCTTCTTGGCTCTCTACTTGGGCTCCCTTTTAAAATCATTCCCTTTAAGGCATGAGTATATTCCACAACTCCAATAAAATTGTGTCTGCTTTGAACTGCAAAGTTCCACTTCTCATATTGGTATAACGTCATGGTTGAGGAGGTTCTAGAGTAAGACAGAACTGGTTTTGTTTGTTTGGTTGGTTGGTTGGTGGTACTGGGGATGGAACCAGGGGCCTTCTACCTCTACCTCCGGGCTACACTCCCAGACCTATTTTATATTTTTTATTTGGAAACAGGGTCTCTTAAGCCAGCAGAGGCTGGCTTCAAACCTGCACGATCCTCCTGTCTCCGCCTCCCAAGTGCGGGGATTACAAGCGTGCACCACCATGCCCGGCTCAGAACGGGGTTTGTTCTTATGTGACATGCAGAAAATGTCTCTGGTTCTATACCCTTCAATTTCCCTATCTGAAGAAGGAAGAGTATTTACTCCTGAAGTTATTGTGAGCATTGACACAGATAATTTATGTCAAGAGCCTGAGATAATGCCTGGTACATGGCTGGGTATTCAGTCAATGGCAGTTACTAGCTTTACTCGGATATTAGGAATTTGGATCATCTCTTTATAAAATCTGGACATAAACTTCATAGGAAGGTCTTAGGAGGAATAAAGGGGACCCCAGCAGAGACCAGCTGCAAGATTTCAACTTTTTAATGACAATCTCCCTGGTATGAAATGTATGTTCCAGACTGGATCAGACCAAGCAACTTCTTATCGAAGGTTTTAATATTCCCCAAGCTCTTCTCCCTTATCGCACCCTATAGATGGATGCAGTCATTGATGCAGAAGGACCCTGCCTCCTGCACAGCCAGCCATTTAGGCTCCTGAAGAATCCTTTCTCTCCCTGTGTAAAGGTAGGCCCTTGAGCTACGGCAGTATCTCCTTCCCAGGGGTGTGCTCAGCTCCCAGCACGGCCCACAGTAGACTTCACTTTACTGAGCGATCGCATGGCCTTGCCACCTGGGCTCCTGCTTGGTCCCCACGCCCCTCTGCTCTAGCCCTTCTGCAGAGGCCGCTCGCCCAGCCCAAGGGAGCCAGCGCGCGGCCAGGCCCGGTTCGCGGACTCGGTTCCCGGCGCGAGCCTCGGTTGCTACGGAAACGGGGAGAAATAACAACCCGGTCCCCGTGGGACGAGGAGGCTCGCAGAGGTAACGGCGGCTGGAGGGCCGAGGTCGCCGGTGCCAGCCGAGCCCCTGCGTGGGTAGGTCCCGCCGCGGGCCCCCGCGCTCAGGGGTCTGCCCGCCGTGCTGGAGACGCCCACCGGAGCATCCCGGGACTGCGCCGGGCCCCACACGTCCTGAGCTCCCGCGCGCGCAGCTTCTCCATGCATTCGACCTATTTATTTTCCAGCGAAGTGTAGGCAACTCCAGCCGGGATCTTAATTGCTTTATTCTTTTTTTTTGGAGGGGGGGGGCAAACAGTAAATTGAAGAGCGAAGGTGCAAGATAAGAGAAAGAAAATCAAGACGAGATGCTAGGATGGAGCTCGGTCCTGTTTGCCCACTGCTCCCCCTCGGTCCTGAACCCCCCGCAGGAGCTCAAAGCGCCCTACGGGTGCGGGTCGGAGGTGGAGCACCTGCGTTCTGCCGGTGGCTTGCGAAACAGGTGTCTTGCGCCCTACGCGCCCTGATTGGCTGTGCGCCCGGCGGGGAGAAGCTTGACGGTCCACAGGGTCCTGCTGCTTGCAGTGTCTCCGCCGGGCGCACGGCCGTCCCTTCGCCTTCACCTGTGGGTCTTTAGGTTTCTTTTCCTTCCAGGAGGCATCCCCCCAGGAGCGCGCCGGGGAGGTGTCCCGCGGGAGGATGAGCGGCACCAGCGCCAGGTCCAGCCACCTGTCTCAGCCGGTGGTGAAGAGCGTGCTGGTGTACCGCAACGGGGACCCCTTCTTCGCCGGGCGCCGTGTGGTCATCCACGAGAAGAAGGTGTCGAGCTTTGATGTCTTCTTGAAGGAGGTGACCGGCGGCGTCCAAGCGCCCTTCGGGGCTGTCAGAAACATCTACACCCCGCGCACCGGCCACCGCATCCGCAAGCTGGACCAGATCGAGAGCGGGGGCAACTACGTGGCTGGGGGCCAGGAAGCCTTCAAGAAACTCAAGTGAGTCGGGCTGCTCGCGGTTCATACAGCGGGCCAACACGGTGTGTGCGAATGGTGGGAGGGAAGGAATGCGCCCCATGCGGGTACAGTTCTTGGTGGGTTGGTGGGCCCAGGGGCCATGACTCTGGGTGGCACCTCTCAACGCTCCCCTTGCAGATGAAGGTCGAGTTTGAAACTGTGACTGGAGCGGAGATTGGAGATTTCACTTGGGTAGCAGTAGGTGCAGACTTAAAATTCCTGTATACACCCAAAGTTTTAAAAGTAACATTGCATCTAGATGTGCAAGCCTGTAATAACAGTATGTGGGTGGCTGAAACAGGAGGATTGCAAATTGAAGGCCAGCCTGGTCCATTAACTTCCAAGACCCTGATTCAAAATTAAAAAAAAAAATCAGGGCTGGGATATAGCTCAGAAATAGTTTGCACCTGGGTTCAGTCCTCAGTACCTGCCACCCCTGCAAGTAACCTTGCAAGACTAGTGACTGCAGTAGGGATTTCACTTGGGTAGCAGTGGATGCAGGCTTACAATTTGTGTAAACATTATGATGATGATGATGATGATGATGATGATGATGATGATGCTGGGGATGAAATCCAGGGGACTTCTACCTCTGGGATCAGCCTCCCAAGTGCTGGGATTATAAGTGTGTGCCACCATGCTTGGCTAAACAAATTATTTTAAAATAGATTATCCTCGCAAGATTCTGCAATTCTGTCCCTTTTCTTTCTTTTTTTTTTTTTGGCCTTTTTTATGAATTTAAATTAAGATTTCCTAAAAATTATTCTCAAGTACTCGTTACTATATTGTCACCAGAGGAGAAAACTACTCTGCATTCCACCTCCCCCACTGTTTAAATTCTCTCAAAGTTTCATTCCAAGTAGAGTGGCAGAGGCCCACTTCTGTATCCCCTCCCACCACCTGCATGTTCCTGCTATTAATGTGATGCCTAAAAAAAAAAATTTGATTGGCTTCCTGTGTTCTGTTTGTCTGTCTCCAAAAACCTGATGGTCGAACCTTCAAAGACAGGGGTCCCTTTCCCAAGTTCCTCCTGGCAGGAGCCTGCTCACGGTGTGCAAGGGATTAGCAAACTGTGCTTAGGTCAGTGAAAGGAACAAAGACCATAAGACATGACTCCTTGTCTTTAGAGAGGTCCATTTTAACAGGAGAGACAGCACATGCACAATACTTTTTAATGCAAAATACAAAGGAATAAGTGCAGTTGGAAAAACAAAGTTATGTTCATGTTGGGATTTGTGGGATGTAGAATTTTATATCAAATACTCTTTTTTATTAAGATATCTTCACATAAAATAAAACCCATGCATTTTAGCCGATACAGAATTGTGTAACCATCACCACAAACAAACTAATTTTAGAACATTTCCATTCTCTAAAGACACCCCATTTCCCCTTGTCATCTGGTAACCTCTTACCTACCTTCTATCTCTGCGGATTTGTCTATTCTGGATCTTTCCTATAAATGGACTCACATATGTGGCCTTTGTGTCTGGGTTATTTTCTTTCCACGAGACTTTCATGGTTCATCCATGTTGTAGTATGCATCAGCATATCATTCTTTTCATTTTTGAATAATATTCCATGATGTAGACATAGCACATTCTGCTTATCCATGATACAGCTGATTAGTATCTGGGATGTTTCATTTTTTGGCTGCTATGAATAATGAGTCTATAAACATTTAAGTACAAGTTTTCATTTCACTTGAGCATATACATAAGAATGAAATTGCTGGTTCATATTGTCATTCTTTATTCCATTTTTTAAATTTGTTTTATTCTTTGGTATGGGGATTGTACTCAGAGGCATTCTACCTCCAAACTATACCCAAGCCAATTTTATTTCTTTTTTGGCAATAGGGTCTTACTAGGTTGCTGGGAGCCTCACTAAGGTGCTGAGGCTGGCTTTGAGCCTGTGATCCTCCTGTCTCAGCCTCTCAAGTACTGGTATTACAGGTGTGCGCCACCACTCCTGGCTTATCGTTAATAGTTTTTTTTTTTTTCAGTACTGGGGATGGAACCCAGGGGCATCCTACCTCCAAGCTACACCCCCAGCCCTATTTTTTTATTCTTTATTTCGAGACAGTCTCACTGAGTTGCAAAGAGCCTCACTAAGTAGCCGAGGCTGTCGGCAAACCGCGATCCTCTAGTCTCAGCCTCCCTAATGCTGGGATTATAAGTGTGCACCACCATGTCCGGCTTCCATAGTTTTTAAATAGAACATTTTAATCAAAGTTTGTATTGGGCTCCAGGATAGCAAAATAAATAAATGAATAAAAATAAATATTTACCATGAGTCTGAGCTTGTGAATTTTGTTTTCAACTGTTTAGAGAGATTTTTTTCCAAGTATCACTGAAGTTTTCTACTATCATCCAACTATCAGTATGATAGTACAACTACAGAATTGTGTAACCATCACCACAAACAAACTAATTTTAGAACATTTCCATTCTCTAAAGACACCCCATTGTACTATATATGATAGTACAACTATCATACTGATAGTAGAAAACTTCAACTTAAGTCTGTTTAAGTTGAGTTCTAGGTGTTCTGCTTTCTGTTACAGCAGACACTCTTTCTGGGTACATCTGGATTTTTTCCCCCCTACCCTGAAGCCTCCCTTATATATGCTCTGTCTAATCTCATAGAAAAAAGCTAAATAAAATTGCCTAAAAGACACTTGGAACTTAAAGGAAGAGACTTGAGGCTTAGCTAGCTGTTCACTAGCTGTATCTGTGGCCAAGCCACTCGATCTGTTTCTTAATATAAAAAAGGTACCTACCTTAAAAGGTTGTTGTGGAAAGTAGCTATGGATGTGAATGTAGTTTGCAAGTGCCAAAGTGTTATATAAACGTAAGGCATCTCTATGCCCGTTCTCTTTCATTATATACTTTTTAAATTAAATAATCTCCCTGTAAAGCAATTTCATAAAAAATGGAAATCTGGTTCAGAATCTCATTTTACTAATTCATGTTCTCATTTTTATTTGACCCTACTGACTAGAAGGTGCGCTTCAAATCAATATATATGAGATTTGCATGTTTTTCATCTTTAATTTACACACACACACACACACACACACACACACATTGAGTTTGTTATAGATGCCAACAATATTTAAGTTCTGCATATATTTAAAACTTGGTTGTATAACAAATGAAGCAACTGGCAGAATAAAAGAGAGCCCAAAAGGTATTGAGAGAAATTTGTGAGCTTTCATTTAGACTCTAAATGCTTTTGGGGAAAATAGCAAAATATTTTTCAAATGGAACTGCTCAAATCACTGCTAGAATTTCTCCCACTTTGATTTTTCTACTTTCTTTGGAATTACATCTAAACTTTAGATAGCTATTAAACCTTACAGTAGAGAAATTTAGCGACTACTCTTCTTCAAATTTCCCCTATAATCTGGATAATGTTAACTCTACTTTTGGAGCTGATTCTACCACATTAATCTTGTAGATTTGAGGCCACTTTTTTTTTTTTTGCACACCATAGAGTATTTTGCTATTATCCTAGTAATAGTCCTTACACATTCATAAAAGATCCATTTCATTGCTAAGATGGGGCAATATTTTTACTACTGTCTTTTACTACTGTAACTATTGTTATATGGGGGAATATGTGATAATTTTCAGAGGTATCAATTAAATAACTTATTATTTCCAAAAAAAATAACAGTAGTCACAATAAAAAACATTTCAGTGGCCAAAGTTAATTCCAACAACAATTTTTTGGCAACTTGGCAATTATAGTAAAGATAATGGATCTCTCTCTCCATGTATGGTTATAAACTACATTATATATATTAGTTGCCTTTTGTGTAGAAGGAACAGTTTAGGGACCATTTTAAAAAAGTAAAACCAGTGATAGATGTACAGCTTGGAGTTGACAAAAGTAAAACCTTTTCAGGCTATGCTTATGCAAGAGCTAATGAATGATCACTAGTAGATCTGTGGCAAACAGTAATGGAATAATAGGAGTCTCCAGAGGCTCACTAGCCCACCTGTCTGTCTCTAAGCTCAGCTACCGAAGCCATCTCACTTAGCTGAGCCTTTCTGTATCACAAAATGCCCTCAGAGGGAAAACAGATTTCCCAGCCTTTCCCGGCAGTTTATCCAACACATGCTATCAGTACTTTCTTTGTGGTTAATGGAACTGCTAAGAAGCTTTACACATAATCCATTTGTTACAAAATTTTTTTATAAGGAATAGAAATACAATGCATATAGTGAGCAGCTATTGCAGGGGAAATTTTCCCTAATAGAAATATGTATTCTGAGACTTTGGTTCCTTTGAAGTTTAGGATAGATGTGCCAGCTCTGGCTGGTGATGCTGAAAACAGTTCTTATCTTCTGATACCTTATGGAATTAATAATGCAAATTTAAGAAATGTATAGAAATTTACATAACTGAACAAAACTTGTAAAAGTAACTGTTACTGTCTGCTTGCTTCTTGCAGTTACTTGGACATAGGAGAAATCAAGAAAAGGCCAATGGAAGCTGTGAATACAGAGGTAAGGCAAATTCTATTTTGAAAATTCTGAGAAATAACCTGTGCCATTGCATTGTTCCTTATGGTGTGTCTCAGAGATTCAGACGGTCTTCTAATTATGACAGGTTCTCAACTGTATGTAAGTGGGACGTTATCTGTTTTAAAAGCTAATCCTTTCTCTGGGTCATGACCAGAAAGGAAGAGACCAAGTAGGTATCCTAAGACATGCAGGATTAGATGCAATGTGTTATTTTCCCATTGTCTAACTATATGTTCTCTAGTGAAAGCTATGGAAAAGAGTGGGAAGATTCCAAGTACTCTTAAGTTAATCTTTACCAAAACTTGCTTCTGATAGCTGGTGTCTGACTTGGGCAGGGCAGCATGACTGCCTTGAGGCTTTCAAAAGAGGCAAGTGGATATACATACTGGCCTTACTGCAATATGAGGAAGACATCTGCATTTTAACTTGCATTCAAGTTCCCTGCAGCTTAGCGGCAAAAGCTTGCAGGAGGTTCTAAGAGAGTCTTAGTGAAAAAGATGCTCAGAACACTACCCCATTCCGCAAAGAGTCTGACACCCTCCTGGAATTTTCAGTAAATCTTTAGGAAGTGTTCCTTGGTTTGTAGATGAAAAAAAATAGATTAAAAAAATGAAGGCCGGACCTCAGCAACACAGGGGAAGTTGTAGTTAGATCCAGACTAGGCTCTGTCTACCAGGCCAGACCATCACTCTTCGCCATTTAGGTCTCCCATCAGCAGTTTTTCCTTATTTGAATCCAGAGCCCCAGAAAGCCTCTCCTCACCTCCCACTTGGCCCAACAGGACCAAGCAGGTCCCTCTGGAAAAAAAGTCACATAAGGAAAAATTCTAATTATGCAGTGTTTGAAGCTTATGAGGTTAAATTAATTATTTAAATAGTTTCAAAAGAGGTGCTATTCCCAGACTTTGTGTGAAATAATTACTATTTTTATTTGTTGCTTTGATTTTTCAATATGTGTCAAATCGATTATCCATGAAAAGGATAGGCTTTATGGCTTAAAGTAGACATAGGTTAAAAAAATTTTAGGTTGTGCTTATATTACAGAGCAAGAACAATCAGTAGTTAATGTCAATAGCAAGTTGAAATAAAAAAAAAAAACAGATTAATGAATTAATTCTGGATCTGGTTCTGCTTGAAGGGTACATACCTGTTTGAAGTAGGCTACCTGGCATGAAATTGACCACAGGACCTGGATTTTTGCAATGGAATTTGAGATGTGTAGATTCCTGAACAGTTCAAGTGCAAGATGTTTACTTTGACTCCAGAGTCTTTGAGGAAGACATTGTCCCTAGTGAAGAGTGTAGCGGGTGTGCAAAACATTCATCGAAGACACTTGTTTCTTAAAAGATTGTCTTAGCTGGGTGTGGTGGTGCATGCTTGTAATCCCCGCACTTGGGAGGCAGAGACAGGAGGATCACGCAGGTTCAAAGCCAGCCTCGGTGGCTTAAGAGACCCTTTTCCCAAATTAAAAAAAAAAAAAAAAAAGGTCTGGGAGTGTAGCCCGGAGGTAGAAGGGCTTCCAGGAACCCCAGTACCACCACCACCAAAAAAAAAAAAAAAAAAAAAAAATAGATTGTCTTAGACAGGCATGGTGGTACACACCTGTAATCCCAGTACTTGGGAGACTGAGACACAAGGATCACAGGTTTGAGGCCAACCGTGGCAACTTAACAAGGCCCTCAGCAACTTGGTGAGACCCTGTTGCAAACTACAAAATAAAAGAGGGCTGGGGATATAGCTTGAAAATAAAATGCCTCTGGATTCAGTCGCTAGTGACACACACACACACACACACACACACACACACACACACACACACGAATAAGAAGACCTAGAAAGCTAATTTTTAATAACAGAAGTGTTCACAAGGATGCTATTTGACTTGCTCATTGTTCTCCTCCTTTGAAGGCAGGGGCCATTATTTTTTAATTGCATTGGGCTCATGAATGAGCCACACAGACATGGTTCTGATTGATGAATGTGCATCTCACATATGAAAACCTCACTCTTATCTCCAAACAAAAGACTGTCTGTCCTTCCTATTTCTTACCTCTGGGGCCCTCCTCCTCATTCCTATCTCACTGTTCTGTTGAAGACTTACCTTCTCAGTCCTTCTCCACAAAGTCTTCCAGTGGGGATGGAAAGGAAGAAGATATTTTGGAACACAAAGAGGATGGGAGGAGATGGCAAGAAACTGCTTGTCTGTGCTCTTCAGCACCCGAGGCCTCTTTTCCCTCCATCTCCTCCCCAGTCTTTTCTACCAGTCTCTGCAAGCAAGCAGTGTGCTCAGCCCACGCCCCTCAGCTCACATTCCCTGTCTTGATCTTCCCCGCAGAGACCCTCCTGTCCAAATTCCACACGGTAGCCTTCACCCTGAAATCTGTTCTGAGCAGAAGGAGCCTCTGCTCCCATTGCCTGAAGGGGAGCTTTGTGGTTTCTGGCACCCCCAAATGATGTCCAAAAATTTTAAGTGAAAAGTTTCAGAAATAACCAGTAAGTAGCCGGGCATGGTGGCACACGCTCGTAATCCCAGTGCTTGGGAGGCTGAGACAGGAGGGTCGCACAGGTTCAAAGCCAGCCTCAGCTACTCAGTGAGCCTCTCAGCAACTTAGTGAGACCCTGTTTCCAAATAAAGTATACAATAGGTCTGGGAGTATAGCCTGGAGGTAGAAAAGCCCCTGGGTTTCCACCCCTAGTAACACACACACACACACACACACACACACACACACACACACACACACACAGTAAGTTTTAAATTGTGCACTGTTCTAGTAGAATGATGAAATCCTGCTCCATTCTACCCGAGACATGAATCATTCTTTTGTCCAGTGTTTTTACTAATATGTTACCTGCATATTAGGCAGTTAGTAGCTATTTTGTTTTTCAAATTGACCATCTCAGTATTAAAGGGCATGTGTCTAAAAAACCATATTTTTATTTATTTATTTTGCGGTACTGGGCCCTATCTTTTATCCTTTATTTTTAAACAGAGTCTCACTGAGTTGCAAAGGGCCTCACTAAGTAGCTGAGGCTGTCCGCGAACCCAGATCCTTCTGTCTCAGCCTCCAGAATGCTGGTTACAAGTGTGCGCCGCCACGTCTGGCTCCTTATTTTATTTAATAATGGCCCCCAAGCAATTCTGGAAATTTTGATATGCCAAACAGAAGCCATTAAGTGCTTCCTTTAAGTGGGAAGGGTAAAAATCACATAACTTTTATTGGAGTACATGGCTATAATGGTTCCATTTTATTATTAATTATTGTTGTTATTTTCATACTATGCCGAATGTATAAATTAAACTTTATCATAGAGATGAGTGTATAAGTAAAAATCTGTGGGATTTGGGATTTGGCATTATGTGTGGTTTCAGCCATCCATGAGGAATCTTGGACCATCACTGTGGATAGGGTAGAGCGCTGCTGCTATTTGCTATCATAGGTGGAGCTTCCGAGAAAAGGTTTTGCAGGCTCCACTGAGACCCTGACTATTGGGTATGTGTGTGTATGTGTATATATATATATATTTTTTTTTCTTTCTTTTTTTTTACCATGGGGAAGTGGTTCTCTTCCACAATTGGTTTGTAATCAAACTTTTGGAATTCAACAAGTTTATAAGTTAGAGGCATGTCTGGGCTCAAAATCTGAAAATAGAATTGATACACACTGGCCCTTTACAAGAATTATGGATACTGTTTTCTAAATCTAAGATTTCCTTTCAACACTAGTGTTTACTGAGAAAGGCTTGCCTTAGTGCTCGCATGACTGATAATTTTGGAGTGTGAAGACATAGAAAGGAGAGTCATCAAGATAATTCTGAAGTAGATCTAGAACATAAAACAGAGAATTGGGTGGTTTGGAGTTATTTCGAGGGGGAAGTTTCAGTGCAGTAATATAATAAAAATATTTATTTAAAGATGCATCATCATTTGCCAGGTGTGGTGGCGCACACTTGTAATCCTTGCGCTTGGGAGGCGGAGACAGGAGAATCGCGCAGGTTCGAAGCCAGCCGCGCTGGCGTAAGAGACCCTGTTTCAAAAATATAAAATAGGTCTGGGAGTGTAGCTTGGAGGTAGAAGGGCTTCCAGGAACCCCAGTACCACTAAAAAAAAAAAAAAAAAGCATCATCATGAAGAGTGAGCCATATTACTTATTCTCCCAAACTGGGATGTATCCCTCAAATTGGAGGTAATTTCCCCCAGTGTGAGTTTTCTCTGTTTTTCTGTAACAGCCCCAACACCAGTAGGTAGAATTCAGTGTTCTCCAATGCCTTAAGCGATTCATTCTACTTATTCCTGGTGCATTTTTGCTATAGATGTGCTTTGCCTTTCTATGGGGTTATACATAATGTGCCCTGTGGAGTCCTGGCACCCTGGCAGGGAAGCCCCAGTGTGTGGTGGAGGTTAGCATTCCTTTCTCTTCCAGAGCCCCCTCACCCAAGGCCCCCCACACTCTGGCTACTGTTTAGGGGTTATTCATTTAGACGGAATGGTGCCCACTTGATGTCACAGGTCACAGCCACCGGAACGCCTTGTCACCTCGACATTTGAGGTTCTACTGTGAGTCACGTCAGTGCTTTTGTCTTCCCCGAGTCTCATCTTTGGAGAAAGGGATCCTTTGCAGAAAGGATGGCCGGTCCTCTTCCTCTTCCTTCGTGACCCTGTCATGGGGACAGAGAAGGGCAGCACTGGACCTTCTCCACTAACCCCAAAGAAGCACACAATGTTTGTTGAATACTGTGGGTAGCAGGAGAAATCGGGACAGGAAGAATAAAAACAGGGTGAAAAAAGGCAGAGGGAGGACTGGGAATCCGGGGAAGGTGCTTTCCTGGAGGGGTGCACCTTTTACAGCCAGTACGCTGTGTGGGCTCGTGGTGAAATTCCCTTTGCCTTTCTATGAAAGGCAAAGTGTGAAAGGCTCGTGTGAAATTCCGACACAAAGGTCCTGCTTTGGCAAGGAGCTCGTAAAGAGATCCCTGGACTGCCCTGGTGCTCTTGCCTCTACCCCTTGGTCATTCTGCACAGCCATATCTTCATCTTTCTTTCCAGTTGCCTTGTGTCTGGGTGGGTGGCTTAATGGAGATGGTTTTCACAGTTTCAGACCCTAGTAACTCCTCTCAATATTTATGGCTTCCAGTGTTCTCTTTGCGACCTCTTCTCCTTCCTCTCAGCCCAGTTTCAGGACTCATTCTAGGCTTCCAAGTTATTAGTCAACTCACCAGGTCTTTCTTCCTCCTGCACCTTAAGCCCTCTGTGGAAGTCCCCCGTCCTGTCCTCCTGCAGCGGAGGCCTCGAGCTCTGCAGTTGTGATGCCCTCCCCAGCCGTCACTGTGGCTCAGACCCTCTTGCTTTAACTGTATGTGATTTCTGCTTCCTCTCCTTTTGTTTTTCTACCTTATCTGCTTTGTGTCCACATGACTGAATACCTATGCCCCACAGTGGAAAGGGGAGGGGGAGCAAGAATAAATAAGACACGCATCACCTCTTACCTCTGAGATTTAATGGTCTTGCTGAAAAAACAGATGGGGAGCATCCCCGGTACCCTACCATAAGGGATTCTGTCTTATGGATACAGGTTGCCCTGTGCTGTTTAGTTCCAGTGCTTCCGGGTTATCATGCCACTGCAAAACCATACATAGGTCCCTCAGATAGATTCTTCCTCCTCCTTTGACCTAGAGTTATTGGTTCCGCTGTTCTTCCCCATGCCCCATGTCTTATCCATGTAGCATCTTCTGAGTAATTACTATTCTTAAGTAAAAGTTATTAGAGTGCACTGACTGTTTAACTGTGTAACGGGCCTTGACATACATCATAAGAAGAGAAGGGATGCAGACAGCTCAGCTCCAGAGCATTTGCAAAGCACTGGGACTGTGCTAGGTCCTAGGAGTGAGACGAATACTCTGTGCGCTTGCTCTTTAGGAGTTTAGAGCCAAGTGGGAGAGGTAGAGATGCAAACCAACTGTGATCACCAGTGGCACCCAAACCAGGCTGGAGGTGTGCTCTGGGGAAGTGCAGACAGGGTTAGGGCCAGCCAGTTTGAAATGCTTTCAAATATAAGAGAATCTTTAATTTGGGGCTTCTTTCTCTTAGACTGAGATTTTGAGCTCGTCCCTTCCTACAACTGGACAAAGAGGGCATTGTTCAATACAGCCATAACAGATTCAAGACCTGTGATTGGCAGAAAGAGTAGACACAAGCTGGGCAGGAGAAAAGCCAGGCAGCCCTGCTGTGGCTGGGCCTGGAGGGGGCCAGAGGCAGGGCTGCAGCAGGCAGGGAGCATCCTTTCTCCCTGCACTGAGCGGCAGCTGTGTGAAGCCACAGGCCTCCCTCTGAATGACCAGGCACTGACCCCGCACTTGTGCTCTGAGACTTGCTGCGCTATGCCCCTCTTTCACGGGGGATCTTTAACTGCTAAACTTTCCTGAGCTCATAGCAACCCCTGATTAATCCCCACTTCTGATCTCACCTCAGAAACTGTAGCCATCCAGCACTGACCTCTGATTCCCTTAGATCCTCCTCCCAGTCTTTCAGCGAGAACACAAGCCCTGCCCCCCCACCCCCTCTTTCCCAGTGTCGTTCTATGACTCCTCTGAGGCCACTCCCTGGCTGCACCAAGCTAATAAATCTATTTTTGTCCAACTTCAGATTTGTTCCTGGTCATCCTCCCCTGACTGGCTATAATATATGCATAAGAATGGCCTATTAGGGTGCATATTTCTAGGAGGCCTGCTAATAACCTATACTGCCTAGCATTTATTGGCTGCTAATAATTTTAATTTTCTAAAGTTTGGGTATTCCTGATCAGCCAAATAAGGTAGATGTCCGTTTGCTTTTGCATGCTTGGTTACTCTGCATTTCAGAGGTAGATGGGATAGCTCAAGGAACTGAAGAGTCTTTATGAGCTGGGTGTGGTGGTGCATGCCTGTAATCCCAGTACTTTGGAGGCTGAGAGAGGAGGATTGGAGCTTTGTGGCCGGCCTTAGCAATGTGGTGAGGCACTCTGCAACTTAGTGAGTCTCTATTTATATATATAAAAAAAGAGCTAGAGGTGTAGTTCAGAGATAGAATGCTTCTGGGGTCAATTCCCAGTACCACAAAACAAAAACAAAAACAAAACAAAAGCAAAAACAAAAGCCATCTTTATGGATACCAGCTATTTAGTTTTGTTTCAGGGATTAAATCCTTTTAGGCAAATCTTTGTGTGATGCTTTTACTTCCCTCCACTATAATTTGGAGTTGTATTGAATGAATGTTACTTACTCAACAAGGATTTTTGTGCCAGGCATTGTCATGAACAACTATGAACCAAGCACACAGGGCTCTGTCCATGGAGCTTGCTTCTCTAGTCCTTCTTAGTCTCTCTAGTCTTTCTCTAGTCTCTCTAGTCTTTCTCTAGTCTCCCTAGTCTTCTTATGCCTTGATTTTGATTCTACTAACATTGGTGCTGCAGAACTTGGTACAAAGCAGATTTTTTTTTTTTTTTCGGTTCAAGAACAGTATTTGGAGGCTAAATAGTTTTTGAACCTTATTATATTGATCATGGGCCAGAGAATAATGGGACTAATTTTTCTTTTTAGGAATAATGAATGTATAATTCCTGGAAAATCAGTTCAATTTTCCAAGGGTTATAGGCATCTAAGCTACTAACTGTAGTCTAAATAACAGCCGAGGCTGCCTGTCTCTTTCTGATCAGGGTCAGTGGGCTCAGCCTCGTTACTGAGCTTTCAGAATTTCCAACATTCTTCCTGAGATTCCTGCAGGCCTTACCACTTCAAGTTCCCCCTCTTCTTCTGAGCTTCTGCTTCCAAATTAATGGTTGACTTTATGAACTTTGGTCCCACATAGCTTGTATCTGTTTAGCCCCCACTTTGACTCAGAGATAGTCCTTTTGCCGATGTCCATAAAAGCACCCCATTTTTGCAAGTTCGTGTGCAGTGAAATTTGCCAACAGTTTATAGAAATGGAGCAGGTTTTGTAGGGCATATAGAAGTGTCAACAACTCGAAACTTAGCCTACCCCTTCTTAAAAAAAATGCATTGGTTTTTCTGTCAGTTCAGGCTTCAGCCTCGACCATGTTTTTGGTGGACCCATCTCTTTTCTCCTTCCTCGTATCTCTTTCTGCTCTATTCTCACCCTCCTTCCCTATTCATCCCTAACCCAGAAGAGTCTAGAGCTTCCTTAAAAGGTCAAGGGGAAAACACTTGACTCTTGCTAATCCATGTTTCTCAGGCGCAGCAGTAATGATAATTCCCCCCACCCCACCCCACACTTATAGTCTAAAAAAGGTTCTATTTTTGGTTTCTCAGCCTTTCCACTGTTCTTCTTCAGCTCTGGGGGATAGTGACAGTTAGCAAGAATAGAGGAGAGAAGGTCAAAGTCATCTTCAAAATTACCAAGCCATAGGCTGGGCATGGTTGCGCATGCTTGTAATCCCCATTGAGACTGGAGGATCACGTAGGTTCGAAGCCAGCCTTGCTGGCTTAAGAGACTCTGTTTCCAAATAAAAACATAAAATAGGTCTGGGAGTGTAGCCCCAAAGTAGAAGGCCCCTGGGTTCCATCCCCAGTACCACCAAAAAACAAACAAACAAAAAACCCCCAAAACAAACAAACAAACAAACAAACAAACAAACAAAACCTAGCCATGAATAAATGTATTGTCTATACTTCATAGAATTGTAGTCTTATGTAATCCAGTACTTGGAAGGCTGAGCAGGAGGACTGCAGGTTTGAGGCCAGCCTCAGAAACTTAGGGAGACCACCAGCAACTTAGTGAGACACTGTTTCAAAATAAAAAATTTAAGACAGACAGACATGGTGGCCCACACTTGTAATCCCAGGGCTTGGGAGGCTGAAACAGGAGAATCACAGGTTCACTGCCAACCTCTGCCACTTAGTGAGGGCCTCTTCAACTTAGACCCTGTTTCAAAATAAAGAATAAAAAATAGGGCTAAGGGTATAGCTTGGAGGTAGAATGTCTCTAAGTTCAATTCCCAGTACCATAAAAAAAAAAATTAGAGCTGGGGGTGTGGCTTGAAGGCAGAATGTCCCTAGGTTCACTCAAAAACAAATACAAAACTGTAAATTGAACCCTGAAGTCAATCTGCAGTAAAAAAAAAAAAAAAAAAAAAAAAAAAAAGTCTCCCCAGGGCACGTCTCCTCCTTGTGGAGTCATCCCAGCTCCATTTTGGATTTTCTTCAAGAAAGAATTTAGATAAATTTTGTTTCTTTTTAGTGGGAAAACCTCAGGAGAACCATGGAGAGGAGGAGAGAAAGGAAGAAAGTGTTTGGAGCTGCAAAACTTGCCTTGTCTGAAAAGTGTCTGGGAACCCAAGTTGCACGTTCAGGTCACTCATGATAAATGTGCTCTAGGTTTCGAATATAATTATTAAAGCTTCACATTTCAGTTTAATCATTAAGTATAATCTCTAAAGAAACATACTGTGAAGTTTTCTGCGTAAAGTTCCTCGGTTGGCAATGAGATTCTAGGCATTGAACTGGGTGTAATTATTAACCGTCCTGCAGGAGGGCATGCGGGCCCTGTGCTTTAATTTACTAATCTTTAGCTTCTGGGTTTCCAGGGGACTCGAAGGGGAACAAATAGTGAGTTAACCTCCGAAATACTTCTGTAACTGGCGGAAAGATTTTCACATTTTGTTAGTAGACTCAGGTCTACTAATTTATTGGAAAAATCAAAGAAAATAAAATCAACAATGACTGAAGGTCTTCCCTAGTCTTTCTCTTTATACCTTTTCTTTCACCTCTTTGATAGAAAGAGAGGGACATTATCGTACATCAGTGATCTTGGTTCTTTGAAAATATTTCTGCTAAAGAACAATTGATTATATTTCCTTTACCTTCATAGTTTCTTGTTTTACCTCTTTTTTTTTAACTATTGAGCTCTGTGTGTGTGTGTGTGTGTGTGCACATGTGTGTGTGTTTGAACAAAGTATTTTTGTCAACCTGAAAAATGTTAGTCTGATAAGAAAATATGCACTAATAACCCTCTTCGACTATGTTCAAAAACAAAAAGGAGGATATATTCCTCCTTTTTGGGCTGGAAGTGTAGCTCAGAGGTAGAACTCCCCTGAATTCAATCTCTGGTAACACACACACACACACACACACACACACACACACACACACACACACACACACACACATACACACACACACATACCACAAAAGCCAGGCTTGGTGGTGCACACTTGTAATCCCCGCATTTGGGAGGCTGAGACAGGAGGATCACAGTTCACAGCCAGCCTCAGCTACTTAGTGAGGTCCTCTGCAACTCAGAGAGACCCTGTTTCCAAATAAAGAATAAAACAAATGGTATAGCTCAGAGGTAGAATGCCCCCAGGTCCAATCCCCTGTACTGAAAAAAAAAAAAAGTAAAAAAAAAAAAACACAAAAAAACAAAAATGAGGTTGGTCATTTCGATTTGGCCATTCATAGCCTTTGTTCCAAACATCTTATATTTTCTCTTTGGCGTTTAGACTTGATTTTAGGAAATTTACTATCTGTGACACTGACATACATGCATATTCAAGCATGTGTTATTTTTATTTATAGTAATACCACTTATTTGTCTTTCTGTTCCTGGCTTATCTCATTAACATAATGTCCTTTAGGTTCATATGTGTTTAAAATTACGGAATTTCATTTTTATTTTCTTAATGGTACTAGGAATGCAGCACAGGGCCTCAAACACGCCAGGCCAGTGCTAACCACTGAGCTACACTGCAGCTCTGGGATTTCCTTTTTAGACATGGCTGAATGGCATTAGCTCCACTCAAATGAGGTTCTTTGGTATCTCCAACAGCAACATCTACTGACCAGAGAAGTAGAGTCTCATATTGCTCTTAACGCTTACAGGGTTTAGAATATAGAAGATGAAATTTTAGGACTATATAGTAAGATTTAATTTTTATTTATTTATTTTTTTGTGTGATACTGGGGGTGGAACCCAGGGGCTTTTCTACCTCCGGGCTATACTCCCAGACCTATTTTATACTTTATTTGGAAACAGTGTCTCACTGAGTTGCTGAGAGCCTCACTAAGTAGCTGAGGCTGGCTTCGAACCTGTGATCCTCCTGCCTTAGCCTCCCAATCCCTGGGGTTACAAGTGTGCGCCACCAGGCCCGGCTTGTAGTAAGATTTTAAGCTGTACCAAGGTATATCAAGCTTTTGGCTGATGGCAGTTTAAATACTTAATCACTTGCTGGGAAATCAATATTTAGGTTCACACGTTAGGATATTGTTAGAACTGAGTTATCGAGTGGTCTAGGGAAGTCCAAGGAAGTAGTTTTTGGTGGGAGTGTGATTATTCCCATGTGGTAGAAATAGTAGAAAATGTGCCTAAATAAACAGCAATGTCTAGCTATGCAAAACTAGTAAATTATGCTCAACCTTTTTATTGGATGCTGCTTATGTATACTTTCACATTTTTTTCAGGAATACGTTGTTAAAGCCTGCCGAATGCCAGGCAGTGGGCTAGATTCTAGCCATACAGATATAAAAAAGACACTTCTCATGGCCATTCAGAAATGACAACAGGTTAATTGTAGGAGGACTCAGGAAAGAGTCTTGTGGTAAGCTACTTGGAAAAAAAATGAGAAAATTCAAAATTTAAATTAATAACGGATATTGATCATTCAAGGGAAAATGATTTATTTAGGCAAAAAATGGCTTCTGTGCTTATAAAGACCATGGTGACTAGTTCTTCCCCATCACAGCTGGGTATAGAAGGGGAAAGAAAAATTATGGTATTAAGTGAAGGTTGCAGAATTCAGGTCACCTGGAAAGAAAACTTCTTTTCTTTTTTTCTTTTAACTTGAGAAGACTACTGTTTATTGACAGAAAGTCTGATATTCCTTTCAGTCTATATTTAAGCATAAATACACTCTTCTAACTTGCAAATTTCAGCTGTGTGCCAAGATGATGGAGGTGAGATGAGATTGCTTTAAATTTCAAAATGCCCTCCACTCTAGTTGTGAGGGTTAGCTGTGTCACCAGCACCTTCCTGGAGAAGCCCAGTTGGACCACTGCCCAGAAAACTGCTGGGGTGACTTCTCAGCAATCTTGATGGTACCTTTGTTAAGAGTTCTTCATGTAAATGAGCATGTGGTTTGCTAGCACTTACTGGCAGAATCCTTAAAACAGCAACACAATCTGAAGCAACACTATGAATGTGAGGAATGTAGGCGAATATCCCTGCTTCAGTGTGTGTGTGTGTGTGTGTGTGTGTGTGTGTGTGTGTGTGTGTGTGTGTTGTGTGTTACCAAGGATTGAATTCAGGGGAATTTTACCTCTAAGCTACACCCCCAGCCTTCTTTCTTTTCTCTCTCTTTCTTTCTTTCTTTCTTTCTTTCTTTCTTTCTTTCTTTCTTTCTTTCTTTCTTTCTTTCTTTCTTTCTGTGGTGCTGGGGATGAAATCCAGAGGCCTTCTACCTCCAGGCTGTACTCCCAGACCTATTTTATATTTTATTTGGAAAAAGGGTCTCACTAAATTGCTAAGAGCCTCACTAAGTAGCTGAGGCTGACTTCGAACCTGCGTTATCCTCCTGTCTCAGCTTCCCAAGTACTGGTATTACACGCATGTGCCACCATACCTGACATTTTTTTTTGTTTGTTTTGAAACAGGGTCTTGCTAGGTTTCTGAGAGTCTCATTAAGTTCCTAAAGCTGGTCTTGAACCTTCAATCCTCCTGTCTTAGCCTCTCAAGTACTGGGATTACAGGCTTGTGTCATTACCCTTAGCAAGAGTGTGGTTTTTATGTGGAGAAATTAAGCTGGCATCTCACTTCAGATTGACACAACAGCTATCCAAAGAGATGTTTTGATTTTTTTCCTTACAAATTGTCTGTATGGGTGTGTGTGTGTGTGTGTGTGTGTGTGTGTGTGTGTGTGTGTGTGTGTGTTGGGGGCAGGGGAACAAACTCAAAGAATGATATGTTAAAAAAAAGAAAGAAAGAAAAGAAAAGAAGGAGCCGGGCGTGGTGGCGCACGCTTGTAATCCCTGCACTTGGGAGGCTGAGACAGGAGGATCACACAGGTTTGAAGCCAGCCTCGGCTACTTAGTGAGGCTCTCAGCAACTTAGTGAGACCCTGCTTCCAAATAAAGTATAAAATAGATCTGGGAGTATAGCCCGGAGGTAGAAAAGCCCCTGGGTTCTACCCCAAGTACCACACACACACACACACACACACAAAAGAGGGAAGTAAAACTCAGAGGAATCAGGAAGAATAGACAAACATCTAAAGTCAACAGTGATGATACATTCCTTTTTTTAAAATTAGGATATAGAAAATTGTCAGGTTAGATAGTTCAAACTTTCTTTTTAATTTAGAGGAACTTATCTCTGTGCGTAATGTCAAAACGTCTGATTTGTTGGGGAAGTACTTTTTTGTGTGTGGTACTGGGGATGAAACCCAGGGGCATTTTACCTCCAAGCTACACCCCCAGCCCTATTTTTTATTCTTTATTTTGAAACAGGGTCTCACTGAGTTGCAGAGGGCCTCACTAAGTAGCTGAGGCTGGCTTTGAACCTGTGTGATCCTCCTGTCTCAGCCTCCCAAGTACTGGGATTACAAGTGTGCACCACCACGCCCAGCTCGGGGGAAGTACTTTTGGATTGCGGGGAACTTTGTTTCAACTAGCTGGAGTAGTTCATGGCTGAGATCAATGCTTGGGTTTTCCTGATGGGGTAGCATGGTGAGCATCCTTTTTCTATCTGCTAGGTCCCTGGCTCCAGACTGTCCTTCAGACACCAACTATCTGCTCAAGTGTTGTACAAGGCTTTGAGAGAGTGCATCTGTGGTCCAGCCTTTATCTGTCACCATGCTGAAAAAAACAGCTGAACGGCCCATGTCTGAAAAGCAGTAGCCTAATAGTCTTACCTCCACTGAACCTCCGTGCACAGCATCAAATGAGATCTACTGTTATTCTACACAAATGGGCCAAGGATGTTTTGAGAGTCGGGCTGGGCTGTTTATTAGCATTTAGTTGACTTCAGCATGAGGTATGCAGGTAGCATTCTTTAATGTTAGCTAGGTCAACGGTGCACATTCCCTTCTTCCACTGTGAAGGACTCCCTGATAAGCAGCCAGCCAGATCCAGCTCAGATGCCATCCCATGATTACATAGTTTGAATGTTTGTTTTGTTGAATAAGGTTGGTTTGAGCCCACCTGTGAGCTCCGGGCAGAACTTGAAGCCATGAGTGACTGTGGGAGAGAGAGGACCAAATCGATTTGGTATATTTGCAATGTCTAATGTTTAACCTGGAGCCTTTCTCTCTAGGAAATTTCTACTGGCAGCCTATGCTGGTTTGTGTTTTCTTCTCCTCCTCTAGTAGCAAGTGTTTCTGCGTTTCAAAGATTTATAAACCTTCCTTCATACCTGTCTTTGTTATTTTCAAATTAGACAACCTATGTAACTGGGCTGCCAGGTTTTAGAAAATTTTATGGAACAAGTTGGCCTGATATGACCTAATTTGCATTTTGTAGATTATATTCTAAATGATAAAACTCCATATTCTCAGAGCATTTACCCAGAAGTGAGCAGGCAATTCAACTTTCACACAAATTTTCAGTAGCTATTGTGGGATAATCTGCAGATGATTTTTTTTAAAAGGCGAGATTAAATAAAGGAGGTCCCTTTTAATCTCCTTTTTTTCCTCTAGCTTTCGCCTATGAAAGAAAGCATGCAGCCTACAGAAGCTCCTTCTCTGGAGAAGTGACCTGTAGGCTGAGACCTATAGGGAATGAGTAGATGTTAGCCAGAGGAACGGGGAGGAAAGGACAGCAGATGTTGGCCAGGCCAAGGGACCCAAGTGCGCACATCTGCAGGAGAGAGTGGATAGCGTATTTGAAGAATGTGTGCTTGTGCTGTAGGGCAGAAGCCCGAGGAGAGTTGAGGACAGAAGGGGGAATGGACAGCTGGGAGAGGCTTCTGGGGAAGCAGGGAGAAGCCAACCCAAACATTTTAAAAGTTGTTTCGCCTTTTTCCTAAAACCAACTGGAAGCGATTGAAGGACTCTAGCAGGGAGTTGGCCAGATCACCCTGGCCACCAATAACAAGAGTACCCTGGCCACTCGATGTGGGGGTGCTCGTGATGTCATGCTGTGAGAGGGGTGGGAGGATCGCAAACTGGAGAGAGATTACCCAGGGATGGCTGGATGTGGGGATAATAAAGGGCGTTATTTGGATAATGGATGGTCTTTGAGTTTCTGGTCTGGGCTGCTGATAAATGATGTTTCTCTTCAGAGAGACTGGGGACATAGTTTGTGGGTTTTTTTTTTTTTAATAACAATGAGAATCAGAACTATTGTGTCAAGTATTTTAATATCAAGCCAGTCTAAATGTTGGAACATCTATACAGGAACATATCATGATTGTGTGTTTGACTGTGTGTGTGACTGTGTGTGTGTGTTTCTTTTTTTGTGGTACTGGGGATTGAACCTTATTTTATTTTTATTTTGAAATAAGCTTTTGCTAGGCTGATGAGAGTCTCACTACTTGCCGAGGCTGTCCTCGTACCCGCCATTCTTCTGTCTCAGCCTCCCAAGCACTGGGACTACAGGGGTGTGCCACCACACCTGACTCTGTGTGTGTATTTCTTCAGGGTACATTTAGTAGGTTCTAAGCACTTTATAAAGATTGTCTGATTTGAACCCCATGACAGCCCTATGAAGTAGGAATGACCATTACTACTCCCATTTTACAGGAGAGGACACTGATGACTAAGACACAAAAAAGAGAGTGTGTTAATGTGATGGGTATTAGTGCAGAGGGAAGTGTTCCAGCTGATTTAGTGGGATTTAATTGAAGATGATTATTTAGTCATTTTGTTTTTGAAGGGGGTGGGTGAAGGAGGGAGAAGACATATAAGAAAGACTAAGAATTAGGAAGTGAATCCAGAAAAGGGGTACGGTTTTCTCCTAATTACCCTAATGTCTTTAAGAAGTCATCATTAGTGACAAAATCTTGCTTAGAGTTATTTTGGTTGTATTCTTAATTGGCATTTTTTTTTTGGCCAATATTCCCTATAGGACAAGATATTTATGTTGAACGTTTCCAATACAGCGCTTGAAATGGGTTTGGCATGTCTGCTTATAAAAATGGCTCCCACAGGAAACTGAAAATATTTTTACATGGAAATTTACCGCAGAGTGTGAAGAGATTAGAAACAGAGATACTGAGCCAAGAATCATTGAGTGAATTTTTTATTTTATTTTTGTCATGCTACCTTCAAAGGGCCATTAGTTTTTTTTTTTTTTTTAGCTATCTTGACCAGGTGTTTCGAGTAACATCTACTGAGTTACCAGGAAAGCAAAACAACTCACAGGACTGGAGGGAGAGAATACGGGAAGCACGTCCTGTGGGGGAGACAACCTGAAATGCCCCCACCCCCAAGATCTCAAGGGCCCCACTTTCATATGAAATATCCATGGAACTAAATAATATCTTCTTTTTGGAACTGTGGAATTGTTATGACGATTAGAAACATCTAGATTTATGTTCAGCTTCTAGCACTCTGCCTGGTGCATATTTAGAACATGGTAAATGGATCTTCTGCCATGTTACTGCTGGTGTTAAGGAGCCACGTGACCTGTGAAGCTCCTAAGTGGAATAAAACAGGGACCATGGAAGTTACATTGGCTGTTTTACCACGATCACAACAAAAGGGGGAAATGTACATTTAGGTGTTTAATCAGCTGCAAACCCTCCTTTGAGTGTGAGGTATACTTTCATTATTTCTGAGCGAAGAGTTCATAGATAGAGGTTTGATAAATGGTTGAGATCACTGTTACATGAATATGGAAAATATTTCAGCAAATAAAGTGGTGTGTAACAATCTTCTATATGTAATTAGATCTTGGCATGTTCTTCAAAAGTTTAGGATGTGTACACAGTTTCACAAAGACTGAGATAGAGAGAAAGAGTCAAAAATACAGGCATGAATTAGCTAGAAACTTTGCAGTAAGAGAAGAAGAAGAAGGTGGTTCATTTTAGCAGACAAGTTTAAAAAAATTCTTTTGTGGTACTGGGGATTGAACACAGGGGCATTCTACCTCTGAGCTACACCTCAGCTCTATTTTATTTTTTTTAATTTTGAAACAGGAACTTGCTAGGTTTCTGAGAATATCTCTACTTGCTGAGGCTGTCCTCGAATCTACTGTTGTTCTTGTCCCAGCCTCCCAAGTACGGGCATTTACAGGCATGTGCCATCATGTCTGGCCACAGAAAAAAAATTTTTGAAAATATGTTGTATGTTGCCGGGCGTGGTGGCACACACTTGTAATCCCCTTGGGAGGCTGAGACAGGTGGGTTGCGCAGGTTTGAAGCCAGCCTCAGCTGGCTTAAGAGACCCTGTTTCCAAATAATATATAAAATAGGTCTGGGAGTGTAGTCCGGAGGTAGAAGGCACCTGAGTTCCATCCCCAGCACCACCAAAAAAACCAATGTTGTATGTCTTTCAATCTCTAGTGGGGCTGGAGAACTAACCCTCAGAGAATGAGCAGAGGAGCGATGGCCAGAAACCCAGATCACATGTGGCAGGACCCGGCCACCATCATGGAGCCGTGGAGACACTCTGCTTTTTAGACAACTGCCCCTGGTGTTGACAGTGGATAGTGCAAATGCCGCCTCTAGACACTTTCGCTGATGGGAACACTGCTTTTACCCTCTCTGAGAGTTGAGCCATTCCTGCTGGCATGAAAGTTCCAGGGAGGAAGGCGGGCATTGAGCCCATCAGAGGCCAGGTTTTCATTAATAGCTTAGCTGCAAACTGGCTGACACAAAGAGCAGCCCGTCTTTTGACCTTTTATAGGTGGTTGTGATTCATGTGGTGGGAATTTCATTCAAGATGTGAGCTGGGCATGGTGGCACATACTTGTAATCCCAGTACTTGGGAGACGACAGGAGGATCGCAGGTTCACAGCCAGCCTCAGCAACTTAGTGAGGCCCTCTGCAACTTAGTGAGACCCTGTTTCAAAATAAAAACATCTGGGGGTATAGCTTGGAGGTAGAATGCCCCTGGGTTCAATCCCAATTAACCCCCTAAAAAAAAGAAAAGAAAGGAAAATGTGTTCAGATGCTGGAAAGCCAAAATAGGACAGATATTCACTATACATCCTAAGAAGGTCCAATTACAAAATAAAAAATAATAAAATAATATTTGTTCATTTCTCATACTTCTGAAAAGATCCCCATCTTCTAATTCTGAAGGAACTAATACAAAGTCTTTCTTTCTTTCTTTCTTTCTTTCTTTCTTTCTTTCTTTCTTTCTTTCTTTCTTTCTTTCTTTTTGCAGTACTGGGAATTAAACCCAGGGCTCACTTTCACTCAAGCTAAATCTCATTGATTATTCTACCCTCTTAAAAGTCAGGATCTTTGGTGATGTCTGTTTTTTTCCCTAGTTCTGCTGTTATCCTAGTTCACTGTTTTTTTTTTTTTTTTTAAATGGTTGTACTAAGCCAGGCGTGGTGGCGCACGCTTGTAATCCCCGCGCTTGGGAGGCGAGACAGGAGGATCACGCAGGTTTGAAGCCATCCGCGCTGACTTACGAGACCCTCTTTCAAAATTATAAAAAATAGGTCTGGGAGTCTAGCCCGGAGGTAGAAGGGCTTCCAGGAACCCCAGTACCACACTCACACACACACACACACACACACACACACACACACACACACACAAATGGTTGTACTAAATTGTAGCTGTAATTACCTTATATATAAGTCAATGGGGAAAAAAAAAAAAAAAAGAAGGGAAAACAGGAATGTTACTTGCTGTAGAGACACGGTACCCACAGTATACGTGACATGACCAGAAAGGACCTGGTGTATTTCTGCAGGGTCAGGACATGGGATAGCACTCATGGCTTCCTCTCCTACCATGCGTGCCTCTTCCCTTCTTGCCTATAATCAGTACTTTAGTTAACCTTAAACTCTGTTTAGGCTTTTAAACTAGTGATGTGGCCCAATGTTTTGATCTGGAGAGATCTGAGCACACATGCCAGGTAAGCTTTCCCGGGGTGGGGTTGAGCATTGAACAAAGTCCATCTTTCCCTTCCCATTGAAACTCTCAGAGGCTGGGGACCTGGTCTGTTTATGTTCGTCTCTGAACCACCCTGGCATCAAATGCAGGGCCTGGCATGCAGAAAGAGAGATATTGTTTGAATGATTAATAAATTGTGCTGCTTTCCTAATACACAAAAACAGCTCTAGCCAGTTTTAGCTTGAAATATTGTGGTTCCTTTATGTATTAAATTGTTTAGATATTTTGAAAATATTTAGATATTTTTGAAAATAAAGTGTTCCAGTTACTAAGGATGCATAAAAATTACTTCCAAAACTTGTTAGCAACACCCCCTGGCAATTTATTATAATTACTCAACCAGATTAATTGTACATATTAGTGGGCTTCAAGGAGAGAGGGGGTTTTGTTTCTTAATAGCATTTTTTTTTTTTTTGGTGGTACTGGGGTTCCTGGAAACCCTTCTAAGTCCGGGCTACACTCCCAGACCTATTTTATATTTTTTTAAATTTAGAAACAGGGTCTCTTAAGCCAGCGCGGCTAGCTCCGAACCAGCGCGATCCTCCTGTCTCCGCCTCCCAAGCGTGGGGATTACAAGCCTGCGCCACCACACCTGGCTCTTAATAGCATTTTTATTAGCATGTTAATTCTGACAAAAAAAAAACAACACACCCACATTAGATTGTTTTAGCAAGTGATTTTTTTTTTTTTTTTTTTTTTTTTTTTTTTTGGTGGTACTAGGGGTGGAACCCAGAGGCTTTCTACCTCCGGGCTATACTCCCAGACCTTTTCAAAAATATTTTATTTGGAAACAGGGTCTCACTAAGTTGCTGAGAGCCTCACTAAGTAGCTGAGGCTGGCTTCGAACCCGTGTGATCCTCCTGTCTCAGCCTCCCAAGCACGGGGATTACAAGCATGTGCCACCACGCCCGGCTAGCAAGTGATTTTTGAAATTGAATTAAAGACTGAATAGAGGAAGGAATGTGGTATCAGGGAGTCAAAGTTAGTGGTAAAGTAAGATAAATTACAGTTAGCAAGATTTAATACACAAAAGAGTGGCTTAATGGGTGAATGATTGAATGAATAATTAGGTAACCCCTGAAACCGTCATGGTGGTCTGAACTTCATATATAGTTACTGTTGTTAAAATTTTACCATTTAGTATGAATGTACCATCTAATATTAGCCAAAGAAATAGAATTTTATATAGCCATTTTTTCAAGCCTATTTGGAGGAGAATAGAATATAAAATCTTCCCTATGTAAATGGGAGGCATCCAATAAAGAACTCACTAATAATTTGACAAAAGTAATTCATGATTCCTTCAGACAATTGCAGGTGAGATGTACATGACTTAAAAGTTAATAATTAAGAGCCTTCATATATTTATCAGAAGTACGACTGCAAACAGTTTCATTTGTTATTTAAACTGCATTTGGAAGATTTTCCTCCCTAATTGATGCAAGGTACATTTTTTTTTCTGTTTCAGAAGCAGATATCTGCCACTTATTATTTAAAAAAATTAGAAGACTTAGGTAGAATTACAAAGTGCAGCTATTTATTGCAGGTCGTTTGCCCTGTGTGAGGGCAAGTCCCTTCCGTCGTTTGCTCTTTCTGCGTTAGTGGACTACGAGGCATTGTTTGGAAGCCTGGAATGTAAGATAGGGGGAACTGACGATAAAGGTGTGAAGACACCCTAACAAATGCTCAAATAAGACTGAACTTGGAGTTGCTGGCACGGTGGGTGGGCAGTTGTGCTTGTGAAAAGCTGAGCAAAGGTGGGAGCGGTAGGAATTACAGGGGACCGGAGGGAAGTCTCCCGTCTCCCATCTAGCCAGGAAAGATTTTATAGAATGGGTGACATGTCCCTTGATGTCTGCATAAAAGGACAATACCTGGAAAAGCTGGGAACAGAAGAAGACAAGCTGCTGAGTAACAATATGCATCTTTATAACACCGGAAGGGGCAGGGAAAGAGTCTGGTGTTTGCTGATTTTTAATTCAGTATTCCTTTCCCCCAAAATGCTGTATTTCTAGAGTAAAGGACCCAGTTGCTTTTTCTTGTCACTAGGTTTAACAGTGAAACTGTCTGGTTTCCAAATCTTCCACTTAGGCCTTTTTTTTAACGCATCGAGGCCTCACTGTGTGGGGGTAAGGATTCATTACAGGGCTGAAAAACACAATCGAACGCAGCCCAGCCTTCTCTTTTCTGGACTGCGTGTGTCAGTTTAAAAGACCATCCCCTGTGGCCCCTGCTTCCCCACCGCTCCGTTGCTGCGGCCCTCTACTCTTTGATCTCCAAATTCTCTCTGTCCTCCCTTGACTTGTGGCATCCTGCATGCACACAGTAATCTAGAGAGAGGGAGAACAGTGTGGAAAGGAGAGAAGAGCCTGTCTTCTGCACTGGAGAAGCAAATCTACAAGATTAAAAACAACTCTCAAGCGTTCTTCCTGGGGTCCATTTTATTTTATTTATTTATTTTTTTGAAGATATAGAGTTCATTAAGAAGATAGAAATACAGAAGACAGTACAGATGAGGGAGGGGGTGCTTCGAACGAAATCACCCTGTGGGTCCATTTTAAATAGCCAAGTTTTCTGATAGTTTTGGAGGCCGAATTCCGCTTCCTTTTGAAGCTGGGCTTCAGCGTAAGGTCGCCCAACCAACCGAGGCTTTGTTTGTACAACGTGACCCTCTCTTTTGATTTGTTGTTCTACTCTCCATGGGTATGAAGCTTGCGGAGTTTTCTTTTGATGCATATGACAGGTTTTAGAGTCTGTGGAACAGTATGTCTAGAAGTTGCATTTAGCTTGGAGTTGTTTGGTAGTTGGTAACCTGGAAACCTAATTGCAACAACAAGTGTCTTCCAAACACAGTTATTCTTCTGAGTCCTCCTAATGAAAGTAATACCGGGAGGGATCGTCCAGGAACTGACTAGCCAGCCCTGGCAAACAAACTTGCTTCTAGTTTATGGTCTTTGCTAATTGGGGTACCACAGTTTTGAAGCATGGTCAGTGAAGATTGAACCCAGGGCATTCTACCTCCAAGCTCTACCCCGTGACCTATTTAATTTTGTATTTTGAGTTAGAGTCTTGCTAAGTTTCTGAGGGTCTCTCTAAGTTGCTAAACCTGATCCCCAACCTGCAATTCTCCTGTCACAGTCTCCCAGAGTACTGGGTTACAGGCATGTACCACCATGCCCATATTCAGTGGATTAAGAAAATCCACAATCCCTGAGTTCACTGAAAAAAAAATCTACAACCCAATTAGTTCACCGAAGACTTTAGCTTGTCAGTACTAATGTTGATTGAATTATTATTTTTTTTTTCATTTGGAGGGAGAAGTAGCTATTTTCTCTGTATCCAAGAAAGGGCAAGAGGCTTGCTTTCATAAATAAATGTATATTTCTTTCCCAGTATTATTTCAGTACTATATAAGTACCCAGTATTATATAAGTACTACAATTCAATAGAAACACAATGTGCCAATTTGAATGTAAACAATCTGGTTTCTGTGGCTCTTTGCTGTTCCCTTCCCCAATATATTCACGTCTTCACTTTGGTGTTTTAGAAACAAATGCTGGTAGAATAAAAAAGAGCATGAGAAAGATTTAATGTTTTATGTGGTACTGATTTTGTATTATCGCATGATTCCTTCAATTATTTGTATTGACTACAATGAAGACATAATTAAATTTGATCTTTTTGTTGGAAGACGTGGAGTAACCACAGAAAGAGGCAGGTTGGCTCCATGGGGGAGGCTGGAAAGACCCCTCTCCAATCCTCCACTCCCCTGGGAACATTGGATGGCTAATGCTCAGTTTTTGCCTGATTTGTCTATTCTGTGCCTGTAGCTTCAGATAGCCAGCCTGCTTCTTCACCTATGTAATTTGGGGATTGCAGGGTGAAAAGAAGGTGTGGAGACAGAAATGCAGTGGTCCTCCCCCCCACCCCAGTTAATATATCAATAAACCCAAGTTAAAAAATGATTTAATTAAACTTATTTTTCTTCTTCATATTGATAGTATTCTCAGGAAAACAAACAGATAATAAAGGCTTCTCAAGAAGTTTGTCTTATTTGCAAAGGGAAGAAGGGTCAACATTCTCCTTCACCTGTGTTATTTATTGTTTTGCTTATAGTTCCCTGCTTATAGCACATTCACACACATTCTGGATAATAAAGCAGATTTTGCTGCACTAAAATTTCTCTCCAAACCTTAGGGTTTATACTCTTATCTGTAGGGAATGTCTGTCTGTCTAGATATTTTACCTGAATACTTTAGATTGGCATTGTTTGTTAATGGAAAATGGCATGGCATAGTGGAAAGGAAATAAATTTTGGAACCAAATAGACCCATTTAGAACCCAGATTCTGGGGCCGGAAGTATAATTTCCTCATTGGGAACTGAAAAAAAAAGTAATGTCTGTCTTAGAACTGTGGTTATGAAGAAATATTAAGTGATACTAAGTGTATCAGATGCTGATATTAAGTGTATCAGATGCTGAACTACATGATTGGGATGAAGGATGCGAAATGTGGTCTTGTACATCAAAAAATGACAGTTATGCGTATAGATAATAGTATTTAAGATGAAGGATGCTGCTAAGCCCACTAGTGGTGAGTGTATCAAGGGGAATGCTCGGTGTGGGGACGCCGGAAAAGGACACATCAGAGAGGGGCCGGTCAGTGGCACAGTGGATGTTGAAGCTAGGTGAAGAAGGCCACAGACACAGTCATAAACTCTTATTGCTGTGTTGGTTACTAATTTGGTCAGTACACCACAGGGGTATGATTAGCCATGAGCCTGGTCTCAGACTTGACAGAAAAGAGCTTGGGCTATACAAAGTCCACAGAGCAGTAGTCCACAGCCCTTAAGACCCTCAAATTCTGCTGCTTGCCCTTCTGTCCAGAGGCATTCAGATGTAAGTTATGGCCTCCGGTGGCTGAATTCATAAGCACCGCCTATTCAGGTGTCCAAAGCATAGCAAGGTTGTTGTCCTTTATTTCTTCCTTTTCGGGAATCGAAACGCTTTATTATCAGAAATCTAATAACGGTAAAGGTACTTTGACACTTGGGAATCCACTTGAGAATCATTAGCTGCTGGCAACTTAGTGCCAGTAGGCAAGGGACTTAGAATTAATCCGTGGCCCAGAGTAGGAGAACTTGCTAGGTTTTTTTGTGTATGGGAAGGACACAAATGCACATGGAGAAATATTCCTCTTTGGTTCTTGAACAAATAACATTTATCAAATGTCATTTGACACACCAGCTATCCTTATTAATTGCCAGGGAATTTGTTCTTCACTAGTGTGTCCTTTCTTGCTGGGAAATGGAAGAACGTTGATCTAAATTTCATTTCCTGTGCCTGCCATCTTTACCATCCGTTGGAGAGTAACGGATGCCCGGCATGAGGCGTGTGTCAAACTAAATGTATGTTAAACAGAGGCCAGTAAATGCCAGGGGAAGCACACATAAGCATGTTCACAAGGTTGCTGGAAAATTCATTTCATTTAAAAGATACTCATTTTGCTGAGGAGTAATGCCCGTTATCTTCATAAGAAGTTTATAAAGTTGAGAGAGAGAGAGAGAGAGAGAGAGAGAGAGAGAGAGAGAGAGAAGAGAGAGAGATTGACTAAAAACATTTGCTGCAGTGAAAATATATGTGAAATTATAAAAATATATGTGAAATTATATGTATGTGAAAATACATGTGAAACTTGGATACATAGTATGTACCATTAGACCTTGAAGATAGTAAAAGAAATAGTTTCCCAGTAAGTAGTGGTAGCACTGCAAGTGCCAGTAGAAATTAGGACAAAATATTTATGTAAGGTAAAGTAGAAATACTTTAGCGATGCATGCTTATAATCCCAGCATTTGGGAGGGTGAGACAGGAGGATCACAGGTTTGTGGCCAACCTCAGCTACGTAGTGAGGCCCTCTGCAGCTTACTGAGACCTTGTTTTGAAATAAAGCATAAGAAATAGGTCTGGGGGTGTAGCTCAGAGGTAGAATACCCCTGGGTTGCATCCCTAGTTCTATAAAGAAAGAAAAAGAAAAGAAAAGAAAGAAAAGAAAAGCCGGGCGTGGTGGCGCACGCCTGTAATCCCAGCATTTGGGAGGCTGAGACTGGAGGATTGTGGTTCGTGGACAGCCTCAGCTACTTAGTGAGGCCCTCTGCAAATTAGTGAGACCCAGTTTCAAAATAAAGAATAAAATATAGGGCAGGGGTGTAGCTCAGAGGTAGAATGTCCCTGGGTTCCATCCCCAAATCTGCAATAAAAAAAAAAAAGAAAGAAAAGAGATTTTTAGGGCCTGTAGTCAGAAGTCCAGGTTAGTTGGCATTAGGCCCTCAGTTTCTTCTAGTGTGAATTGGTGATGGCAATACCTAGCCTAACCTGAGCTTCCTCATAATTCAGCTCAACTCAGCTCACCAAACTCTTGCCGCCAGGGACGCTGACTGCCATGATCCTGGCTGTAAGGGCCTCCACAGATTTCTGCGGTCGTTGCCTGAAGTGGGCTCTTTCTATCTCTCTTCCTATCTTTTCGTGTTGGAACTTTGTGTGAAACTTGATCAATGATTTCAACTCAATATTACCATATATGATGGGAATTAAGAAATATTATACTAGTCCATGATCTGGGATTCAGCTCAGGAGTGGGGATGGGTGGCCTAAGATAAGAGCCAGTAAAGATGATGGTAGTAAGAATAGGGCGCTTATGAGGCTGAAAAATAGTTCCCAGTCCCTTTCATTTTATTTAGAAGCCAGAGACATGGTAAAATAAACAGGACTCATCTCCCGTTGACACACGTAATATTTGTGTCTTGTAAACAGGCCTTGATTTTATACTAATGAGAACCCTTGATATAGGCTGAGATTTGAGTGTGACCAAGGAAAGAGACAGGGTGAGCACAGTGTCCTGGATTTTCTCTGTTTTATGTTGAACAAGTAATGAAAATTCACTCTACCTGCTTACTGTACCTGGAAATTGCGGAAGATTTTGTGGAACACCTTTGTTGAAAATTTCTGGGCTAAGAATGTGGTGCTACTGCAACTAAAATCATCTTTTATTCTTCTTTGAGCAACAACATCAAAGAAACGGGGCTACTGTTATTCTGCTGAGGGCTCTTTTGCTCAGTTGGGATAGAAATTACCAAGGCAAAGGGCAGCTCTGGAATGTTCTCAAGTCCTGAGCCTTGGTGCCAGCGGCTCTCAGATCCCACAGCTAGCGGCTCTCCTCGCTGCTCTACTGGTCATGGGAGAGAGAGAGAGAGACCAACAGCTCTCCAGAACTCATGTCACTCTTCTTGCTCCTGGCCGATAGCCCTCCTGTTACCAGCTCTGGCTGCTGGCTGCTTTAGTGTCAGCAGCCTCAATGCTACCAGCTCTCAGCATAACCAGCTCAGCCAGCTCTAATGAAGACAGAAATCACAAGCAGGCAGAATTTGACCATCTGAAAGATGCTCTATTAAGACTCATGCTACAGCCCAAGGGGAAGCAGTACGGAGACTGATCTAACAATGCTGAGAGGAAGCTGCTCCTCTAGACAAAACGGTGGGCTCCTGTGCATACAGGGTCCTGCTGCCTCACCACAGATTCTCCGCTTAGTCAGGCCTGGGGAGCGGGTCCTCCTGCAGGAGTGGGGACCGCTGAAGCAGATGCAGAGGTTCAGAATTACCTGGAATGGGGACCAAGCTTTCTAAAGCCGAAGTTTTCCAGAGCAGTCATGGGGCATCCAGTACAACCACACCAGACGGAGACATTTGGGACAGCTGCGGCTGTCAAAGATGGAAGAAAGAAGCTGGGCACGGTGGCACACACCTGTACTCCCAGGACGTGGGATGCTAAGACAGGAGGTTGCAGGTTCAAGGGTGGCCTTGGTAACTCAATGGGACCTTGTTTCAAAATAAGGAGTAAAATAGGGCTGGGGTGTAGCTCAAAGGTAGAACACCCCTGGGTTCAATCCCCAGAACAACCCCCCCACCAAAATAAATAAGTAAATAAATAAATAACAAAGAAAGAGAGAAAGAAAGGAAGAAAGAAAGAAAGAAAGAAAGGAAGAAAGAAAGACAGACAAACATAAAATACTTCCTGGGAATCATAGGGCCCTTCTCTTCAGTCTCAGTATGAGGACATTGAGAGTCTCAGAGTGGAGGCCAATACCCTGGCTGTCTTTGTGGGTGGGAACTAAGATCTAAGTTATTCCTTCAAGGTGGATGGTTGATTGAGGCTTCAAGCCTCTTGGATTTTCTTCATGGGGCTTCATATCTTATGTTCCATGATAATTTTCCTATGGCTGAGAGGGAGGACTTTATGATTTGTTTGTTTGCTATAATATAAACATGGTTCCTGGAGTAATTATAAAGACAGTGACTTGCAAGCAGGTGCCTTGATTTGAGAAGAACTGGGGCAAAATGTAAGGAGGTGGGCATTTTGTTCTCTCAGTCCTGGGTGGAGCATTTGCATTCAGACCACGGAGCTCTGGAGACGCTGGTTTTGGATTATTTCAAAAGGTGATATTCCCTCCAGGACTCCTGGTTTCAAGGCTTTTTACTGAGATAGGCAGATCGGAAATATGAAGAACACTTAACTGCATCGTGTGTGAAATCCTTTCTTCTTTCTTCTGTTGTCTTTTTTATACAGTCAAAATATTTTAGATACCAAAGTGGCACTGCTCTTTGATGAGCTAGTATCATCCAAAAAATCCAGATAGAGAAGGAGAAGAAGGTGGAGGGAAATACAAAGAGAGAAGAGGGGAAAAAAAACCTTTTATTTATTTTTTTGCTAACAATATTGTCAAGCAAGAAGTATGATGTCCTAATTAATGTTTTCTTTGCAATTCTTAATGGACAAAATACAAATTTGTTTCTTTCCTTGTTTCCTTCCTTCCTTCCTTCCTTCCTTTCTTCCTTCCTTCCTTCCTTCCTTCTTTCCTTCCTTCCTTCCTCATCCCTTCCTTCCTCCTTTTCCTTTTCTGACACAGTGGCACCCCACTTATTTCTTGTTCTTAGTGGAGGTGCTCTAATCCAGGTGGCTATAGATAAGCTCAGAGTGGGCTAATCACATACAGAGATGGCCAGTGCCCTTGGTAGTCTTAAACTATTAGACTTGGAAAGTTTGTTAGTCTCCTAATGGAGAAAAAACTCCCTGTACCTTGCACATTCTTCTCTGTCTGCATCATGTGCTCTGACCTCCCGGATGGCGCAGTTTTGATGTGGAGGTGAGGTTCTTTTGACCTACTTCTACCCTTAGGGAATGCAAATATTTTCCCTAATAAGCTAGGTTCCCAGGCTAACAACAAGCCATTGTTTCTTATTGTTCTGAGCTAATAAGCTTGGTATGTGAACAAAGACCCCCTGCCTCTGCACATTAGTGACAAAACCCATGACTGATCTTCAGGAGGTAACCGTGCTTTCTCTCCTCTGTTTTAGTGGAGCAAGAAATAATTAGGGTAAATTTAGCTTGAGCATTTTTTGTTGATGTTGCTGTTTTCAACTGTCTCTTGGCTTGACAAAGCGACAGAGTCAAGTTTCTTTGAAACTAAACTCAACCCCCCATGTAATCACTCACAAGGCAGAGGAGCTTTAGTTTAGTTACAGATGGAGAGTTTGCTGGATGTCTCAGGAAGCAGTTCTATGACATTGTCAGTGCAGAGTTGTGCTGAGTATTGGGAGAATACAATAGAGGCGGATCTCTAATGTAGTTGATCTTTATATTTAAGCACTATTGAACATTTCATTTGTTTTACTTTGGATTTCAAAATAATTTTGGGAAAAAAGTTGCCAAGAGGTACAGAAAATTGTTGTTATACCTTATATCATCCAGCTTCACACAGCCATAGTACAGTTGTTGAAACTAGGAAATTGAACTTGATAGCTACCTAATAGTCTATAGAGCTTATTAGAATTTTGCCAGTTTTTCCACCAATTCCTTTGTTCTGGCCCTGGACCCAGCATTTCACTTAACTGTCATATCTCCTTAGTTTCCACCAACGGATGACTTTTCCTCAGTCTTTTTGTGACCTCAACAATTTTGAAGGCCAGCTGTTTTGTAGACTGTCCTTCAGTTTGCATTTGTATGATGTTTTCATGTGGTTTGTTTGAGATTATTCACTTTGGGGGAAAGAATGCCAGGAAACAATGTTGTACCCTGCTCACTGAACCATACCAGAAGGTACAGTTGGGGAAATAAAATTAAAAATAAGATGGCTTTCCAATCCAGAAATCCTCTCCACAAAGGCAGTGGAGAAAGAAAACATATTTATTGTTGAATAGCACGAAACCAGAATATGCTATCGTAGACCATTCTAAGGGATTACAAAGAATTTATAATTGCCAATAACCTGTTACATTATTGCCAACCTATTACATTAGTGTTTTCAAGATAACCAATAACTAGTCTTTAAGGTTAGGACAGCATCATTTGCCACAAATAATTATCCTAATTTTAGCTGGTAATCAAAGTGACTATCTTATTAGTCTTGGACTTATCCAGAGGGGAAACAAACTTCTCTTGTCTTCATGACAGGTGTTTCTGCACCATGGAGTAAGTAAGAGGAGTTATGGTCCTAGCTGCCAAAGTGAGGATCCTACTCTCCCACAGACCTGGAAAAGAGAGGTGCTGCCTTCCTTGTTTTATATTTCAGAGAAATGGCTCCTAGGTCTTTGACAAAGATATTCTCAGGCCTTGAAGGTGACCAAAGGCCTATCTAGTGTTCAAAATAATTGCATAAAATTCAAAGACAGGAGAAAGTGTTTGCAATTTTTAGTTTTCTAAAGTAAATTCTCTGAGAAAAAAGTACAGGGGAATTTCTTATTTTTGTCTGGCAGAATTGAGCCTCGTTTGACTTTGTTTTGTTTTTATGCTACTGGGGGATTGAACCTGGGACTTTCTAACACTGAGCTGCACACCTCCCAGCCCTTTTTATTTCCTGTTTTGAAAAAGGGTCTTGCTAAGTTGCCCAGCCTGGCTTGGAACTTGTAATCCTCCTGCCTTAGCCTTTTGAATAGTTAGGATTACAGGTGTGTGCCACTGCACCTGATTTCTTATTTAATTTTTAATTCTCCTAACAGTACAGGATGTGGATATATCCTATTACCGTGGGTATTAACTTTGATCATTCAGTTAGGGTATGACTGCCAGGTTTCTCCACTGTGAAGTTACTTTTTCTTTCCTTAATATAATGTCATGAGAGATAACTCAGAGAAGATGCAGATGTGCAGGTCTCTGCTTGGAAAGGATGTAGCTGTACAAGTCCTTCTTTAGGGTTTTACCCACATTAGTAGCTCTTCTCTGTAACCACTGTGATTGCACCATTTGTCTATGATGATTTCCTATTTCCATTACTCCTTCTACAAATCCTGTGTTAGTTGAATTTTAATTGTACAGAAGAGTCCTCTCATGTACTTATTTAATTACTTTTTTATATCAATGGATCATGGTTTTATATATTAGGGGTTAAGCCTGGCGTGGTGGCACACACTTGTAATCCCAGCGCTTGGGAGGCTGAGGCAGGAGGATGGCACAGGTTCAAAACCAGCCTCAGCTACTTAGTGAGGCTCTCAGCAGCTTAGTGATACCCTGTTTCCAAAAACTGTATAAAAATAGGTCTGGGAGTGTAGCCTGGAGGTAGAAAGCCCCTGGGTTCCATCCCCAGTACCACACACAGGGGTTAAGATTCAGTACTATCACAGTTCATCTTGTTTCTTAAACTTACCTACTTTAGCCATTGTGAACTTCTTCAAGATGGCTTTTGTGTCTTGACATGGCCTCAGTGATTTTCGAGCACTCTATTACGTTCCAGCACTTTATTCTAGCACAGGAAGATATACCCCAGACTCATTTTGTGGTTTTTATTTTTCCTTTTCTGGCCCTGGATTCAACTGCTTCTTCAAGGAGCCCTGGTTGCTTTCATCGTGCAGTGGTATTTACGAATCAGCACACGGAGCCAGGTGTGGTGGCGCACGCTTGCAATGCCAGTACTTGGGAGGCTGAGACAGGGGGATGGCAGGTTTGTGGCCAGTTTCATCAATTTAGTGAGAACCTCTGCAACCTAGTGAGACTGTTTCAAAGTGAAAAGTAAAATAGGGTTGGAGTGTAGCTCAGAGTGTAGCTCAGAGGTAGCACACCCCTGGGTTCAATCCTCAGTAATGCACACACACACACACACACACACACACACACACACACACACACGCCAGCATATGGGCTCCAGGGTGCTCCTTGCTGTTGAGGTGTCATTGTGTGTTGGCCTTCTCAATAGACAAAGCTAGAATGCACATATGTGTACAAATACATATGCATCTACATTTATTGCTATATTTATCCATCCCAGTACATATGCTAATTTATATTTGAGAACCGGAATTCCTACTGGTATATCTTGTTCTGTATCTCTATTTTACAACTGTCTTCTTATTTTCAGAACAGTTTTCTTAATTTGTGATTATGTGGTTTTTTTTTGTTTGTTTGTTTGTTTTTTTTTGCTGGGCTTCTTATCTTTTGTCTGTGTGTGGTCCCTTCTATTATTCTGTATGCTTCATTAAGGCAGGAAGCTTGACTGTTTCTTATTTACTAATGAATGCCCAGTGTGTAGTCCAGTGCCTGGCTCCTACTAAATAATCAATAGATGTCACTGAACAAAGGAACCTTCCACATTAAAAGTAAATGAACCACGAGACTTAAAGAGGGTTGTACTACAGGTAGCTTCAGATTTCAGAATCCAGGGTACCTTTGGAGGGAGTCTCATGCATGGAAGGTTTTCTTTCTTCTCTCCATTGGGGAACTTCCTATGTCCTTTACCACTGTGGAAAGGATGGAGATTTCTGTGGGTGACTTGTTTTCTGGGAGATTCCCTCATGCCAGATACTTCACTTGGGAGCAACAGAAACACCCATTATTTGGGACTATTCATGAGGCTAGTGTAAGGTTGGGGCAGGGCCGGAAGCTAGGAGGCGGAGCTCTGCGATTCCGGGAGGGGACCAGGCCTCCCGGTCCGGAAGGGCAGAGTTCAGAGAGGACCTGGAGAGGGAGGGAGGCATTCTCCCGCCCGCCACCGGCCCCCGCGGCCACGCGGGGGCTGGAGGCCGATCCCCCACGAATAAAGATATCCGTAAGACTTATTATGGATCTTGGCGTGTTTCTATGCTAATGGGGCACACCGCGCTCATTTAATCTTATAGCTAGTTATTCGAAAAGAGCATGGATTGGTATGTGTTGTTTTCCATCATCAAAATGAATTTCTGGAAACCAAAGTGTATTTCAGCATGAGCTCAATGAGAAAAGTGTAGTTATTATTCAAAAATGGAGAAGAGGGGCATTGGCTACTGAGGCCAGATTAATTTGAGTGGGAGATAGGCTTAAATAATTATTATTAGCCTCCTTTCCTCCTCCTTCTACACCTCCTCCTCCTCCTTTTTATTTATTGGCACTAGGGATGGAACTCAGAGGCTCTCTACCACTGAGCTACATCTCCAGTCCTTTTTGTTTTTTATTTTGAGATAGGACCTTGCCAATTTGTCCAGACTACCTTGAACTTGCGATCCTCCTGCCCCGGCCTCTCAAGTCACTGAGATTATGTGTGTGTTACTGCACTCACAACAGGCGTAATTTCTTACATTTAGCCTTTAGTTCTGTTCTAAGAAAATTTATTTTTTGAAATACATGTCTCTTTTTAAAAAAAATATACTTTTATTGGTACATTGTAGCCTCACATAATAATGTAGCTCAGAGTGGTAGGGACATATATGCAAGCCCTATCACCAACACATTGAACAGTTTTGGTCAAGGATGGAACACATTTTCCTACCCTGCAGGCATTAGGACAATGAGAGTTAAAGGCTTCATAGGTTTACTTGTGAGCAGTGGTTAATGGTGTAATCATGTTCTGGAATGGTCCTGGTTTTTAGGGCTTTTTTCTTTTTTATACTTTATTTTATTTTTATGTGGATAATGTTGAAAATGGCATACATTCAGACAGCGCTTGCTGCCCCTCGAATTCCCCTTCCCCCCCTTCCAACAGTGAGTGTCCAGGTTGACCATGCTACATTCACACTTATACACATATTCAAATGTAGCTCCTCCATTAATTAACCTCAGCCTTCTTCCTCTCCTATCCTTCCAGTCTGGTTTTGTTGAGATTTCCCCTCCATTATCTGGAGTCCCTCTGGTATTCCCAATACTCCCTAGTTTGGGTATATTAGAGAACACATATGTTTCTTCTCTTTCTGTGCTTGGCTGATCTCACTTAACATAATATTCTCCAGATCTTTCCATCTTCATGAGAATGACGTGATTTTGTTCTTTATAGCTGAGTAGAATTCCATTGTGTGTATTTCCCATAATTTTGCAACCCATTCATCTGTTGATGAAGACCTAGGTTGGTTCCATATTTTGGATATTATGAATTGTGCTGCTATGAACATGGGTATGCATATGTTACTGTAGTTCTCTGATTTCAACCCCTTTGGAAAAAAAGCCAGGAATGGTATAGCCGGATCATATGGTGGATCCATTCCCAGTTTTCTAAGGAATCTCTACACTTATCTCCATAGCGGCTGGACTAGTTTGCACTCCCACCAACAGTGTAAAAGAGTTCCTTTTTCCCCACATCATCACCAGCATTTGTTGTTATTTGACTTCTTTATGCTTGCCAGTCTGCTTGGGGCTAGATGGAATCTCAGCATAGTTTTGATTTGCATCTCCTTGATAGCTAATGATGTTGAATATTTTTTCATGTATCTATTGGCCATTTGTATCTCTTCTTTTGTGAAGTATCAATTGATTTGTGACAAAGGGGCCAAATTTTGTCTGGAGAAAAGACAGCCTTTTCAACAAATGGTGCTGGGAGAACTGGCTATTCATTTGCAGAAATATGGAACTAAATCTTTACTTCTTACTGTGTATAGGAATCAACTCGAGATGGATTAAAGACTTGGGAATTAGACCAGAGACTGTGAAGTTATTAGTGGAGGGCATAGACTCTACATTCCAATTTATAGGCATAGGCAGTAACTTTCTTGACAAGACCTCCAAAGCTCAGGAAATTAAAGCAAGAATTAACAAATTGGATGGCATCACACTAAAAAGTTTCTTCTCATCAAAAGAAACCATTAAGAACCTAAAGAGAAAGCCTACAGAATGGGAGAAAATCTTTACCAGCCACCACTCTGATAGGGGGCTAATATCCCAAATATACAAAGAGCTCATACACTAGCAAAACAAATAACCCAATCCAGAAATGGGCAACTGAATTGAATAGACATTTCGGGGCTTTTTTCAAACTCTGAGGTCCATCAGTTTCAATTTAGTTGCTATCATATTTGCCTTGTGAAATGTATGGTTACAGATGGAGCGCCTTATAACTAGTTGAAACTGAAGTTCATAGGTAACTTTATGAAAACTCCTAGTCGACCTAGTCAGTGTTTACTTTCTGCGTATCATTTTTCTCAGTTAGGAGAGGATGCCTTCTCAGACCTGGTTTGTTGTACATGTTGATGCTTCTTTGCAATCACAGAGATTTCTGTAATTGCCTTAGTAACTGCCTGACACTCAAGTTTAGCAAAGTCATATTTTTTTTAAAAAGCTTTCATTTTTGCTCAAGATGGCTTGTGTTTTGGCTACACGTTAGTATTTTTGGAGGACGTGAGACCTGCGGGGAGTTTAGAGATATTGGATGTGCGGGGTCCTCGGTCTGCAGCTGAGCACCAAAGCCTGCTCTTGGTGCACTGACTTAGCTGATGTCCCTGGGAGTCAGCTCCTGGGCAGTGCTGCACTGAATTATCCATCCTGTGCTCCTCTACTGTCCTTGGTGCCCCACCCCACAGGGGTTCAGAGTCACCCCTCCCCGCTACTGCCCTCATACATGCCGAATCCATTGGGGGTGAAAAGCCAGTACTGGCTGAAAATGTAGCTTCTCTTCTATGCCCATGGTTCGGCAAGTGGGTGAATGGCAGTCCCAGTATTAACTAGAGACTGAATGCAGGAGGTCCTGTACAGCTGGCACGTTCTTCAGTGGGGATCCTGGGGCTCAAGGATTGATTGTCATGCAGGTGGAGCCCTCAGCTCTCTGCATTCCTAGCGCAGATTTTACATTCCACAGCCTAGATCAGGTTGATAACCATAGTACCATTTGGAAAGATCGGACAAGACCAAGCGAAACAAGATAATGGAGAAGTATTAAGTATGGAGTAGTAAGAAGGAATACAAAGGAAAAGACAAACAATTCAAAAATGCTTTTTTAAAAAATGCTTGGTTAATTGGTTAATGGCAGTTCCTGTAACTTCTGAGAGTTCCCTTGGGTTAATGGGTTATTTTTTAACTTTATGGGGTTTATGTTATTCTTCTCAGCATAACATTTTGGAAAACTTGCTGGCTTAATTAGGAATGCCTGAGAAGTAGACAAGTACTGTTTGGTCTTTCTATAAGTAAAATGCCCATAGCAAATAGTGTTTAGAATGAAGTCAATAAACTCGAGGCTTAACATTATATGACTAGTATGTTTAGGATTATTTGATCTTTCAAAATAATCCACATATTATAATCCAGAGAAAAGTAAACCATAATGCCAGTAGCTTAAGTTTTTGTGATGTGTTGGGAAATGGATTTAATGGATCAAAATTTGCTGAGAAGAATTAGTGATATGAATGTTTAATTAGTCTATATTTATACTTAATGCATTACTTGAGAGTTGAGAATTTTCCAGGGAATGTATTACTTATGATGAGTATCTTATCTTTGGGTCACTTTCAATCATCATATTCTTTAATTGGCTATGTTTTGAAGCATCATATTTTATTTGTTTTCAATTGTTTTCCTGTTTCATTGAAGGGGGAGGCATTCATTTAGACAGTGGTTCAAAAAGCAAATCTGTAAACTAATGCAATAGCATTCAATATTGGCAGAAAAAGAACCCTTAACAGGAGATGATAATCCACACTTGACAGATGACCGGTCCCCTCTGGGAGTCAGCACCCAGGGCAGGGCAGAGCATGGGAGCCTGTGCAGCAGGTAGAGAGGAGTAGTTTCATCAGCTCATAGAACTAATTGGACCCTTTTGGGAAAGTTCAAAACAGCTTGCTCATTATCATTAGTGGCATCTTCTATAACAAGGTTTTTTCTGAAGTTACAGTGGTTGGATTATATTTCAAAATCATTGCTATGTAACAGTGCGGATAGATGGAAATATTCTTTCCAAAATATTTTAGCGGCTGGCCTGATTTTGACACCCTGCCTGGAATCTGGAATTTCTAGAAGTTTTGGTGGTTAAAAAAAAAATTACGGTCTTCAACCCGTTGGGATTGTACACAAATTATCATGGTAAGATCATGTAAAGAATATTTGACAGGTAGCAGCCAAATGGAGAGAAACTTGATTAGACTTGAGAAGACACTAGGACCATTAATTACATAAAATTCAACTGAATATATAACATATTCAGTTACTTATAATTCAAGAAAGAACTTATTTAAATTAGTAAAAGTGTCTATGACTTCTGATAAAAGGCTCATTTCTGCCTTGAGCAACATTAGCTGGCAGTAGGAAGAAGCTGGGTTGGGAGTCCGAGGGGACTCCGTGTGATTGTCTTTACGTGTAACTGTGTGACCCGGAGGGATGAGGGGCTCATCTTTTCCCAATCATACAGTTGGAAAAATGCCAACTAACCGCATCAGGTTGTTTTGAGGAAACAAATGTGGATAGAGATGAAGGCATTTCATAAATTTTATAGTTGTAAGTTAAACTTATTTGAAGATAACTTCCTTTTTAAGGATACTGTTGAAAGGTCAAGGTGACTCATGAAAAGTTATTCAGTTCTGAGCAAGGTATATACACAAGAAACTGGTCCTAATTATTGTTTAATCAAAGTATTTTATGTCCCAAGCACCATGAATGGGCCTTTGGGTCACTAATGAGGTGATCTACTAAGAAAACCAAAGAGATGCAGCCCGTATAAATGTTGATAATATAAGGGGGAAATATATCATAATCATGAACAATGTTGTATGAGGGCTTCAGGCAGAGTGGTGTGTGGGTGTAGGGGCAATAATGTGTCTCTCTCATGGTACATTTCCTTGTAACTTTTCCATAAAGTGCAAGTGATTTATGAATATTGGATAATATGAAAGAAAATTTTCATGTTATAGTGACTCTGCCAATTTAATGAGTACTTAAGTACAAACAGATTTTTAAAATCTTTGTTTAAGTGAGAAGTTAGACACTCTACCATCTTATCCTCCTTATATATTAAGATGTGTGATTACAATGCACCAGTTAAAAAAATAGTTAGACATATTCCTTTGGATTTACACATTCAGTGTCAGGAGAAAGATCTAGAGATAGAGATAGAGATTTGACATTCATTGACAAAATGATGCTGGTAATAACACTGAGTTTGTTGAATCTGACCAGGAAAGTATGCCGCTTAAAAAGAGAAAAGGGCAAGAATAGATTCAGAGAGAACAGCAACACTTCATGGGGCAGAGGGGAAGCAGCTATCAGCACAGGACACAGAAATAGTCACAGAAGAATGTGTCAGAGATAACACACTGCTGGTCTGTGGTAGAGTCTCAGCTATATATTCCTGGTTAGTTTTTTTCAGTACCATAGGAGATCATGTACAAGAATACCTAGATCATATACAGAAATACCAGATTAATAGCATTTAATTTTCTTAAGTTTAGTTTTTCTGAGTCCCAACGATCTCAGTGCTAGAAAAACATATTTAACATGTTAGATGTATAATATTCAGGAAAATACCCAACTTTAAAAATTGTATGTTAAATATCCATTTACTATAGAAATTAATTGATAATTTTGCATCGATCAAAAACATCTGAATTTGCTTGATTAATGCTGTATTAGTATATCTTCTCTCTATATACTTTTACTTCCAATCTACTCTTGTCCTTATATTTAAAGCATATCTCTTGTAAATAGGGCATAATTGGGCTATTTCTGTCCCTGTTTGAAGTTTTTCGTTCACTGAGTTGTTATAGGCGTGGTTGAATTTGAGTCTATCATATCATTATTTGTTTCTGTTTGTTTCATCTGATACTTATTTTTTTTTCTTTCTGGCTTTCTTCAGTTTCATCAAGTATTTGAAATATTTCATTTTTTTTTCCCTATTGGCTTTTAAGCCGTGCCTCGTGGAAGTTTTCTTAAAAAGTAATTATACTAGTACATACGATATGCACCCTTATTCATTCAAATAATATTCTCCCAGTTCACGAAGAACCTCACAACAGTATAATTCCATCTATCCTCATTCATACCTTTGTGCTCATTTTACACATTTTACTTATATATTTTTGCCATCCTCATGGATGATTGTGATTATTTTTGCTTTACAGGAATCTGTAAAAAAAAAAAGTGCTTAAAGTTACTCACACATGTCCTTCCAATGTCTGTAGTTCTCCTGTGAGATTTAGACTTCTATCCCATCTGAGCATCTGCCTTGACAATTTTTTTGGCAGTGTGGGTCTGCTCATATCAATTATCTTGACTTTCATTTGTCTAAAAAATGTCTTCATTTCACCTCCTTTTTGAAAAAAAAATGTTTTCAGGGGTATGTTCTATTATGTTTAATCCCCAAAGCCCATGGAACAAAGTCTTCATTTCCGATATTCTGTTTTTATTTTTTTTTAAGTTCTAGAATTTTTATGTGCTTCCTTTTTAGAGGTTTAATTTCTGGGCTAAAATTCTCTAACTTAGCAGCACAATTCACGATAGCCAAATTATGGAACCGACCTAGGTGTCCATCAGCAGATGAATGAATCACAAAATTATGGGGTATCCACACAATGGAATTCTACTCAGCAATAAAGAAAAAGAAAATAATGTCATTTGCAGGATAATGCTGGACCCGGAGAACCGTATGCTAAGTGAGGTCAGCCAGTCAGAGAAAGTGAAGGGCCACGTGTTTTCTGTCATTTGCAGAAGCTGGGGAGTAATTGGGATACCAGAGGGACTCCAGATAAGGGAGGAGAAACTTCAGTGGAGCTAGGGAGGTGGTCTGGGGGGGGAGAGGGAAGACCAATGAAGGAATTACTTCCATAGATGCTATTTACACATGTGAGAGTTTATGGGGAGGGAGCCTGGGAAAAGCCCACCAAGTGCAGTGTGCATGTATGTCTCTATCGCTATGACCTGCTTTTGATGTGAAACTATAATGTACCAATAAAAGTATTAGAAAAAGAAAAATAACATTTCTTAAAAAGTTAATTTAAAATAAAACAAATTTCCCTATCTTTCGCCTGTTCCATCTTTCCTCTTGAATGCCTATGTTTCTAAGAGCTGCATTAAAATTCTTATTTGCTAATTTCAATATCATAATCATCTCTGGGGTTGGCTTTATTTTTCCCCTTGATAAATGGGTCCTGTCTCACCCTTAATTTGCGCGTCTTTGTAGTTCTTGTTGAATGCCGGTCATCTTGTATGACATGTATAGGAATTGAAAGATAATGTTTACCCTCAGAAGCACCCCCACTTTCTCTGCCAGGATGTTGGGGAGCGGGGCTACCTTCCCGGCGTAATCCCTGCCTGAGCTGGTACGAGTTGGGTTGAAGCTTCACTTGCTTTCAGTATACTCACACTTTCAGACATTTCAGGGTGAAATGGGGGCTTGTTCTTTGTCCAGCAGTTATTGGGAGTTAACACTTTTGAGATTTATAGGTCCTTCCTGGCAACTGGTCCAATGTGGGAGATTCTCTCTGTTATGCAGCCGCACTTCTGACTTTCCAGTAACGGGAATTCTTTCTTTGCTCTTTTGCTCTGAGTTGGCTTTGCTTACACTCCTGTGCATGTGGGAAGGCCCCGTGGGAAGGTTTTGTTGGTGGTGTGGGCTTGTTCTACATCTGGGTCTTCTCTGTCATGCTGACTCGTCCCCTGTCTAGGGAAGGTTTGTCCCGCTGCCTCTGTCTTCCTGGGGATGGAAGCAGCTATAGATTTCTTCTTAGAAAGGATCCATTCTGCTGATGGCACATACCTGCAATCCCAGTGACTCAGGAGGCTGAGGCAGGAGGATCACAAGTTCAAGGCCAGCCTGGGCAACTTAGACCCTGTCTCGGGATAAAAAGGGCTAGGGATGTAGCTCAGTAGTAGTACCATAGAGTGAACTTAATATTTTAAAAAAGAAAGGATTTATCCCTCTCTGGAACTCTCTAGACTTCTTTGCATTCTAAGCTCGTTAATGGGTTTGAATAAATGTATCTCAGTTTTTGCTGTTAAGGTGGGAGTACATTCTATTCTATAATCTCCTCCAAACCAGAAATGAAATTCTCTCTTAGTTTTTTCTTAGTGAGTGAACTATTCTTTTGAAAAGGTTGATCATGGTCTTCACCTCTTATGCTATAGCTTTTCCTTTTTAAATGTCTCTTTCAGGCTCTTTATATGGAGTATTTGCATGATAAATGGCTTCATTTCATGGAGTTTAGGAAAAATTCCCAGCATGAAATAACTTCTGAACTGGCACACCATTAACCATGGGGCGTGCTCCATCTGTCAGATTATGCCATCACTATTGTGACTGGCATCTTAGCTAATCTTTCTTCCATTCATAAAATAGTAATATTGAAAAAATGGATGATTATTTAAAAAGCTCTCTTTAGAATAATCTGTGGTTGGGAAGTGTCTGGTCTGTTGACTCCTAGAAAATTTATTTCTACTCTGGTTTCTTTAAAACACGTTGGTACTTCTCATTTGTCAAAAGTAGTGAAAATCAATTATTTTGTAAAGGACTTGGTTCTCCTCTCTGATGCTGTGTGATATGTTTGCAAAGTAGTAACAAATATAATTTTGAGAACCCTTTTAAAAAATAATATATACCATTGGGAAAACAGAGTTGAAACCTCTTTGTGGACTAAAGTTTGCAAATAATTAGCCTCAGTTTTTATGGATAGTCATAAAATGGATATGTATGTATTTAAAAGTTCTTAAAAATTGAACTTTTAAGTGCTATAACTAGGTTTTATAAGAGGCCAGTGTTCATTTGATTTTTGTGTTGGCATCCACTCAATGGCATAATTTTCTCAGGTCTTTAGACTGAGTTTGGTTTTCCTGGCCCATATTTCACGAGGTGCGGAGTGCTGAGATTTGAGGCAGATGGATTCTCCAAAGCATTCAGTTTAGAACCCCGGGGAGTGATATTGCCTCTTCATTAGTTAGTTCAGGAGCATCCCTTTGGGCTAGTTTAGCAGGATGATTCCTACTTTTACAGATCAAGAAACTGAGATGTGAAGCATCGAACGGGTTCATATGGCAAATTGTGGCAGTTGGTTCCGGATACAAAATTTCAGACCTTCAATCAGTTACTCAGGGTATCAAATTTGATTGTACCTCTTGTTGAACTTCTTTCCTTCCACTCCCTTCTCCCTTTCTCACGCTCTAGTAACCACCATTTTATTCCATTCTCTTATGAGACTATTAGTTTCCACAAATGAGTGAGCGGCACCTTTTCAGTGTGATGTGGTTTCACAGTCGCAGGTTACCCGACCACCCCCCCTCAGCTTGCTCTCCAGTGAGGCCCATCCCTGGTCCACGGGGGCGGAGCCAGATCACCTTGGACTCCAGTCCTGGGTGTCCATCTCTTCCCAACTAGCTGCACAGACACTTAACATTACTCTCATACTTGGAATCCTATTCATTTTCAAAAGCAAGGGAAAGTGTATGGGTTAATAAGAAAAGTAATTAAAAATCCCATCTTTTGTTAGGTTTCTCATTATCAAAAGATTAGCCAGAATGTTTTTAGATTAGCACCAAATGAACAAACCCTTTATCCTTGACCAGGACTCGGGAAGAGTTCCCCTTATGCACACTTGATTTGGTTTAACTTTTAAAATTAGGTGTTAAAAGTATCGTTTAAAATGGCAATTAGAAAAATGCATTTTAAGCAAAGCTTTATTTTTTTAAAAAAGGCCTAGTTATTTTATACAATGATCTTATATTTTTATAATGAAGATTTTTTTAATTCTTTCATTAGTGCATCTGAAAACAATAATTTATTTCAGTTATTGTAACTCTAATAAACATATATATATTATATATATAATATATATATATATATATATTTAAGATTAATCTTCACTTCAATTGGTTAATCATGAACATTTGGAGAATATTTTTGCCAAAGCTCTTTTTTTTTTTTTTCGGAATGAAACCCAGAGTATTCTACCTCCTAGCTACACCTTCAGCCCTATTTATTTATTTATTTATTTATTTCTTTTCTACCTCTGGGCTATACTATTTTATACTTTACCTATGAGCAGACCTATTTTATACTTTATTTGGAAACAGGGTCTCACTAAGTAGCTGAGGCTGGCTTCGAACCTGTGTGATCCTCCTGTCTCAGCCTCCCAAGCACTGGGATTCCAAGCATGTGCCACTAAGCCTGGCTTAAGTCCTAATTTTTTATTCTTTATTTTGAAACAGGGTCTCAATGAGTTGCAAAGGGCCTCACTAATTGGTAGCTGAGGCTTGTCCGCGAACTGTGATCCTCCTGTCTCAGCCTCCCAAATGCTGAGATTACAAGTGTGTACCACCATGCCTGGCTTTTTTTTTCCCCCTGTGTGGGGTTGCAGGATTCTTGCTAACAGCAGCTTGGGCCCTACTAGTAAGAAAGGGAGGGTGCTAGGAGGCTCCCAGGTGCAAGAGCTCAGGGAGCCCAGGGTGCAGGAGCTAGAGCAGCTGGTGCACAGGGGAGGAGCAGGCTGAGGAGAGGAGGAGGCTGAGGAGAGGAGGAGGCTGAGGAGAGGAGGAGGCTGAGGAGAGGAGGAGAGGAGGAGGCTGAGGAGAGGAGGAAGCTGAAGAGAGGAGGAGGCTGAGGAGAGGAGGATGCTGAGGAGAGTCTCTTCAGAGAATAGAGTGGGGGCCATGGGCCCCAGAGCAGGGGAGGCAGTACTGGGGGAGGAGAGAGGTCCTAACAGTGTGCTGCTGCAGGGGAGGGCATGCTAGGATGCAGGATTTTTTTTTTTTTAATAGGATAGTTTTATTTATTTATTTTCTAGAAAGCATTGTTAAAAAAAAAAGTTGCCTTAAAGTTCCCACTTAAAGTTTCCACTCTGATTTTGGCACAGATCATAAGCTGTATGCCCAGGGTTTAAGGTAAACGTTTCTTTTCTTTTCCTTAGAGCTTGTTAAGGGTGTCTAAGATGGATAGCAGGTGAACACAGAGCGCTTCTATAAGTGGGAAAAGCAAGGTTGTAACCAAGGCATGGCCGATTGCAGCATCTTCCCTAGAAACCTGTAGTTTTTCTTCTTAGGAAAATAAAGACCTACAAGCTTAGTGAGTTATTGTTCTTCTCTTTGCTTTTAAAGGTGAAGCCAGTTATCCACAGCAGGATCAACGTGTCGGCGCGGTTTAGAAAGTCCCTCCAGGAGCCCTGCACAATCTTGTAAGTGGGAGCTGGTTGTTTTCCTTTGCTCTGGAGTTCTGAGTTGCCTGACTGTTCCAAATGGGTCTGGCGTCTTTCTTTACAGCTTGATTGCAAATGGAGACCTCATGAGCCCTGCATCTCGCCTCCTCATCCCCAGGAAAGCCTTGAGTCAGTGGGACCACGTGCTACAAATGGTCACAGAAAAGATGCCCCTCAGGAGTGGGGCCGTCCACAGGTATGTCAGGCAATCTTCTTGCAGGCAGATGAATTTGGGAGTTGTGGAAAGTATTCCAGCAGGCTCCGGGGTCACCCATCCCCAGACTTGAATTTAGCTAACCAGGTAGCCTCAGTTTCTTCATCTGTAGAATGGATATGCAACGGCACTTACCTCATGAGGTTGTTTTAAGGAATGAAGTAATTTACATCAGAGCCTCAAACAGTCCTTGGCACATCAGAACACATGGACAAGTGTTAACTGTTTTGACGCCTTTGCTTTAGGGCAAATGGGCAACATCGACATTGCTTGATATGAGAAGCACTTTGTGTAGAGAGCCAGCTTTCTGACTTTTAACTAACTGTCCTTTCTTTTTTCCCAGGAGACATTTATGAGTATGTGATGGCCCAAAGTAGTTGCCTAGGGTAAAACACAAACAATATAACAAACAAACAAACACAGACCCCCAAGTCCCCGAAATCAGGAGATGTTGGTGAACATAAGGAGGAGGCAGGCCAGGAGGATAGTTAAGTGGGGTCACCCGAACTTTCAAAATCAAAGGTGTTTTCTCAGGGTCTGAGGTTTAAGTGAACATTAAAATCATGGTTTTTGAACTGTGACGCCTATGAGATTATCCCTTGATGGAGGCTGACATTTATTTTCATGCAGGGAGAGGATTACAAATAATACATACACAATGTTAAGTATGTGTGCATATGTATAGATATCTAGGTATAATATGTATGTATAGATGCATAAGTATTTGAGTGGGATTTTCCACTAGTTCTCTGCAACACGGTCTCCATCCCAACCCCTCCAATACACTGCAGTGGTAGGATGAACCCTTGATTTCAAGTACTCGTGCCTGTCTCTGTCTGCCTGCCACACACACACACACACACACACACACACACACACACACACACACACACTCACACACACTCTCACACACACCCACACACAGTTCTTAAATGATTGCATATTGTTTCCTTTAGCTAAGTGCATGTACACATTAATGTATGTATATTTACGCATTTTAATATATACAGTTTCATAGCCTTTGAGATTTTAATTTTAATTTAATCTGGTTCAATCAAAAGTCATACTTCACATGGGGAAAAAACCTCAAATAGGACAAACAGTATAAATTAAAATGGCTCCTACTACCTCAGGCCCCTAGACTCCTTCCTCAGTACTGTTTTATATCATTCCAAAATATTTTATGCATATGCAAGCATTCTTTATTCCTTAATAGCAGAAGTGTGAATACATACACATACATAAATAAATATATGTACACACAGCCTTTACTTTTTTCTCCTAACAACATATCTTAGAGATTATTCTTATCAGTGCAAATAGCTTAACCATTATTTGTAATGACTGCAAAGTATTCCATTTTGTGGGCATATTCTAATTATTTTTCTCGCTAGAAATTTTGATCATGTCCAATCTTTTTTAATACATGTACATGTGTTTGCACATAGCAAAGTTTATCAGAGATTAAAGTCTAGAAGTTGAGTTGCTGCATTAGACAGCAAATGCATTTAAATGTTGACAGATACTGCCAGTTATCTTCCAACCATTTGTCCTAAGTTATACTTTCACCAAAAGTGCACGCGAGGCCCTCTCATCAGGCCTTTTTAAGAAAGGAAGGTTATGTTTTTATCTAAACTGCAAAATTCACAAAACATTTTGTCCTCTCACTTAGTTTGGGTAAAAATTATATTACATTGATTCTTGGTTTTTACTTATTTGGGATACAGCAACACTTACTGGCTTTTTTCTATTGTGCCAAACATTATTCCAAGTGCTTTACATTTTTAATTCACTTAACTCAGTGACCCTATGAGCTAAATAGTGTCATTCTGTTTTTTTTTTTTTTTTTTTTTTGTGTGTGTGTGTGGTACTGGGGGTGGAACCCAGAGGCTTTCTACCTCTGGGCTATACTCCCAGACCCATTTTATATTTTATTTGGAAACAGGGTCTCACTAAGTTGCTGAGAGCCTCACTAAGTAGATGAGGCTGGCTTCGAACCTGTGCAATCCTCCTGTCTCAGCCTCCCAAGCGCGGGGATTACAAGCGTGCACCACCACGCCCAGCTGTCATTCTGTTTTAATAGACATGAAATGTGAGACATAGAGGGGGAAAGTAATTCCCAAGATTATTCAGATACTGAGGCGCGGGGCTGGGATTCCAGCCTGGTGGGCAGCCTGACTACAGACAGCCTGTGCTACTCTCTAAAGAAATGACTGCATACTGATTCCATTATATATGAATTATCTGTCATGGCCTTGGCATGTTTATCTAAGCCAGTTATAGAAATACTTTACATATTTGGGAAATTAACTTTTTCTTGTGTGAGGTTTTTTTTTTTTGTGGTACTGGGGTTCCTGGAAGCCCTTCTACCTTTCTACCTCCAGGCTACACTCTTAGACCTACTTTTTATATTTTTATTTGGAAACAGGGTCTCTTAAGCCAGCACGTCTGGCTTCGAACCTGCGTGATCCTCCTGTCTCCGCCTCCCAAGTACTGAGATTACAGGCATATGCCACCATGTCCAGCTTGAAATACATACATACATACATACATACATACATGTATATGTTTGCATATAACTATCTTGAATTCTGATGTAGTCAAATTTTTAATCTTTCTTTGTGACTACTAAGACTTATAACAAACTTAGAGCATCCTGACTCCGGGATTATAAAAATAACCTCCCATGGTTTTGTTTTGTACTTTACAGTTTTATTTAAACTTTATATCCTTCAGATTTTATTTTGGCATCAGAAGTAAGGGTAGATTTCAATAATTATACACTGATTTTTTTTTTTTTTGCGGTACTGGGGATGGAACCCAGGGGCATTGTACCTCTGAGATACACCCCCAGCCCTATGTTTGATTCTTTATTTTGAAACAGGGTCTCACTAAGTAGCTGAGTCTGTCTGCAAACCTCCATCCTCCTGTCTCAGCCTCCCCAATGCTGGGATTACAAGAATGCACCACCACGCCTGGCTTACATTGATTTTTTTTGAAATATATAGTTGTGTCTTTTGACACCTACATAAATGCAAACTCACCCAATAAATAGTAAGAAGCACACAAATATATATACATATATATTTGAAATTGTATATGTATGCATTATATATATAGACAATTATGCCTAGCTATACCTTCTCATATGTATATATAAAGAAAACTATGCATAGAAATAAAATACATGTCAATGTCAACATAGAAATGAAAATATATGTCTCTGAACACTTAATAGCTTAGAGAAATTTCATTATTAACGTAATGCCAAATGTGGGTGAGACTTGGCTACAGCGTATTTGGGGCAAGCTTAGTTCCTGTAACAGAATGTTAATAAGCTTTTCTATGCTTCAGTATATTTGTTTATCAATAGCGTCCCTTAAAACTTGGCTTGAGTCTCTGTTTATGATTCTTGTGCTTTGCAGCAAGGGGAGAAAGCAGCTCAACAAGAGCTTGATGCCAGGTGGCTGGACTCATGAACTGGATTCTACTTAGTACCTTTATCTGCCTGCAGAGGAAACCAGACAGACCATGGCTGGAGATTTCCAGAGTCCAGAGCAAAACTGCCTTTTAATTTCTAGCTATGAAAGTATGCTACTGATTCAGATCTCAGTATTTTGAGGGAAAAATGCAAGAATGTGTGACTCTGGGCCAGAGCTTCTCAACCAGGTGCCATTTTGCCCCTGGGGAGCAGTTGACGGTGGCGGAGCCCTGTTTGATTTTCACAAACAGGTTGGATTGGGATGGCTGCTGCTGTCCAGTGGGTAGAGGCCATGGGTGCCATCAGTGTCTTACAGTGGGCAGGAAAGACTCTCGCCTCTGCAGCAAGGAATTGTCTGGTTTGGAATGTCAGTAATGCTGCTGCTGCTGCTCAGGAACTCCAGCCCAAGTCGAGGAGGGAGGAATGGAAGTCTTGGAGGGGTGGACACACAATGCTATGAAAAAGAGACTTCAAACTGGGCACAGTGAGGCAGATTCAGGAGAACTGTAGGTTCAAGGTCAATCTCAGCAACTTGTCAAGACCCTCAGCAACTTAGTAAGACCCTATTTAAAATAAAAAATAAGCCGGGCGTGGTGGCGCACGCTTGTAATCCTCACGCTGGGGAGGCTGAGACAGGAGGGTCGCACGGGTTCGAAGCCAGCCTCGGCTACTTAGTGAGGCTCTCAGCAACTTAGTGAGACCCTGTTTCCAAATAAAATATAAAAAAGGTCTGGGAGTATAGCTCGGAGGTAGAAAGCCTCTGGGTTCCACCCCCAGTATCACCAAAAAAATAAAAAAAATAAAAATAAAAATAAATAAAAATAAATAGAAAAAATAAAAAAATAAAAAATAAAAAGGGCAGAAGTATAGCTTGACTGTAGGAGGCCTCTGGGTTCGACCTCCAGAATTCCCCATCTTCCCTCCCCCCCCCCAAAAAAAAAAGAAAAAGAAAAAGACCCTGGCATATGTATACTAATTAAAAATAAAAACATTGCAGGGTGGGGTGAGTGGCTTCATATGATATATCATTTACATAATCAGTAAACAAGTTTGTCAACTGTTTGTCGGTCTCTGCAAAAGTCACAAATGTTTATAATGTAAAATAAGAAGTCTGAGAAGTTGCTTGAATGATTCTCTTGAAATTCTTTCAGTTACTAACTCTTGCAACCTTAAAAGATATGCATCATACTCTTTCATTCTTTTCTAATGGTCTGTTTCTTCCTATTTTTCTTTTAAAATTCTGTGGCTACTTTTAAGTCATCTAGTAAAATTATCACTGTTCTTTTTATAAGTCATATATTAGTTGTAGTCAACAGTGTCAGTTTTGCAGTAAAGGAAAGCTCTAGTATTTATTTTCTTGCTTAGGAGTATTGTTAAAAAACAGTAACAGAGGCACGGGCGCTATTCAGTTCTGCATCATTAATGCTGGCAGCGAGCTCTTTCACCTCTTCCCTGTCCTCTTTTTCTGATCTGGTTTTGTGTGAGTTTGGCTGTAGTGCTTTAACGGGTTATTCTTGTAAGACCAGGTGCTTGCCAGTCTGATGAACACACAAAGAAAATACATTTTGAGAGTGCCTACAAGCCAGGCGTGGTGGCACATGCCTGTAACCCCAGTACTTAGGAAGCTAGGACAGGAGGATCGCAGGCTTATGGCCAGTCTCAGCAACTTAGTGAGGTCCTTTGCAACTTAGTGAGACCCTGTTTCAAAATAAAGAATAAAAAGTAGGGCTGACAGTATAGCTCGAGGGTCGAATGCCCCTGGGCTCCATCCCCAGACTCGCAAAATAAAATAAAATAAAATAGGGCTAAGGGTAGTGTACTTCATAGGTAGACTGCCCTGAGTTCAATCTTTAGTAACACACACATATACACACACATATACACACACTGCAAATACTCTTCTGTGGAAGCTGAGCTTTATTTAAAGCACCACATTCTGTATAAATTGTGTTTTTCCCCCTATAAAATCTTAATATGGTAGCACTAGTGGATCCTTTTGCTAGATGGTCAGGCTTGTTGTGGCAAAATCCTCTGGACAGCCGGAGAGGAGTGTGTGTGTGTGTGTGTGTGTGTGTGTGTGTGTGTGTGTGTGAGGGATCTACATTATAATGTTGACTCTTTTTTTAAAATCTAGTGACATGGAGACATTTATAATTCCATAACTCCAAGAGCAGCAGATGAGCCAGATTAGGAACAGAATGCTTTTATTTACTTAGTAATTTCAAGCAGTACTTTAGATGACTATGAACATTCTAACTGTTGGCCTTCATATTTTGACAGACTTTATACTTTAGAAGGAAAGCTCGTTGAGAGTGGGCCGGAGCTGGAGAATGGGCAGTTTTATGTGGCTGTCGGCAGAGACAGGTTTAAGAAATTGCCTTACAGCGAATTACTTTTTGACAAGTCGGCCATGCGAAGGCCGTTTGGGTGAGTCTCGTTCCTGTGCCCGCCCCTCCTCATGTCTGGTTACCACTTGTAATGGCTCCGGGCCCTTTCCTAATTGCTATGATATTTTATGTAGTTGACAATCTTATTTAGCAGAATAGAAAGCAAGTATGATGTATACTGGTCTTTGTCTTTACTGCCATGGAGGGAAATGGTGATCGATTGTACAAAAATCTAATTTTGTGAAAGTCATGAAAGACTCCATAGATTTTTAAAAATTTTGCACTGAATTTATAGTAAATACAAAGATTTAGTCTTGTGAAGAAGCTATAGGGAGCTGGATGTAGTGGCGCACACTTGTAATCCTAGCACTCGAAAGGTTGACATGGGAGCATTATAGGTTGAGGCCAGACTCAGCAACTTAGTGAGACCCTGTTTCAAAATAAAAGACAAAGACTGAGTGTGGTGGCGCAGGCTTGTAAATTCAGTATTTGAAAGGCTGAGATAGGAGAATCACAGGTTCACAGCCATCCTCAGCGACTTAGTGAGGCCACAACTTAGTGAGACCCTGTTTCAAAATAAAGAATAATATTAAAAAAAAAAAAAGGCCTGGGAGTATAGCTCAGAGGTAGGATGCCCCTGGGTTCAATCCCCAGTATCAAAAAAAAAAAAAAAGGAAAAAAAGAAAAAAATAGTATAATTAGCTCCTCAGTTTCTTATTCAAAGTTTTAGTGTTTTAACAACTTAGCTTGACCATTTTTTCAATTGGTTTGGGTAGAAACATCTAAAGGTATTAAATGACCATACTACCTTCTGCCCCTTTTAGTAACCATAAAATGCAAAAGTGGTATAATTCCACTTGTACAAATAAATAGGCTGAGTGTAGAGTTAGTTCATGCAAAATTTTGAGGGTTACACAATGAATTACACACCATGGGTGAACATTTTTCCTCTAGAGATGCACATTTGAGCTCTGCCTCTGATACAGGACCTGAGCCCAGGATACAATGGATTGGGTTTCCGTGGCCATTTTGCTATTGGAAACTGACTTCTTGTGGTTGCCTTTTGCAGAGATATAGCAGGATATCACCAATGTGTGTTCCATTAATTCACAGTTTACATAGCTTAATGGGAGGCTAGCTGAGAGCTTCTAAATAAGAGAGAGATAAAACGGAATTGCAGGGGTGGAGTTTGAACTATGCAAAGGCACATGGTCCCCAGCAGCTTAGAATTATTCACCAGAAATTCATTGTTAACTATCCTTACTCATCCATGAAATCAAAGCCTTTAACAATTTCTGCTAGGCAGCGCTGGATTAACCTGCAGAGAGCTGCAGGGTGAATGCAATGGTAATGGAAAAAGGCATTTCATGCTGGCCTTCCTGAGACTTCCCTTTCTTATGGGAAATGTGTCCTATTTTTAGAGACATTCATTTGGGTTTCAAGATAGATCTTTTCCTAATAATATAGACATCTGCAAAACGATTTGTAGACTGAAAGACATTTTACTTATTTGTTAGAATTACTGGTTTAAAAACACCCTGAATGAGCTGGGTATGGTGGTACATGCTTGTAACCCCCCCCCCCCCCAGCATTTAGGAGGCTGAGACAGGAGGATCATGGTTTGAAGACAGCCTCAGCTACTTAGTGAGGCCCTTTGCAACGCAGTGAGACCCTGTTTCAAAAAGTAAAGAATAAAAAAATAGGGCTGGGGTGTAGCTTGGAGGTAGAATGCCCCTGGGTTCTATCCTCAGTAAAACACACAAACACACACACACACACACACACACACACCCCTCCTGAATGTAAATGCCAGTGTTATATCACTCTCTCCTATCATAGATAGACGGAGTAGACATTATGAAAACTTAATGTTTTTTAAACTCAACCTGGAATGATCATTAATTAGTTTGGGAAATGATGATTTTTTTTTTTGAAATGCAAACAGAAAATTTGAGAACTGGAAGAAAAAAAAAATGCTATGCCCAAATTTAAAATGGTACTAAAGCTTATTTTTAAACATCACTTAAAATAGTGTATAGAAAAGCATTTAAAATCTTTGGGAATGGAATTTGGTGATTTTGTGGTATTCTGTGAAACTGCAAAAGCTTGTGGTACTTCTTAAGAAATGTAAATGCCAGTGAAGAGTTGATTGTCAGGTTGGAATGAAAGTTATCTTGCCTTATTTGTTATTTGTACATAACATTCAGATTTTTCAACTTCAATTTGTTTCCACAGTCAGAAAGCGTCTTCACTCCCTCCTATTGTAGGATCCAGAAAGTCTAAAGGGAGCGTAAGTATCAGATGCCTTCCTTGTTAATGGTCTGTATTTCTGTATGAGAACAAAATAAATCATTTGGGTTTCAATTAAATTCAGAGAAAATAGCCGGGCGTGGTGGCGCACGCTTGTAATCCCCGCGCTTGGAAGGCAGAGACAGGAGGATCGCGCAGGTTCTAAGCCAGCCGCGCACATTGGCTTAGGACACCCTGTTTCCAAATAAAAATGTAAAAATAGGTCTGGGAGTGTAGCCCGGAGGTAGAAGGGCTTCCAGGAACCCCAGTACCACCAAAAAAAAAAAAAAAAAAAAATCAGAGAAATAAAACTTAGCCTCCTTGTGGCATATGATAATTCTGTGAAACAACACTGGAGCGTCAATGTTATATTTAAGGACCTTAAAGAGATAATAGCATTAGAATATAGATTCCAAGAAATAGTTTTTCTGTGTGAACACCTGCTATGATTTATATCAGAGTTGAACTCTGGTCCTCTAGAAACTCACACTCTATCTGAAAGAGAGCAGATGGCTTGGAAAGTCACTGCCCAGACCACACCCAAAGAGAAAATAGGTGGTGAAATTAGTAAAGCGAGAAGAGAGAAGGGATCGGTGGGTCCAGGAAGCCATTTAAGCTCTGCCCCGAGCACTGTTTAGCATTCAGATAAAGGGGTAGAGGGGAAGGAGACTAGGAAGCAGTGGTGTGAGTGGAGGAGGGACATGCCAGCTGGTATTCAGTGTGCACTCTAGGGTCAGCGATGCCAAGCTCTTCCCAGGACTTCCGCAGTTAACAAAACTCATCAACTTAGGGCAGGAGGGTCACATTTTGTTCTCCTCTTTTGCTTTACTCCTCTCCCCACAAGGCAGGTACCTTGTCTGCAATGACAAGGAAGAAAAGGAGCGTGAAGAAGTCAAGTGCATGCATGTCAGAGCCTTGGTGCGAGGTGGTGAGGCTGAATGCAGGAGCCGGCAGAGGGGCAGGAGGTGGCTTTTTCATGAAGAAGCAAAAAAGCTGGCTCAGTGATCAGATATACAGGGCCGATGGAGGGGCTGGAGCCTAAGGTAATTGCAGGGTTTTTTTTGAGCTGAGGTACCAGAGAACATGGCAGTCCCATGGCCAAGAAGAGGATGGCCAGAGGAGACAATGGGCTGCTCTACTTTAAGCATGTTGAGCTGGAAGTGCGCTCACGAATTCTAACTGGAAGCCCTCAGCAGGCAGTGGACGTGTGTGAGGATGCCGGGACCACCAAAGAGATCTGACACTCTGCATGACAGTCTCAGCAAAGGATAGAGATGGTGTTGCTGTGATATGCCCAACACCCAGGACAGCTGGGCCTGGACCAGGCCTCACAGTGCTGAGGAGCGAGAGAATGGATGGGGAAGAGTCCCAAAGGAGACAGTGCAGGGAAAAACACAGAGGACCCAGGCTGGAGGAACCCAGGCCTCCCAGGATGGGGAGGGAGAAGACTGAGAGCATTCCAGTAGACCAAAGGTTTATTTTCGCCACTACAAAGCTGAATAAAACCTACAAATTTAGGGCTTGGGAATTGTATTTTGTTCTCTGGGTTTTCTTTAGGACTCGGTAGCAGAATTTCTTCTGTATACCACCCATTTTTCTTGCCATTTCTCACAGCCCAGATGAAAGAGTGATGGTTAAACAGAGGCTCTGGGCAAAGAGGCCTGCACCGAGGCCGGGTGGTCCCAGGTGAAGTTGGAGAGACGGCAGGCTGGGCCATGTGGCCAAGAGAGGGGTTTGGGTGTTATTCCTTGGTGGGGTACCATTAGAGAGGGCTTTGAAAGGGGAATCATACAATTTGATTTGCATTTTATTTTTTTATTTTGGTGGTACTGGGGTTCCTGGAAGCCCTTGTACCTCGGGCTACACTCCCCGACCTATTTTATACTTTTTTTATTTTTGGAAACAGGGTCCCTTAAGCCAGCACAGCTGGCTTTGAACCTGCCTGATCCTCCTGTCTCTGCCTCCCAAGCGAGGGGATTACAAGCCTGCACCACCACGCCCGGCTTGATTTGCATTTTAAAAACTCATTCAGGTTGTGGTTAGCTATAAAGAAGTGGGCCAGGGTCAGAGTCAAGGGAGAAAGCTGGGGATGCAGGAGACTTGGATGGGTGGCCAGGGGTGATGGCATCAGTTAGAGCTCTCCTCTGAATATGTCGTTATCCATCCATTGTTGTCATTGATTGCCACATTCACCCGGAAGCTATTTATCAATGGTTTATTCTGTCCTGGGTGCTGTTCCAGAGATTCCCAGACACTGAATGTACAGAAGTTACACTGTAGAGGAGGAAAGAGGAAACAGGGCTGAGCTTGAAGAAGGATGTATCAAGTGATAGAGGCTGTGTGGTGGGTGCTTGGGGAGCCTCTTTTGGGAGGCTCCATTTGAGAAGAGGGGAATCACCCAGACACAGTTCCAGGTACATGATGGGTTTTCATTAAACCCTTTAGGGGTCAGTGAATATCTGGCACTGAGCAGTGCCGATGGAACATCCCACGCTGGTGAACCCAAAGGCAAGGAGCTCAATTAGTAAGAGCAGGATTGATTTACCCCGTTCCTTTAATTAATGGGATCCCTGGAGACTGAATGCGTTTTACAGATGTTAGCTGCCTGGCGTTGAGAGGGAAGGGTGTGCGTGAGGACAGCAGGGCTGCTAACTTTAGGGGATCCTAGCCAACAGGGGGCATCCCAAGCTTGAAGGGGACATGAGCTGGAGTTTCAGAACTTTATTTTATTTATTAAAAAAATGTGTGTGTGTGTGTGTGTGTGTGTGTGTGTGTGTGTGTGTGTGTGGTGCTGAGATTGAACCCAGGGGCATTCTACCCCCGAGGCACACACCCAGCCCTATTTTATTATTTTTCTTTGGAAATAGGGTCTCACTAAATTGCTGAGGGCTGGCTCAGTTGCTGAAGCTGGCCTCGAAACTTGTGATCTCTCTGTCTCAGCCTCCTAAAGACTGGGATGACAGGCATGTGCCACCAATTTTCCCACCTCGCTTTTTAGGGATTGCGGCATCAGGAAGGGATTGGGAGGGAGCGTGAGAAAGTGCCCGGCGGTTCGCACCTGCACCCCGCGGGTGCAAGATGAAGTCGGGGGACAGCTGCAGAGGCCACCTGGGCGGGTTCCAGGGACACGTGGACCTTCCCGTCCATCCGGGGAACCGGACACGAGGTCTGGAGAGGTGCAGAAATCAGTGAATTAGACTCACTGTAGGTGGGAATTCATCCTTAAAAACACGGGGAAGACAGACGGGTTGTCCTGAGCTGCTCCTGCGGGCTCCGGGCGCCCTCCAGCGGGGCAGAGGCGCAAAAAGGGGAGCGCGGTGGAAAATGTAGTCTTCATTATGAGTCGGCTAATAGGTTGTGATAACAACTACAAGCTTATCATCACTGCAAGAGCGTCACAAAGCCACTGGAAAGCAAGATGCAGATATAAGTTCCCCCAAACTCCCCACCCCCGAACTCCGTCCTCCACCGGAAAAGCGAGTCCAGGATGGGTAAAAGGGAGGTTCACACTTGGCGTCCCCAGTTGCAGGTGAGAAACTTCAGCCTACCCTCTCCTTGTCTGCACTAAGGAAATCACACACCGCGACACTGCTCAAAATTACTTCAGATGTGATGTTTATGTTCTCTTGTTGGGGGAGCATTTTCATTAGGGCTGGAAATGGGTTTATTGGGGTTAATGAAGGACCACAGCTGGCTAGATCTTACTGATGACCAGAGTTGGCTCCAGATCTTGTTGGAAAGTGCCTAGGGAATCATAAAACACATACATACATACATACGTACATACATACATACATACATACATACATACATTTCAAATGTAGTGTGAGGGGTGAGTGAAGGACTGTTTTGTGTGTCTGTGTATTTGAGCCAGGCTTTTGCTACCCTTATCAGATAAGCCTATAGGGCACAGGCTTGTAATCCCAGTGATTGGGAGGCTGAAACAGGAGGATGGCAGATTCGCAGCCAGCCTCAGCAACTTGTGAGGCCCTATTTCAAAATAAAGAATAAAAATAGGGATAAGGATGTAGCTCGGAGGTCGAATACCCCTGGGTTCAATCCCCAGTAACACACACACACACACACACACACACACACACACACACACACACACGTGGGCTAGAAGCTCTAGTTTTTGATAGGACATCTTATGAAATTTGGCCTTTGAGATCTCTCTCTCTTTTGGCATCAAGCCAGAATCGCTCACTTCTGGGGTTAGCTGTTTTAGGGAGTCATATTCTATAATAGGTATTTCAAGTGCCTCAGGCATTAGAAAGCTTTAGTGCAGTAGAAAAATGAGACCTTGAGAAGTTAATTCCTGTATCTATCAAATGCTGGCAATAGTACTTACGTATAAATTTGATAAAGATCTGTGTTAATGTGTATGTAGCACATAAGAGGCACTCAATAATATTGTCTTATGGATCAGCATGGCTGTACGATTTGGCAAACATTCTCTTATCTCTCTGTCTCCCCCCAAAAACAATGACTGTTTATTCCATGTATTCAAATTAGGAGTCAAATGTGAAACTTCAGAAAAGACTCTACCTCCCTCCCATTTTCCTTCCCCCACCAACTACGTATAATTTGTTCTTTAATCATATGTAATCAAGTATTAAATAAATGGTACACTTTATATTATATAATTTATACATTTACATATGATTTATTACACATTTATTAAGATCAGTGTTTTTTAAAAAGAGCATTTAAACTATTTCAATTTTCTTAAATACAAAAGTACTTTCCTTTCAGTTTAATTTGCTTTTTACTCACAAAGTGCCTGGAGATTAGTCATTACTCAGTAATTGAATGCTCGCCAGGCGTGGTGGTGTACGCTTGTAATTGCAGCACTTGGGAGGCTGAGACAGGAGGATCGCACGGGTTTGAAGCCAGCCTCAGCTACTGAGTGAGGCTCTCAGCAACTTAGTGAGACCCTGTTTCCAAATAAAATGTAAAATAGGTCTGGGAGTATAGCCCAGAGGTAGAAAGTCCCTGGCTTCCATCCCCAGTACCATAAAAACAAACAAACAAACAAACAAACAAACAAAACTGAATGCTCAAGTCAGTGTCAGTTATCAAAGACATGCCTTATGTAGTTGTTTTAAACAACGAGTCTCCTGGAATGTTCCCATGTTACCCTTTTAAGTCATAACCTTCCTGTAGATTCAGCTTGAGAGGTTATTTGTAATTCACTATCAGTCCACAGGCATTCCACAACGGGGCCTTGGCTCCTCCCTCTGACACACTTTTTATGAGTAGCACCTTTCTCAGAGAGTTTTATTTCTTTTATTTCTTTTATTTTTTATTTTTGGTGGTACTGGGGGTGGAATCCAGAGGCTTTCTACCTCCAGGCTATACTCCCAGACCTTTTTAATATTTTATTTGGAAACAGGGTCTCACTAAGTTGCTGAGAGCCTCACTAAGTAGCTGAGGCTGGCTTCAAAACTGTGATCCTCCTGTCTCAGCCTCCCAAGCGCGGGGATTACAAGCGTGCGCCACCACGCCCGGCTTGAGAGTTTTAAATAAATAACAACAATAAAAAAAACCCATCTTGCTGAACTCCTCAGTTTCTCTCTGGGTTCCATTCTAGTCTTGGCGGGATTAATAGTCTTCTAGAAGGCTCTCGAACTGCCTTCCAGTTCAAGAAGGGCCGCGCCTTCCATTAAAGACTTTTATAACTTTAAAATCTTAGGATGAATAAACTTCGTTGAAAATAGGCTGGAATATGACACTTGGCTGATGGTTTTGGAATCTCCACTATAATCCTATTAGTCATTTCCTCTGCCAGACTCTGTGGCTTTGCAAGAAAGAATCACAGGGAAAAAAAAAAAAAAAAGAAAGAAAGAGAACCTGGTTGTAGTTAATGCAATAATTAAATGGAAACTGTATGTTTAAATTGCAGTTGGAATAGAAAATTAAATTATGCAAAAGGCATTATAGATTTGGACAAGTTTTCATACTGTTAATAAATCTATGCATAATTCATTTTCTTGTAGGCTATGACAAAATAGCATAAATAACTTCATTTGTGAGGCTGAGAAATTTTCTATTCTTAATTGGGTGATGGCTAAAGCCATTTAAATGCTTCTGGTTGACTGAATATATAAATGTTTAAAATGAGCAGTTATAATGGGTTCCTAGGCAGATTTGTTTATTTAATATTACTACATTTATTTTCAGATACTAGCACAGTACAGATGTTGCATAAAGATTGCACCCAATATGGTGTGCGTCTGATAGGATTTTTAAGAAAAAGACATTATTATCTCTGTTATCTTGGAGAAAGCTCTCTGGTTCTCATGGCCCGGCTTCTGTACCAGTGGGTATAAACTTGCCTCCTTCATCCTCACCATGGACCTAAAGTCAGTTGCATTAACCCTGTCTAACTGATGAGAAAATAGAGGCTCAAAAAAATTAGAAGCTAGTCTGTGGTCCCAATGGCTGGTAGTGGTGGAGCAGGCATGCTGTGGAAGCCAGGGATTTCCGGTCTCTAAAATCAGTACCCTTTCACCACCTGCAGCCCACATTTTATACACTCAGCTGAGCTTAACTCTGAGCATCCTAGAGCCAAGGCTGTCTTATCTTGTTGGAGCAGTGGCCATTACTGTAGGGGAGTGACCACAGCCAGGGAAACGTGACTTCGCTCTTGTACGAGGAGCCCATTTTGTCAGGCACAATGTCTTCATTGCAAGAGGCACAGTGGGGCCAGAGGCGATTGTGAAAGGCACAACCAGCTGTGCGGCACTCTGGGAGCCACGGGAACAAGCAGCCTTGAGCTGCTGCGTCTGCACATCCCTGTGGATTGCTGATTCTTAGAGACCCTGGTGGTCATCGACAAATGAATTACTGCTGGGAGGATTTCTGTAACCATGGGGTGTCTGCTTGTACGATAGCAATACATTTGTAGGGACAGCTAGTTGAAAAGGTGTTCTAGATTAATGGATCACACCTAGGGTTGCCACCCTTCCTCATCCAATAGATACCTGCCCATTCTTCAGGTTAGAGGATTAGGTTAGAGGACTGGGGAGGAAGCCTGCTGCTGAGGGCTCTGGAGGAGGATGGCTCTGCTCCTGCAGAGGAGGAGATCTCAGGCAAGGCTGGATCTCCAAGGCCCGCTTCCTGATCCATACAGTAGTGGCAGCAGGGCCTGTCCACAGGGTTAGCATGAGAGTTGAGGGAAATGGTTTTAAGGGGTCATGGGGTACTTGGTACATGTTAAGTGCTTGAAGACTGTGAACCATTACTCTATTTCTCTTCCTCTGCTGGATTGTTCTGCTTCTAGAAAGACACATTTAGAGTTAATGTTTTTTTTTTTTGTTGTTGTTGTTTTGTTTTGTTTTTGTGGTACTGGGGATGGAACCCAGGAGGCATTGTACCTCCGAGCTATACCCCTACCTCTATTTTTTTCTCTTTTTGCAGTACTGGAGATGGAACCCAGGGGCATTGTACCTCCAAACTACATCCCTAGCCCTATTTTTTAGTCATTTTTATTTTTGGAACAGGGTCTCACTACGTTGCAAAGGGCCTTGCTAAGTAGCTGAGGCTGTCTGTGAACTGTGATCCTCCTTCTCAGCCTCCCGAATGCTGAGATTACAAGTGTGTGGCACTGTTCCTGGCTTTTAATGTGGTATTAAGATGGAGGTCATAGGCTGAGCAAGATGGTACACACATGTAATCCTAGTACTTGGGAAGCTGAGGAGGGAGGACCAAATATATATATATATATTTTTGTGGTACTAGGGGTGGAACCCAGAGGCTTTCTACCTCCAGGCTATACTCCCAGACTCATTTTATATTTTATTTGGAAACAGGGTCTAACTAAGTTGCTGAGAGCCTCACTAAGTAGCTGAGGCTGGCTTCGAACCTGTCGATCCTCCTGTCTCAGCCTCCCAAGCACAGGGATTACAAGCGTGTGCCACTATGCCCGGCTGAGAATCGAATATTTTGAGGATAGCCTCGGCAATGTGGTGAGCCTCTCAGCAACATAGTGAGACCCTGTTTCAAAACAAAACAAAAAAAGGGGCTGGAGGTATAGCTTGGAGGTAGAATGTCACTGGGTTCAATCCCCAGTATACCCATTGCTCCAAAGATTTAAGATCTAACATCAGTACCGTACACCCTCCCCCAATCTCTTGCCCCGGTTTCCACCAGTTAATGACAGGTACCTACTGCAACTCTCTTTGAGAGTTAAATAGCCAATAACAAAGGTCTAACCTTTTGCTATTTAGGGGAATGACCGCCAGTCTAAATCGACGATCGGGTCCAGCGACAACTCCTCTCCTCAGCCTCTGAAGAGGAAAGGGAAGAAGGAAGATGGGCACTCAGAAAAATCAACCAAAGTGAAGCAAAACGTCAAGCAGAAGAGCTCACGCCAAGCAGTGCCCAACAGCGGTGAGTTGGTTGTTACCGTAGGCTGCTACCGATTATTATTTTAAGGCTGTGATGTAATTTTAGTAGTTAAATCAATGCAGTCACTTCTCTGGACTCACAGAAGAGATTCCTTATCGTCATATGTGAGAGTTTTCGGAGGAGACTTTTTGTGTATGAGTGAAGTTGCCGTTTCTCATGCTCAAGTTCTATGTGTAAGAAGACGTGCTTCGGGGATACTTGTTATGAGAGAAATATTTCTGGAGGTGCACTTATATCAAAAGGTAGACTTTTGCCATCTTTCACTTGTGTCCATAGTGCCTGATTAACATTTTTACCAATTTGATGTTGGTCTCTCTTATTTGTGAGTCTGTAACCCTTCTAACGTCTTTCCTGAAAAGGTGTTTTGTTAATTCTGCTGATACTCAAGGGGGTACCAAGCACTCAGAAACTTTACCAGTAAGTACTAACGTGAATTGTGTAGTTTTATCTTGCACTACCAGGTGAGAGATGGTATGAAATAAATTTTGATTTTTTTTTTTTTGTGGTACTGGGGATAGAACCCAGGGGCTTTTCTACCTCTGGACTATACTCCCAGATCTATTTTTTATACTTTATTTGGAAACAGGGTCTCACTAAGTTGCTGAGAGCCTCACTAAGTAGCTGAGGCTGGCTTCGAACCAGTGTGATCCTCCTGTCTCAGCCTCCCAAGTGCTTGGGATTACAAGTGTGTTCCACCATGCCCGGCATGAAATAAATTTTAACATGTTTGATTTCGTTTGAGATTTCATTACCATAGATAAATGTGTTATGAGCTAAGAAAGTTTGCTGTGAAGATGGTGTTTATTTTCCACCTGGGAGCTCCAGTATATTTCTAATTTGATAGGAAGAGTCACATTGGAATTACTAGCAGCTAGTGTGGGCTTCACAAGGGAAGAGCCAGCACAAACTCCTGCCAGAACTTAGAGAAGAGTCAGGAGAAAGGCCTGGGAGACTTGGTGAAAAGAGCGTGGTGGCACGGGCCTGTAATCCTAGTATCTGGGAGGCTGAGAAAGGAGGATCACAGGTTCGAGACCAGCCTCAGCAACTTAGTGAGGGTAGGTTGTCAGCCTAAAATAAAATAAAAAATTAAAATAGGGCGGGGATGTATCTCAGAGGTAGATGGCCCTGGGTTCAATTCCCAATAGCAGACTGAGTGAATGAGCTGTTTCCATCGGAAAGAGAGAACAAGGGGGTGGACATCTTCAAGTATTTAAATTATGGAGATTGTCTGGAAGTCAGAGTTTTAGATTTTTGTCCCAATTCTGCTATTGACCTTGGGTTCCATTATCTCCAGAATGTGGGCTATACTGTTATTTATTAAAAACATTTTTTTTTCTGCCGGGCATGGTGGCGCACGCTTGTAATCCCCGCGCTTGGGAGGCTGAGACAGGAGGATGGCACAGGTTCGAAGCCAGCCTCAGCTACTTAGTGAGGCTCTCAGCAACTTAGTGAGACCCTGTTTCCAAATAAAATATATAAAAAAAAGGTCTGGGACTATAGCCTGGAGGTAGAAAGCCTCTGGGTTTCACCCCCAGTACCACACACACACACACACAAAAAAAAAAAAAAAAAAAAACCCACATTTTTTCTTATTAAATTTTTTCTCTTATCTTTAAACTTGTGCCATCTTTTTCAGAAGAGGTGGCCAAGGGAAAGTACAGTTGTCAAGAGTTTGTTGAGTTGTATTATATGGCAGAAACCAAAAGGGCAAATTTAGCTTAGAAGAGTGTGCCATACCTTGAGGACTGAAAGTAGCAGAGGTTTCATTTTAATCAATATATGTAGGAGATTGTGAAACCTCCAGGCGATGGGCTAAGTCTTTTTAGGTTTCTTCTTTTTTTCATCCCCCACCAAATGGCACAGGTTTAATATCTATGAGGCACTTACTAATGCTGGGTGAAGGAATAATTGAATTTAAAAAATATATGACTCTGTAATACTTTAAGGCCCACTAAGAAACAGGACTCGTTTCAAACCTTTTATGAATTATCAACTCAAAGGTTCATAGAAGATATTATTTGCTTCTTGTCTGCAAGGCTTTTATTAGCTTATGAAAATCCCAGTTCATTCTTTTAGGATAGATTTTGGAAGTCTTTAGTTTTAGTAGCTGTCCCTGGAAAGAAACCTGTATTATTTGTTGAGTCTTGGAACACAAAAGGTTGTATTAACACTGCCCTTCACAGGAAAGCAACCTTTATTAAAAAGTTGAACCACCAGTAGTTTTGCTTGTGTAGAAATTCACAAATAGTTTTCAGTAACATTTACATCTCTGAACATGAAGATCCCCAAATCATGTTAATATTGAAGCAATTGACTTTTTTTTAAGTGCTAGGGAATGGTAGATGCCCGTAGTGGTTCTTTCCTGGGTTTGAGAGAATCCTGAGGTTGTTTTAGATAATTTCCCATCTCAAATGTGTATTTTCCAACACACCCTTGTAATGTAGAGATTGTACATTTTTAAACTGCTGGATCTAATTTTCAAATGAAGATTGTGGGGAATGAATTTTTTTTTACACTAAGGGGCTTTTAACTGCTGATCTAGAAGGGTTCAAATATTATACGCACAATCTAATTTTCTCAGTCATAAAGAAGAACAAAATTCTGTCATTTGTAGGAAAATGGATGGAACTTGAGAACATTATGCTAAGTGAGATAGCCAGTCTCAGAAAGTCAAGGGTTATATGTTTTCTCTTATATGTGGAAGCTAGAGAGAAAATAGGAAAAAAAGGTGAGGGGACTAAATATAAAAGAGGAGAGACCACTAAAATAGTGAGAGAGGTGTGGGGAGAGAAGGAAGGGCGCCACAGGAGGCTGGAGGAAAGAAGCAGATCAAGTGATATTAAGTTCACGTATGAAAGTATCACATATCACCCCCAATTTCACTAACATGTACCAGCAGGGAGGAGAGGGGAGTGAGGTAGGATCCTGGGGAAACACACCGAGTCATATGTGCGTATATAAACGTATCACTTTGAATCCCACTATGTTGTATAATTACAGTGCTCCAAGAAAATGATAAAAAAAAAGAGTCTAGAAGAAGCATTGTGTGTCTTTTTAACACGATAGAAAGAGCATACATTCTGGAAAATGCATATTGGCTTTCAAACCAATTTTTATTCTAGGAAAAATGAACAAAAGATTTGTGCCGATCTCTAGAGTAAGCAGTTACTCAGTAAGTATAAACCTATTAGTTTAAATCCACACTCTTGAAAAAATCGAACTATTTCTCTAATGGTCTCCATCCAAATGTCTTTGGTTATAGAAATTTTCTAGATTATGATACCAAAAGTTTCTCTCTTTCCCCCTAATTCAGCCTATTCATTACTGAACTTGCTTTTTACCTGAATGCCATCTCTTTTAGTAATTAGAACCAAGTGTGTATGTGTGTTTTCTTTTTCTGTGGCATCAGGGATGGAACCCAAGGGGCATTCTACCTCTGAGCTACACCCTCAGCCCTATTTTTTATACTTTATTTTGAAACAGGGTCTCACTGAGTTGTGAAGGGCCTCACTATGTAGCTGAGGCTGACTGCAAACTGTGATCCTCCTGTGGCAGCCTCCCAAATGCTGGGATTACAAGTGTGCACCACCACGCCTGGCTAAGTGTGTGGTTTTTGATGCTCATGTCTCAGGAGGGCTCTCATTCTTTGGAAAGGTAAAAGTAATAAGGATTTGAAGCAAAATAAAAGGTGGGTGTGGTAAAGACAGTGAGTAAAAGTGCAAGAATTGGCTTTAGGGTGAAATGCATAAACCTTTTTCTAGAAAAACATATTTAAAATTTTATATGAAATAAGCTATCCAACTTTATTTCAAAATATGGGTGAATGGCTCTCTGTGATTATTTTCAAGCATATGTTACCTTATGTAAATACTCGATCCAGTGTTCTCTACCTAAATACTGTTTATATTTCATTATTAAGATTGTGGTCACACACCTTGCTTCTCCTCTTTTTACTGCTAATATTTACTGATGTTCAGATATCAAATGCAACATGAATGAGCACTGCTGATATCAGGCTCTAGATGGCAACCTGGATCTAATTTTCCTTCTTTTCTTTTTCTTTCTTGATTCTGTTTCTCTCTGTAATAGTAAAGCTTAATAATTCAAGCAGAGCACAGTGACATATTTCTTCAGGGAAACAAATCCTATTTTCTTTTGGTACCCGGGATGCAAAGTAAGATTGGCTGGTGATTGATGAAGTTGGGTGTGAAATGCATTTTTAGTGCTGCATTTAAATGCTGCTTTAAGTGGTCAGTACACGTTTTCCTCGCACATTCCACCGGAGCGTGGTGCCTCGGGCCTCCAGATGTGTTCTGGAGCCTTTAACTAGCAACATTCCACTGTGTGCAAAACAGGAACAGCGATGATTTTGAAACAGTATTTTTGGATAACTGGTTAAGTTCACTGGTATCTCTAACATGTGGTACATAAAAAGTGGGGTGCTCCCAGAGCCCGTGGAACACAGAAAATATAGTGATATGCTTTAGAAATATTGGAAAGACTGCAAAGAAAACAGCCTGGTCTGGATTGCTACAACTTAAGGTTGCATTGATAATTATAAGTACTTTTGAAAGGTAAAGTTCTAAAATGTAATACAAACACAGCTTGCTTTCTTTTGAAGGATGTGTGGTTCTCTTCCAGCTTGCGTACATGGGTGTGTGCATCAGCAGGTGTGCACACATGAGGACCCATGTTCTGCTTGATGCAGTTCCTGACTTATTCCTGGTGTAATCGTTCAGTGGTAGTTATTAGGGAGCTTGTGGTGTTTAGATTCCTCATATCTGGACGTTATGACCCTGTTGGGTGGCTGCACTGAGCAGTCAGGTTCTTGAGTTTCCTAATAGCTACGACGTAGCTGTGCATGATTGATCTGCATCAATCCAAGCATGGAGCATGGGTGCAATCCATCCTTGGGGTCTCAGAGCATCGTCTGTCGCAGAATCACAAGGTACTGAAACTGGTGCTTCTTGTGTTCAGCCAGGAACCAGCTGAGGCACTTGCATGATTCTCAGTCATGAGAGACTCTGAGACAAACCCGTAAGCCCACCTTTGAAAGGGGCACTGTGCACTGGAAGATGTGCATGAGGGCACCGAGATGGCTTGACAACGCAGGGCACTGGTTCTGTTTAGCGCGCTGAGGGGAGACGTGTGAGTGGTTGGCATCTCTGGCAGAATGGGGGCAGGGGAAGAAGCTATAAGATGTATGACTCTCTGTCCCTCCCCAATTTCCTCCTGCTTCTGCCACTATCCATAAACACCAAGATACGTCTTACCTTGCAGGTATTGAATTTTTTCCTTTTGGGAATTAAGTCATTTCTTAGGCTTCTCTATCAATTTTGTCCATCTAAAAAGTAGCAGCACACTACTCAAAATCCAGGCCATTTCTGCTTCGATGTATGGGGCCTGGGACAATTACTAAATACTAGTTAGTACTACGGGGCAGGGAAGGAATATTTTCCCACTCATGTAATCTGCTGGTACTCCTCTGCAGACCGTGGCCTATTTTATATATGACTCTATTTTTATTCTTCTCTGTTGCCCTTGCTATTTTCAGCATACAATACCATCTTTATTACAGGTCACCATAGCCCATGCTATCACAATGGGGATAAAGATAAAATATCTATAAAGTACTTCTGAGCTTCCCAGATCAAAACCTTAAGGCTATCCATTTATTCTTATTTTGTACAATTGGATAATAATACCACATAGTTTCTGTGAAGCTGGGCAAGTTCCATTTCCTTTAAAATGACATGATATAATCCACTTTTTACTCTGAAATGGAGGCCCTTCTTCCTTGCAGCATAAGACTCTGTATGTCACCTGAGGGTTGGCTGAAACTGGCTTTTACCCAGGCCTTGTTTACTTAACAGTAAGGGAGATGACTCAAAGGGGAGCCATTTTATGGAGCGGGCTTGTGCCATAGCAAGAAACAAGAGGTCTCTACCCAAATCCTTGAGGACAGTTCCTCAGATCTTTGCTGAGCTGGTGTGTTAGTCAGCTTTCTGGTACTGTAACAAAATACCTGAGAAACTAAGCATAAGAGGAAGAAAGGTGTATTTTGGCTCATGGTTTCAAAGGTTTCTTTCTGTGGTCAGCTGGCTCCATTGCTTTTGGGCCTGTGGTGAGGCAGCACCATGGCAGGAGTGTGTGGTGGAGCAAAGCCGCTCACTCGTGGTGACCAGGAAGCATTGGCATCTCTCCTCAACAACAGCTGGAGTCACTGAACACAAAAGAACAACAAGGAAATGGATCTAAAATGTGCTAAAGAGGGACATGGAAAAGAGGACAGCTGAGAATTCAGAAAGTGTTCTTTCCTTTTGTACGAGGTAAAATTTTTGCAGTACCAGAATGAATGACTGTCTATAAATGTTACACTCCCCCAAAGATCCAATTATGAGAATAGACAGTTCTCAGGTCAGATGAGATATAGACTGCATTAAGAGCAAAAGGGAATGGTGGAGATTTTTCTTTTATGAAAGCATCTATCACTTACCCTTCATTGGTACCAAGGGTTCTCAACAATTCAGTCCAGTTTTGGAATAAGTGGTACATGGTGTCATTGTTCTGGGAGACACAAAGGGTAGCCTTTCAGGACAGAAACTCGAAAGGAACCAATAGGAACCCTTACTGACAAATGTCCTCCGTGGTTTTCTGTGGCCCGTTTCATCCCAGCATGCTTAGACATTTATTATATTTTCAACTGGTGGGGTTTGCTAACTAAAACAGAGTCCTGGGCCCCCTTAGTACAACACTCTATAACTTTCAGATGGGTGAGTTCATCTCTTAGGAATTTTTATTTTCTGAACAAGCCTCAGAGAGAAACAACACAGGAAGAAAGTTTCTTTGATGGATCGAAGTTCAATTCTAAGGCAAAGAGCCTGTTTAATTCTTAGAAATTTACTTGGGAGAAGAATCAAATTCTCTTTAGACTTTATTCCCAGGTTCACCCTGGTTTTATAATTTAGAAGCACCAATGGTTGCTTAGCATTTTTAGAATAATGGCACATTAATAAAAATAAATGAGAAAACACTTTTGCAAAGTAGAAAGTGCCTAAAGAGGCCTGGTGAATAAGCAGCATCTATGTAGGAAGACATGGGTTGGTGTGGACCAGTCTCCAAGTCAGAAACTTGGAACTGTAGTACCTGATACAGGAGATCCTGGTGGTGAGTGTCAGCGACTCCCCATGATTAATTATTAATTTCTTTCTTGAGGTGGCTGCCGTTTACAGCTTCTCTCCTGCTTCCTTTCAAGATGTTGTCCCCCTGCTAACCTGTAGCCAAAGGCTGAAGAAGTAATGATGAAGTTGAAGAAGGCCAGTAGGATTAGAAAGGAGTAGAAGGAAAGAGAGAAAAGAGAGCTCAGCTGGGCAGACAGAATCATTTTTTGTTCTACTGAAAATTTATTTATTTATTTATTTATTTATTTATTTATTTATTTATTGTGGGCTTGGGGATGGAACCCAGGGGCATTCAACCTCTGAACTACACCCCCTGCCCTACTTTTAATTCTTTATTTTTGAAACCGGGCCTCACTGAGTTGCAGAGGGCCTCACCAAGTAGCTGAGGCTGGCCGCGAACCACGATCCTCCGGTCTCAGCCTCCCAAATGCTGGGATTACAAGCATGCGCCACCACGCCCGGCTTGTTCTACTGAAAATTTAAAAACCTTAAAACAGCCATTGTATTTATGTGCCTTGTGTCAGATGTTTTAGTTGATCTTCTCACTCCTGAGCACCATCGTGTTTTTCTGTCTGCCTGGTGAATACTCTCCTCAGAGGAGAGGTATAACAGTGGAGAAAGCCCCTCACACTTTTCTCATAAACCAGAGTTGAGTTGGTGACTCAAAAGTACTTCCAAGTCTAGGTGGGACATAGCACGTAGCAGAATAAAGTGTCCATGGAAGGCTTTGAATGCATGGGAGAAAGCCGTCTCATTGCTAAAATTGGGAATTAATATTTGTTCCAGAAAGGAAGTTATGGGCATAGGATTTAAGAAAAAAAAAAAAAACAGGGACTGATTTAAACATTCAAAGCTCTAGGGCATTTTAAACTAAGAGTAGTTAAATGTTAACTAACCCTCTAATTTAGAGTAGTAATTTAATAATGAACATGGAAAGGGGAAGGATTGTTTAGAATTCTACTATTTTTTTTCTTTTTGGGAGGGTGGTGGGTTTTCTCTTTAATTGTTCAACTTTATATTTTTATTTTCACATCCGTCCTCACATTAGCTCAAAAGTTACTGTGTGCTCTTTGTAAAAAAAAAATCATACTAATGCCAGTGAACATCACTGTTTACTCATAAGAACAACCAGAATGTGTTGAGTTCTTGAAATGGCCGAAACACTTGTATTTCTCACTCTCTCACTCTTCTCTATCCCTCCCTGAAAGGGCCTTGACACATTCTCAACAACCTCATTTTGGATCTTGGAAACTTGGTTCCAGGCTCATTCCTTTTCTCAGATTAAAGACATTTTTTCTTGCTTTGGTTTCTCACATGCAACCCATATTTGTATGTTAAAAACAATGGTGTCCAAGCCCTGGACTCCCCCTTTCTACTCAGTTTTCCTCACATATACCCTGATTCAAGATAAATCTGAGTGTGCAAAGGTGAGGTGTTCCATTTCCATCTTGCGATTAGCAGTCCCTGCTCCATTCCTTTCTAATCCCCTTCTGGTCACCCCGTCACCAGGCTGGTCCTGCTCATGTTAGATCAGCCCACATTTTGCCATTGCCCTCGTTCTCTGCACCCAGCCAGAGCTGGTTACCGTTGACTTCACCTTCTCTTGGACCCGGCCCTTCTGGCCTTGGCTGACCTAAGCTCCTTCTTCATGAAGACTACTTATAGCTTTCCTTATCCCAGCATTTTCCTTCTATCCCTCTTTCTTCATTCTGCCACCACAATGCTCTGAAGACCCAAAGCTCTTCTGATGGTTTGTTCTCCAGACTTTCCACTTTCAGGGCTTTCTTTCCAAGTCGTGTCCCACCAGCTGTCTCCAAGCATGATCACCATACAGATGTTTTAGAGTTGCTCTATTTCAGTGTGTGTAGGAACCCTCCCAGTTCCCAGAGCATTATTTTCTTGCAGACCATTGATGATTCTCTCTCTTTCTCTCTTTTTTCCCCCACTCCACCCCATTCTAGGGATCAAACACGGGGGTGCTCTACAATGAGCTACATCTCCAGGACTTTCTATTATTTTATTTTGAGACAGGGGCTTCCTAAGTTGCCTATGCTGACCTTAATCCTGGGATCCTCCTGCCCCAGCCTTCTGAGTTGCTGGGATTCCAGGTGTGTGCCACCAAACACATCTGCGTAGCTTGAGCTGTCTCAAAATACTCCCTTTGAGTTGAGCATTTCCTCTTCTCTGCCTCTGAGGCAGTATTTGACCTCAACTTCACTGAGGATCACGCTACCTGTTGCCACATCCTTCTCTACCGGTCCAAGAGCACTCTCTCTCTCTCAGAGCTGGGGCTCCTCCTTGTGATCCTTAATCACTTTTGTGAACCCTCCACTTGCCTTGGTTTCTAACACCCAGTTAGCTCTCTGAAAGTCTAATGAGAGAATGACTATTTTTCAGGATGTTGTATAATTACTGCCGTGTTTTCATTCGAAGTCAGGCATTACAACCATTAATGGTGATATTTCATAGTCAAGCCTCGCTCCATTAAACCAGACTTCCCCATCACACATCTCGCAGTAGCTTCCTGATTAACAGGGTCTCTGCTGCAGTGTTGAGGTGAAGTAGACCCATATCAGTGTATGTAGAGGCATTTTATTCAAATTCAAGGGAAAGCAATAGGTTAGTGGAAAGATGGCTGATTTGACTCAGAAATCAATATGAGAGCGTAGGTGCAGTACACGGCCCTGTGTGTAGGGAAAGCCAAAAAAAATTAATCTTGTTATAATTTTATAAAAAAGTCAATGTGGCTAAATGGCCCCTGAATTGGTGCACTGCACTGCCAAGATAACGGCCCTAGGAAGATATTAGTAAACGTGGAAGCTATTAAAACCAAACTGAGTTGGTAAATTTTCCTCAATTTATGATGTAAAGTTATTCTTTGTGGAATACTGTCTACATGCTATCGGCTTTTCCATTATTAGAGGATTTAGACGCCACTTTGGACTGATGATGATATACATTTCTAATTTCTCACATTAAATGATGGGACACAACTTTAAGTAGTGGCCTCCCAATCAAAATGTTAGACAAGTCAGAGGGGCACCCTTGCAGTGAATCCCTCCCTGTTCACACACAGACTCTGGCCACTGGCTCCCATCTCTTTGATTCTATCTTGCTCTCTATTTATCTCAACACCGATTTAGCAGAGATACACAGCTAGTTGGAGATTTCTTTTCTTGATCTAAGCATCCAACCATCTACATTGTCACACACACAAACACACCTTCAACCAACATAGGCGTGCTTTTTTTTTTTTTTGGTGGTACTGGGGTTCCTGGAAACCCTTCTATCTTTGGGCTACACTCCCAGACCTATTATATATATTTTTTATTTGGAAATAGGGTCTCTTAAGCCAGCACGGCTGGCTTTGAACCTGCGTGGTCCTCCTGTCTATGCCTCCCAAGCGCGGGGATTACAAGTGTGCGCCACCACGCCTGGCTAAGAATGCTTTTAAGAGCTAAACTTTCTGGCTGGGTATAGTGGCCCACACCTGTAATCCCAGGCCTTGGGAGGCTGAGACAGGAGGATCACAGGTCACGACCAATCTCAGCAACTTAGCAAGATCCTGAACAACTTAGCAAAACTCTGTTTCAAAATAAAAAGTAAAATAAAAAGGGCTCAAAAGAAGAACCTCTGGGTTCATTCTTCAGCAAAAAAGAAGAAAGAAAAAAAAAGAAAAAAAATTCTTTTTTACTGACAGCTATAAAAGGGGCAGATAACACTGCGTACCATAGTACAAGTGACCTGGTCCATACAGGTAGGCTGGGTCCAGCCAAGCCATCAGTGCCAGGCAAATGCATTTAGACATTTTCCTGTGGTCACAGAGGCAAGACACTGCAGATGATCTGACACCTGGGTACAGAATGGAACTGGAAGGAGTCCAGAAAGACATTGGGAAAACTATGTGATTTGAGATGATAATGTGCATAAATAGGTGGTAACAAATTTATAAGGAGTCTCTGGAGAAGGGAGAAGAGAGATTCAATTATAACTCTTAAGAAATCTAGCCCAGGTTTTGAAGAGACCAGCAGAGGTATTAATGGAAATGGGGGCATAAAGATGCTGAGTAAAATTTAGACATGAGTTGACAGCGTGTACCCGAGACCGGAGAGCTGGGGAGCCGTGCTGTGTCAGGGAGGTCTAGCGTCTGCTCTGAAATGGCTGAGAAGCTCGTGGGTAATGGTGCTGGTGTTGGGGCCCAGGATGTCGAAGGTGGCTAAAGGGCTCACCTGGAGTTTTCCTGAAGATAGCCAAGTCCCAGGAGATCAAAGCAGAGTTGATGTGCAGTTATAACACAAACGGTAATAAAGGAGGACTCATCCCCTCCCAAAGTACAAGCAAAATTCATTTGTGACCGCTCAGGATTCGGTTTTGAAGGAATAATAATCGGTTCTGCATGCAACCAGCCAGTTCTGCCTCAACAAAGGTGATTTGCTAAGGAAACAGGACAGAATTTTAAATTCCAATTAGCCCGTGCTATCAGAGATTAATATAACACTTTAGACCGGCTGGAAGCGACTTCACATCCCAGCTTCTTCCTACTGTGTCATGGCAACAATTTACAAATTTTAATAATAGATGTCCTCTTTGAGAAATCGCCATTCCCTGTGCTATGGGAGTTTTTATGATTAGACCAGACCTCTTTCCCTGCAGTTGTTTCCTAGGCATTTATGTTACCATTTTTGCTTATCAGTAATGGTTCAAAAATTTTCTAACACAGAGCAATTAATATCTGTCAGTAGAAATAAATTACATTTCTCATTGCTTGTGACATGCTCTCAAATGCTGTTTGAAAGTGCTGTAATTATGCATCATCATGCTGTGTAATTTTGGTGCCTGGTGTAGTAGTGCTTTAGGGGTATGATTTATATTTTCTGTGTTTTTTTTTTGTCCTGAATTAATAAGATAGGTGTAAGGATTGGGATAGAAGTTGGGAAATGGCATTTTGCAGAATCATTTATATCATTTCCATCTTTCTAAAGCAGCCCATCTTTTAGAATTGTTTGCATATTTTATATATATGTATCTGAATCATGTATATTAGTATTTTTAATGGCACTAGAAGGCACAATATACTTTTAGAAATTGAATGCATACAATAAATGCATGTTCAGAATGTATTTTTCATTGCCCTGAGGAAGAACGGTATAATGATTGCAAAATTGTTATCTCTATCCAGGTCCTCCCTTTAAGCGTAGTGGGGCCACCTTGGTGCTATATTTTAGCCAGATCTAATTTGCTTTTGTTTTTGTGGTACTGGGATCGAACCCAGGGGCATTTTACCTCAGAGCTATAACCCCTGCCCTATTTTGTTTTTTATTTCACATCAGGGTCTAAGTTGCTGAGGGCCTTGCTAAGTTGTTGAGGGTGGCCTTGAATCTGTGATCTTCCTGTTTCAGCTTCCCAAGTTTTGGGATTACAGATGTGTGCCACCACACCTGGCTTAGCCAGCCTTTATTACTGTTATAGATAAGAGCCTGTGGCAGACCGCAGGCCCAGGGCACCTTCTGCTTATCCATGGCCCATTCTCTTCTTCTTTGGTCCCGCAACCTGGACTCCATGACTTGACGCTGGCCTCTTGTTCGTAGGTTTTCTCTTTGGCACGCTCCTGGCTTGCTGGCATCAATTCATCGGGAGGCCTTTGCCCCTAGGCCCCTGCCCCACACCCCACCTCTCACTTAGTCTAGTGAGAGAGGATGGGACAGGTCAAGAGGATGGAGGAGGGAGGCTGCTGGGAACTGGGGGAAAGACCTGGCAAACCCCACAGGACGTTTGCGTACTAATGAAGCTTCTGAATCACCGTTGTGCCTGAAGTGCATCTTAGTGGCTAATTAACCAGGCCACAGCAAAGAAGAGCTTTCACCCTTAACAGTCCAGAGTGCTGTAGCTGAAACACAGTCATTAGATGGAGAAATGTGGTGAGGGAGAAGCCCCGATCACAGGCTCCACGAGTCTCTGTAGATCCTCTGAGCACTGAGCTGGCCCCCATATTCCTGAGGAATGCAGTCTGGGGTGTGGTTCTCCAAATGACGGCCAGTCACTGCTGAGCAGCTGTCCCCACTCCCCATCTTAAATCGTAAGGTGTGTGTATGTAGGTTTGGGTAAAATACTCTCATGGGCATAAGGAACCAGGAACCTCAAATACAAGAACTTTGTAGCTAAATACATTCCTGCTTCATCTGGCAATATCTGAAGTTACTCCTTTAGCTGAGGCTTCACAGTTTAAAAAGTTCAGAGGAGAAGCTGTTTTGAATTTCTCAGTAGAATTGAGAGAGAAGTGTCTTAGGTAATAGAGAATTGTTTTTCTACCTGGAAATCAAACCATTGGATCCCCAAATAGAAATTTAGCAACTTAGTTAAATGGGGTTCAGCCAGTGAAACCCCAGGTCCACAGCTGTCATTGTAGTCTGTTTTGAATTACGACAACATGAAAAACAATCATCTTACATTAATATCTCTTAGGTGGAAATGGGAGGCAGTCTTTCACCACTAATTCCTTTGTTTAGGGAGTCACCCTGGATTCACTGAGTCACTTAAGGATGAATGGCTTACTGTAGAATTGAGTTTAAATGTATGGAGTCAGAACAACAGACAGCAAAGTGGAAGAGACCTTGGAAATTACGGTCACCTCATTTTTCTCTCTATTGTATTTCTAAAACAAATAACCGAAAGCGATCAAATGCAGGAAAGTAACAAAAGCTGCTCACTGGATGGCACCTTGTAATTGGTAGTTATGGTTTTAAAGGGGTAAGGGCATTAGGTTAATTGGCACAATGTGAAGAGAGATGCTTTTATATTTTCAAACATCTTATTAGCGATTCCCTATTGAGCCCCCATTTTAATTTAACACATATGCAGAAGTTCATATTTTAAAATGTTTATGGCCATTTTTATTTGTGACACCTTTTATATGAGGTGTGTCAGCCCATATTTTTCATGTGGGTAAGTCGTCAGGTAACATATGGAGTACCTGCCATGTGGTAAACAGGCCTTTTCGCCCTGGAGGGAATTACAAATGAAAACGTGCTGCTTAGTGTGTCCATATTCCAAAGGTCATACAGTGACCTTTGCTTAATCACACTGGTGAAACTGGTTGTAGAAAATTGTGCCTAAAAATTATAATATCCACCCATGATTAAGGGCTTCCCATCCAGCAAGCAGTGTGTTACATTCTTTACACATGCTGAATAATTTAATTTTTATAACGGTGCCATGTGGCAGCTGCTATCTCAGTTTTACAGATAAGGGAGGCTCGTTTTGTGGTGCTGGGAGTGGAACCCAGAGTCTTTCTACCTCCGGGCTATACTTCCAGACCTATTTTTATACTTTATTTGGAAACAGGGTCTCACTAAGTTGCTGAGAGCCTCACTAAGTAGCTGAGGCTGGCTTTGAACCTGCGTGATCCTCCTGTCTCAGCCTCCCAAACGCAGGGATTAAAAGCGTGCGCCACCACACCCAGCTGTTAAGGGAGGATTACAGGGGTTCAGCCTGTGTTAGTGTGTGTGAAGTTCTGCGTGTGTTTCTAAGTACTCGTAGGAGGAGAGGTCTGTGTCACTGCAGTCCAACACTTAAAATTTCCCCCACATAAGACTTGCACTGAAGGGCTTTGTTGGAGTTGGTAGGACACAGAGCACTGTCAAGAGGGGATGAAGGCGTTGTTCTTCAGGGCAGCGTGAGCAAAGTAAGAGCGGGCATAGAAAGGGCTGCTGGGAGGTGGGGACCCTGCTTCTCACTCTGGCCTCGCAGTGATCCAGCCCTCTTTCTCTAGACACAGTCTGTTTTTCTGATTGAACACAGTGACATTTGCCAGCCAGGTCAAGGCTGAGGCCTCAGAGGCAGCTCTGCGTTTTCCGCATGGTCGAAAGGTCAGGATGAATCCTACCCAGCTCATGTAATTTTACAGTGCATGAGGTTTCTGTTCTTCTCTCCCCAGCACTGATGCCTTTTTCATTTTTATTTAAATAAAAGCCAATCTCATGTGCTTTCTTCAGAGGAAAATCTTTTGATTAGGCTTCTCGGTCTCGGATCACTTTAGACTTACTCTTGTTTTCATTTGGACTGTTAGAAGCAAACTTAGAAGGCCACCATTTCTGGATTTTCTGTTTCATCATAATAGGAGCAGAAGTAGATTTTCAATGGTCAGCCATGGCAGGGTCTGTTCATGTAGAAGTCTTCTGGAGTTTATCTTCTAGAGTGAAACAGTTCTATGTATGGTAATGAGTTGCTTCGAACCCAGTCACTGGTTGACTGCTTAGAGTTCTTTTGGGTGATACTTTTGATTATTAAAAGGCACCAAAGTGGTAGGTTCTGATATGAAGATCAGGCATTGAGATTGGAAGGAAGTAATTAATCGAAACCAGGAAGTGGTGGTGGGGATGTGCTGGGTTTTATCTTTAGCCTCTCATGCCTTCCATCTCTCTCTCATCTATATCTCTCTGGAACTCTCTGCCCTGCCTACCCTCTTCCACCCCTGTTCCTGTGGTTTTGTGGTTGTTTCTCTCCACTTGCCTGTTCCTGTATCCATCCATCCATCCATCCATCCATCCATCCATCCATCCCTCCCTCCCTCCCTCCCTCCCTCCCTCCCTGCATCCATCCACCAGACTTCCCTTGCAAGTGTTGGTGCCTGCCCCTAAGAGTTCCAGTGCTTGGAAGTTAGTCATGTGGTCAGTGGCATCTGTCTTCAGTTTGTGGCCACAGGCTGTGCCTGGACCTTTTTCCTACAGTAGCCCTTCAGCTCCATAGAAATGGCCATTTGTCACCCTTTCAACAAGAGTAATAACACCACTACAACTTAACAGTGGTGACAATAATAGCCAACACAGGGAAAGTGCCAGGTGCCAATCTGAGCACTTGTGAACACATTAACTCATTTAGTCTCTATGACCCCGTGAAGTGAGGTGATCTCTTACCAGCCTCGTCTTATAGATGGGGAAACTGAGGCACAGATAGGGATGGTCACTCACCCAGAACCACATGTTAGCAGGTGGTAGAACCTAAACCAACCGTGAGCCATCTGGCTGTCCCCAGTTGAGCAGGCTCCTTTCTGCATGTGTCTGTGGCTTCTTAGCTTTTCTCTTTTCCCTCTGAGTTTGCACAGAGGAAATGTCTTGGAGGGTAGACCACCAGACTGTCTTGATTGGAAGCCTCCAGTGCCTTTGTAGCAGGGTTTGCTTGTCCGTTTGTCCATCCATCCATCCATCCATCCATCCATCCATCCATCCATCCATCCACCCACCCATCCATCGTCTTCATTTGCTGACAGGCTGCCTATGTCCCTGGTCCTCCCACAGCCTCCCTGAGGAGTTGGGGGTGGCTTCTGTCCTATGGCAAATGCTGGCTTAGATGCGTGGCTGCTGGGCCGGGTGGCTGCGAGGCCAGAGGAAGTCTTCCCAGAGAAGCTGACTCCAGCTGAGGCTGAGGTGACCTTTCCCTGTAGACATGGGCAGCTGGAACTGTGTGGTGGGCTCTCCTGGTGTGCTGCACAGCCAGTTGGGGGGGTTGAGTGGGGGGCAGTGATGTGAAGTTGGGAAGGGAGGCAAGCGTAGAGCCCCGTGGGCCCTGGGGACCTGGCTGGGAGTCTAGATTTGATTTCGCCCATGATTTGGGTGCTACTGAATAATAACCAACTATGAAGTTGCTGTTTGGGTGATCTTTGTTTCCTTGAGAAAATTGTGTTTTCTATGTGGAAAGCCAGTAAAATATGAAGCACATTCGTATATCTTACTATCCTTTAGGAATGAAAAATTAAAATATAGAAAGATATAATGCAAACAAACACAGTTTTGAGGAACTTTGGGGAAGGTGGCATATTTAAATGAGTTCTTTTGATATTCCTCTGAGTGCTTCATGAGTCTTTTTAAAAACACTGCTGAAGACATTTAAATATTCTCCCCAGTGAACTTTTCATGAATATGGAAAAGTAGGGTTTTATTTATTTATTTTTTGCTCTAGTGTTTTTGTAGTTTGGGGATTAGAAATTATTTTTAAAATTCCAGAGGAGATACATATTTAAAAAATGTGATTCAAGAGGGTAAGGGGAGATACTGGAGAGTAAAATTGATCAAATTATGCTGTATGCATATACGGATATGCCACAGTGGAGCTCACTATTCTGTATAATTAATACGCACGAAAAATAAATAAAAATTTAAAAATATGATCGCTGCTTATTTTTTCTTTACATACTTTAATTTTTAGTTCTTCATTGAAACCATCCCACAAAAATACCAAGAAACCTGATGATCAGACCATTTATTGTGACATGAAAATGATATCTTGAAATACATCAAGTTTTAGTGGTGCAAGATTACATGAAATATATTTATATAAAATATTCTGTGCGAGCCGGGCGTGGTGGCGCACGCTTGTAATCCCTGCGCTTGGGAGGCTGAGACAGGAGGATCGCACAGGTTGGAAGCCAGCCTGAGCTACTGAGTGAGATCCTGTTTCCAAATAAAGTATAAAATAGGTCTGGGAGTATAGCCCGGAGGTAGAAAGCCTCTGGGTTCCACCCCAGTACCACCAATAAATAAATAAATAAATAAATAAATAAATAAATAAATAAATAAAATATTTTGTGCTGCTGAGGGCTTCCTGTATAAGATGGTAGTATTGTAAAAGTTTAAGACTATTATACGTCAATCAAAAAATCTTAAAAATTTGTTTATGGAGATGTCAGTGCTAACTACTCTAATTAGAACATTGCATATCACATAGATGTATGGAATTATCATACTATCCCATACATTTGTACAATTAAAATAATTTTTTTGTGGTGCTGGGGATTGAAACCAGGGGCATTCTACCTCTGAGCTATATCCCCAACCCGATTTTTTATTCTTTATTTTGAAACAGGGTCTCACTAAGTTGCAGAGGGCCTCGCTAAGTAGCTGAAGCTGGCTGTGGACCCGGATTCTCTTGTCTCAGCCTCCCAAGTACTGGGCTCACAAGTGTGTACCACAGCACCTGGCTAAAATAACTTTCTAAAAGTAGGAAAAATTATTTCATCATTTTTGGTCATAATCTTGGGGAGGTCTATAGAGAACTATAGAGTAAAACACAAGGTCCATTTCCCCCCTTTTATAAAATGTTTAACTTGGTTAATAGTACACTATAAGCCGGGCGTGGTGGTGCACACTTATAATCCTAGTACTGGGGAGGATGAGACAGGAGGATTGCAGGTTCGCTTCAGCAATTTAAGGAGGCCCTCTACAACTTAGTAACACCCTGTTTCAAAATGAAATAATAAAATAGGGCTGGGGGTATGGCTCAGAGGCAGAATGCCCCAGGGTTTAATCTGGAGTCAGTCACACACACACACACACACACACACACACACACACTACACTACACTACACTACACTATTCATAGGTATAATGAATTATCAGATGGCACCATTTCCAACTCCAGGTCTTATAAACCACTGGGAGAATTTGAGCACATGTTCTTACAGCGAGTGACAAGTTCCCAATCTCCCGAATCAGCAAAGAGTGATTTCGCCTGAGGAAGTTCCTGCACAGTTACCTTCACTGTTCCTGGCAGTCTTGGTATCAGTATCACACACTTTGCAAGCAGATATTCTGCCCCTACACAAATACAAGTTGTGCACAAGCAGGAACCCATTATCTTGTTATAATATTCAATTTGCTTCCCATTCTCTTAATTGAAATGTAGCCGCCCCCGCTGTTCTCGGGCAGTAGAAGCAGCTTGAACAGACTAAACTCTGAGCTGCAGAAGGGATCGATTCTTTGTCGTACCCAGCTTCATCTGTTGCTTCTGTGTGGCACTGCTTGTCTCTGCCCACAGCACAATGCTATTAACCCTGTTCTGTCAATCCAGCCTGGGATGATGGAGCCCTGATTAGCCTTCGTGTATCACTTTGATTTTTGAAATGGACCAGTCCTCCAGTCTGTAAGTCATTTCTTCCAAAATGCCTGGAAATCAAAATAATGACATTAGTGATTTTCCCTTTCCCAGGCCCACAGTGTAAATTAACTGGTGGAAATAACTTTGAAAAGCAATGTGGCTGAATAGGCCTATGTCGAGCTTGTTGATCAAATAATTTTGTAAAAGTCCACTAGTTGCAAATTGAGCCCAAAACCTCAGTGGAAAAAATCTCTGCAGTTTAATTATCAGGAGATAAATTGCATGATGCATGTAATCAGAAAAACTGGCATAAATTCAATGTTCAATTACTACCTCTAACCTTTTTCTACTTTCTGATGTTCCTCTTTAAAACCACTGAGGATTCAAGGATGATAATTAATTTTGGGGGTGAATTACATAAGTAATCCGACACATAATGAGGGCTGATTTTCAGCTGGTACCCATCAGTATGACCAATAACCACCTTAGCGGTCTCTGATTTTCCGATTGCTCGGTTTCATTGATTTTTTAAAGTATTCTGACTTTTAACTTTGCAAATAATGCCACGCATAATTCTTATGCATATTTTGCTTTGTTGCCTTGTCTGCCACATTGTTGGTTCTCAAAAATGTTCTTAGTTGGATGAATGGAAACATAAACTTTTTCTTTCATGCATTTCACACGAACCTGATTGGAGAACACTATTTATATAACTCTTTCTTTCCAATGGCTTTGACCAAGTAAACTGAAGTAAAGACAACATGGATTCATAGACGACTCACCGTGATGTTTTAAGATGTGATTCCTGATACTTAGCTATTTATGAGCTTACTGCGGGATGAAGGTGTAGGACTAAAATAGGAAACAGGAGAATCCAGGGTTGGAATATCAAAGAAGGATACTGGTTACAGGTTATGAGTTCCCAGCATTTTTGCAAACCAGTAATGACTTAAACAAAAGCAAAACCAACAACCCCACCACATAATGAGTGGGTAGAGGCTCCAGGTAAAATGGGTAAGCTATTTATGAAGGGAATCGGGCCAAGAGACTTTTCCCTTGATTTTATGTGAAGCGATCTGTGAAGCCAATACGGTTATTCCAGAACTGAACATAATAGTACAGCTAAGCTGAAAAATTATGTAACACTTGGAATAGGGATGGAGTACGTAATACAACTTTCTGATGGAGTCACACAGTCGCTGTATCAGGACATGTCACCTATGCTTATTGTGTCGTCCCCTTGGAAACATTAGATACAGCCAAGAATCCCACAGAGGAAAGACCATCGAGGGCTGCCCTGAGCACTCACTCCCCATCACACACGGAAAAAACTGTTTGTTCCAGGTTGCTCCTAGGCAGACACAAAAGGGAAAGTTGACTTGGTTTTCCCATGGTCAGAATGAAGTACAACTTGAAGAAAATATCTTTTGCAAGAACTTCATTCATTCATTCACTCATTCATTCACATTTATTCACTGAACACGAACTCTCTGGGGGGCACTGTGTCAGGACAGACAGTTGCTAAAGCAACATTATAGATGTGATTTTCCTTGTTCCTTCCCCCTCCCCCCTCAAAATAATATTTGCCTATCAACTAGAGATAGTTGATTGTAAATTAAAGAGCATCGCTGTGTAAGTGAGAAATATGGGTTTAGTCTTGCCTGGGGCAAAGGATTCAACAATTCCATTCTCAATTGCAAAATGATAGGGTTCAATCATTTATTTTCTCTAGTCCTTTGAGGCTCTAAAATATAACGATCTAATTAATTTTGATGGCCTCCTGGCTTACACTCTAGTAGTTGTGAGTTTGTTTAGTGCCTGGGCATGCTGATTGAGTTGACTCTTGGAACCTGAGCAGAAAACAAAATCATAGAACACGACCACCGCAGTGTTCGTTGCTGAGCTGGGGGTATCTCAACTTTCATTTTTTTTTTTTTTTTTTTTTTTGCTATTTGCAGGCTTAGTGAACTAATATTTATTATACACTGGGAGAAGAGTCTGAATAATTCTGTGTCTAGTTAATTGAGATGTGGTGCTTTGATTTTATGGCATTTTGTATAAGAATAAATCTTCAAACACACCACTTGAGTGTGTGGGTATTACTGGTGTTTCAGACATGGCATAACTATATATCTTTTTATATCTGTTACGGTGGATTAAATTGCTGTATAAAGTTTAAACTGCTCCATCAACAAAATTGAGCATTTTAATTATACATATATCTATATATGTGTATATGAAATTACCAAAGGCATGTAACAAATATCTTGAAGTCATTTTTTGAAAGGGAGTATTTTAATGTGCTCAGTGAATAATTTCTCTCTGCCTGAGAGCTACTGTTGTATCCTGGGAAATATTCAGAGGAGAAGATAAAATTATTTAGATTTGCAGTTTCCTGTCATGGGAGGTGAAGGCCTTTTTATTATTATTATTAATGTGATGGGAATAGTTCCGTTGCATCGTGTCTCTGCACAGCAGCCTGAGAACAACCTTTTCTTCACATAAATAATTACAGGCCTGTTTCTTTAATGTCTCTTGCCATTACTTCTCTCCTATCTTCCCTCAGCCACTTTCTAGAACTCTTCTCAGACACAGATTTCCTCCAGTGTGGACGAGAGGTGGGACAGGGTAAGGCTGGGTTGTGCCTGTCCCTAGGAAACCCAGGTCTGAGATGTGTGGAAAGGCTGGTGCCAGGAAAGAAGTGGATGCTTGTCCCTCCTTCCCTCTTTCCTTCCTTCCTCCTTTTCTTTCTTTCTTTCTTCCTTTCTTCCTTTCTTTCCTTTCTTGGATGGGGGATTGAACCCAGAAGCATTCTGCCTCTGAGGTACACCCGCAAGGCTTTTATTTATTTTTACTGTGAAACAGTACCTGGCTAAGTTGCTGAGGAGGTCCTCAAACCTGCAATCCTCCCATCTCAGCCTCCCAAGCACTGGGTTTACAGGTGCTCACCCCCTTGCCTGGCTCAGGTGGACAGCCTTTTAAAGGCAAACTCCTTCCATGTGGAAATTTGCGGTATCTTTCTCCAGAGAAAGCATCAACTTCTGGCAGGAAGTCTTGTCTTTCTTCACGACTCTGCTCACGTGTCCATAGTTCCTAGCCTGCTCTCAGCAAGAACATTTGGAATTGAGTGGTACCCAGGATGTGTCCCATCTGTGATGCGAGGGTGGTTGAGTCAGGCACGATCTCAGCAGGTTCTTGTGAGAGAGACAGGCAACCAGTGAGGGAAGAGAGACAGAAACAAGGCAGGTCAGGTGGCGAGGAGGGGTGGTGCTGCCCAGCACACTTCCCCTGCTGGCTGGCAATTCTCCGCTCCTGGACTTCTGCCAGAGTCCAGGGCACTCGGAATGGAACTATTAGAGAATCGGACTTCCCTCAAGAGGCTGTGACCCTGCCTCTCTCCTCCAGTGTCACCATCTCTCCTTGGATCAGGTATCACATCAGCCCTTGTGCAGGGATGCCTGGAGATGTGGGAATCTACCAGGCCTGGGTAAGGGAGAGATGTCCATGAAGTGCATAGTCCTGCTCTTGGGATCTTCATTAGCAGATGTTTAAAAGTCAGTGCTCTAAAATTACTTGCGGGAGCTTATAAATATGAATTTCCTGTAATTCGCATCTTAGACTAAGAACTCCTAGCCGCTGGATCACAGCTTGAAAAATACCCAAAATGCATTAGAAAAGCCTTTCTGTTTTAAAAGAGATTGATCCCACATTTACATAGCAAAAGAAGGCCATTAACTGGCAGGCAGTGAAAGCTTCATTCCAGAGAGCTCGAGAAAAAACTCAAAATAATTCACTTCTACCCAGGCCATTTGACGACTCTTAGACTTTTCCTTACAAAATAAAGTGAAATGATACCGCCTGCTGCTTAAAATCCCCAATTAATGCTGCAAAAATTGCCTTCACTTAAAAAGCCAATGTGTAAACGTCTCCGAGCACGGTGTAGGCGTTTCTTCAAATTTACTGTAACCTTTGGCTCCTGTCTGTGGTAGGAAGAGCCTCCCAGATCCCCCAAAGAAGCCAGAACTGATTTCCCCTTAATTATCGTAGCACAAAACTCCTTTCCGTTCATTAGGTTCAGTTATTCAAAATACGGAGAATGCGCCTGTCATCTGCAGTTGTGTGTGTTTAGTAGAATCTATGAGAGGAGATTAGCGACGATTGCCAACAATCCCCCTATGAGTTACAACAAGGGTGCTTGGGCGGAGAAGATGGAGGGGGTGGCAGGCTCTTTTAAGATTATAGCAGGCTGGAGAATCACCACCGTTCAGCAATTTTAAATCAGAGAGAAACTTCAGGTGTGTCCCCTCTTCCTCCCTATCTCTGTAGTCAGGTTAATCAGAATTTCTGAGAGGTAAGCCCCTCAGACAGCTCTGCCGTGTCCCTCCTGTCCAGCGGGTTAATCAGGGCTGTCAGATGCGAACACTTGGCAGGAAAGGGGCGGCTGAGAAATGGGCAGGCAGGCGCCCTTTGCAGCCTGTGCTGACAACAGAACCAGCGGGCCCAGCTGCTGTTCCAGGGTCCTGCAGGTATGGAAAGAGCTGCCTGTGATGATCGTGCTTGGTGTTTGCATGGTGCCGGGAGCTCCTGGCAGATAGGACCCGTGTGTGCCCAAGACTTCAATCAGCTAACAAGGCACCCCACCTGTGTTACCGCGCCATCTCCCTCCTCCTCGATATTCATCTTGGAGGGCTGGCCTGTTTAGTTAGGTCCCTCGTCCTCCTCCAGTGCTTTGACTTATTTCTAGTTCCTACCTGGTTCCCTCTCCTGCACCTCTAGTCTCCGCATGTCCCTGGACCCCGTCTTCCCTGTCTGACGGTCCAGCTCCCCCGTTGCATATGTGATGTGATGTCATAGGATTGTTAAAGGTAAGGGATTCTGCGTTCTCCATGGTGGCTTTTTCCAGCGCTGTCTTCCTTTTGTGCTGACTCAAGTGCCTGTTACCTGAATCATCTTTCAGCTCCTGCTTCCTCCTGGCTGCTCCCTAGGGATCTGGGATGTCAGTTTCCAGGGGATCTCTGCAGCCAGTTTCCCCCTCGAAGCTGCACTCCCCCGTGAGTGGTACCCCTGGGGTGCTCAGCCTTTCCTCTCGCTCCCTCTCATCTGCTCTCCACACTGTCACAGACTTGATCGGAGACACACACGTTATCCTGTCCTTCTGGCTCACAGGTGGAGTCTGTTTTTCTTGGCATGTGTATCTTGTCTCTGGTTTCGTTCTTTACGTTCATGCAGGGGACGGTCCTGCCGCCGAGCTTGTGTGGACCCCTCTGGCATCTGCTCAGATTTCTGTTTCTCCTCCTCCTTCTTTTTGTGGTACTGGGGATTGAACTCAGAAGGATTCTACCTCTGAACTACACCCCCACCCCAAGCCCTTTTTGTTTTTTGTTTAGAAACAAGGTGAAACCTTCATTCAGCCTAGTCTCAGAGTCCTTCTTTTTTTTTTGCAGTACCTTTAGCCTTTTACACATACCTTTGTTTTGGCCTCTATTACAAAGTATTTTATGTCTTGCCAACATGACCTATTTGAGACCAGAAATTGTATCTGTTGTCCATGCTAGTACAACTCTTGGATTATGGGAAAAGGAGGTGAGTATCAGTGAAAGTTTGAATTGATGGACTTTCATTTCTTAGAAGACAAATCTACTATAGGCAAGTATTATTTTATTTTATTTTATTTTATTTTATTTTATTTTATTTATTTATTTTGTGTGGCACTAGGGATGGAACCCAGGGACATTCTACCTCCAAGCTACACCCTCAGCCCTACTTTTCTTTTATTCTTTATTTTGAAAAGGGCCTCACTAAGTAGCTGAGACTGTCTGTGAACTGCGATCCTTCTGTCTCAGCCTCCGAAATGCTGGGATTACAAGCATGCACCACCATGCCTGGCTAAGTACTTTGTTTTAAATTTTCTTCCTCCTCCTCCTCCTCCTCCTCCTCCTCCTCCTCCTCCTCCTCCTCCTCCTTTTTGTGGTACTGGGGATTAAATACAGAAGGATTCTACCTATGAACTACACCCCCAAGCCCTTTTTATTTTTTTGTTTAGAAACAAGATCTTGCTAGATTGCTGAGGGTCTCATTAGGTTGCTGAGACTGGTCTCGAACCTGCGATCCTCCTGTCTCACTCGCCCAAGTACTGGGATAACAGGTATATGCCACCATGCCCGGCTAAACTTTTTCTATCATTATGTGGTGCCAGACAAACAAGTGACAAAGACTCAATACTTCTAGGCTCATTTTGGGTTGAGGGTGTGAGCACTCCCTGGCAGGAGTGAGGCATGCAGGCTGATGCACCTCCTGTGAGTGTTTCCCGGGGATGTGCGGCAGCAGGGCTCTCTGTGTTATGCTTTGGTGTAATAACCTGTATTTAATGCATTGGTATTAATGGGAGCACATGATTTCAAAACAAGAAATCAATTGCCAGGATTTTTTTTTTTTGGGGGGGGATTAATTTAGTTGGAATTAGGTAGCCATAGTAGAAAGCACACAGCAGTTTTAGACCTACCACAGAGCTGCGGTCTGAGAACATTGGATTTGCAGTCGTTGCTGTATGATCATATAGGCAAAACTTTTTGAGGTTTTCTTTAGGTGATGTATAGAATATGAATAAAGCCTGGGCTCGCCAATGTAAGAAACTTCACACCAGTGAATCAAAGAGTTGAACGCTTTGCATGACTGACCGTTGGGGCTGTGGTGAGGGAGAGACCGGTTATTCGGTATGGTTGACTCCGTAGTCAAATGTTAAAATCAGTTTTTAGGACTTCTTTGTGAACTTTCTGTCCATCTGCATATACATCTATATGTCTATAGACACAGATATCCCACATATATGTTAATATGTCCATACAAACATGGTATGCACACATGTGTATATTTATTCAATGAGACTGCACGTTTTTGTGGCAGATGATAGTAGTAGCATCATAAGAGCCCTCTAGGTGTTCATTGAGGTCAACATGTAGAGTACCAGGTACGTAGCAAGCTGTGAAAGTTCTATTGGTGTTGAACTCTGGCATCCCTCTTTTCAAAGACACGGTTTCCGTCTTGCAGCATTGCTGGTCTCTCAGTCTCTCCTCTCACTTCTCCCTCTGTGTCTTCTCAGCCTCTTCACTCACCCCTTAATCTCTTCTGCCTCTCCTTCACTGTCAAGGTCTCAGGGTTTGCTCCTGGCTTCTCAAGGTGACACAAATCCACACTCATTGTTCTGCAGCCTCATGCTCTTCCCCAGTACAGCTTAGGTCCAAGTTGTATCCGGAGTGGCCTTTCTAAAGCTCGGATCTCAACCTGTTCCTCCTCTGCATCCTCCCAAGCTCAGGACCAACTCCTTCACTTGGTTGAAAAAGCTCCCTCCACTCTCAGCCCTTGTCTCCCTCAGCCCCTCCGCTCACTCCGTGCTTCTCGTGTGAAGTTCCCCAGACACACCTGACCAGGTCGGCTCTGCAAGTGTGTGGCCTTGTGTGGTACGGGTGCCTCTTTCTTTCACACCAGCTTGGGCATCATCTCCTCTCTCGCCTTTCTCCTCAGGTGTTCAGGGTCTTGGCCTTTGGATGTTGCTGTCACCCAAGCAGATGTTCCTTAGGTCACTAGAAGACTTAGTGTGCTGAGCACATGCAGCTGTTTCCTGGGAGCAAGGACTCGTCTCAGTCTTTGCATCCTCCAAAGCATGGAAGCTCGGTAGAGTTTGCAATCAGGGAAGAAATGAATGAATGAAACAGTCAACCAGTGAAATGCTTGTGGATGGTAGAGCTGGATGGGGAGCCCATTCCTGGTGAATTCCGGTGATACCAGCTCCATGCTACCCCTGCCTCTCAGGGAAACACTTTCCAGAGCTCTCTTTTTGTCTTTCCCAAGAGGGCTGGTGAGAATCTGTGCTCCCTGGGCACCTATGAATGATCCCCATCATTGAACTTCTCTATGATAAGAGGAAGGTCAAAGACAACATCAAGATCCATTAATGCTGGAGATAGGAGGATCCCTGGCAGAAGCCTCAGCCACTTAGAGGAACCCTCAGCAACACAGTGAGACCCTGTTTCAAAATAAAAAATAAAGTAGGGCTACAGGGCAGCTCAGGGTAGAATGTCCCTGGCTCAATCCCAAGGATCCTTCTCCAAAAGGCCAAACAATAAAACCAAAAATGACTAATTCATTAAAAACAACAACAACAACAACAACAACAACAACTACTACTACTACTACTACTTTACACCTTTATATTTCAAGGTGGTAAAGCCCAGCACAGTGAAGTTTAAGAACAGTTTTTACTCTTAGGCCCTTTCAAATACATAGTAGTTGGAACCGTTTTCTTTCTCTGATACTTTTGCTTTTCTTTTTCAGCGCTGTTTGTGGTTACATAGACAAGCATGGCTGCGATTGCTAGCTGCAAATCCTCAGACACATGCTGTCATTCAGAAAGAGCCTGTTTGGCACAATCCCCATGCAGCGCGATTTATGTCTTCTTTTTATAGGCTGATAAATTCAGAGAAGCGAGTCAGATGTGCAAAACATTTATATGAATTGTTTACTTAGCACAGAAGTTTCTGTTGGGGATGGTCTGTGGCTTAGGCACAGATTCAGTTTTTCTTTCCCAGCATGCAGCACCTTTAACAATTCAAAGGCCTCTCCCAAGTGAAGGTGAAATGGGTGCAGCCTGCATGAGGCTCATACAACAGATAAGTTGGGAAAGTGAGGGAGGATGACCAAGGCACAAAATAAGGGTTTCTGGATGCTGCTTGGAGCAGGAGCTGCAAAGCAACACTGTGTTTTCGGGAGTTGATCCTGCTCACCATGTGTAGAAGTGCCAGCCCTCTGTGCTTCCTCTGGGACCATGTGAGACTCTTGCAAGATGTTTCATCATCTACTTTAAAATGCTCAGGTTACAGTGTACTTAAGAACGACATGTGGTGCGTTGAGATGTAAAGTTGGAAGGTGCCAGTAATCATAGACTTGTATTCATAAAGAAGTCAGTTCACTTGGACAGGGTTTCAATGATGTCATGAACTCTCTCTTAGAAACTTTCCCCAAAAGTTTTCTGATAGAGATTTGCCAGGTTCTATTTAAACCCACCCGTGGAATTCATTAATGTGTGTTAAATTCATTTGGTCACTGATTTTTGGAAAGGGGAAAATAATTTTTACTCCCACATATACATGTGAAAATGTACACTTTAATTAGTCTTTTTTTCCCTGAAAGTTCAGCTTTTGCTCAAAAAGGGGAATGTGTATTCAAATAAGTAAATATGATTGAAAATAAAAATGTCTAATTATGATGGATCTTGGTGACTTCACTGGTTTTTATTCAATTTCTTGATTTTTTAAAAAAAATTTTGTATTCTAGTTTATTCTATTTCCTTGTGGTTTATATTTCCTTGTGGATTATATTATATTTATAGCTCAACTTGGTGTTTTCTCTTTATTTTTAACTATGTTTTCAATGAAAAGGAATATATATATATATATATATATATATATATATATGTATGTGTTTAGGACTATCTAAGAAAAACAGATGTTTTTCAAAATTCTTTACCCTGAAATTAAACCTCTTGCTTTTCACTCTTGAGCTAAGAATGAAATTGTTATGGATGTTCTCATACTGTGTGTTAGTGCCTGTTACACTCATATCCCATATTAACATTTTTATTTCCACGGGGATTTCTGATATAATCAGGTATTAAACCTGTGGTTATTTTGGCAATTATGCCTTTTATGGAAGGATTCCAACAGCTAAACCCTAAGTTAGGAAAAAATATAGTTTTACTTCATCTGGAAAAAAAGTTATCCTAAAAAATGGTTAGAAGATTCAATCATAGGCTAAAATTTTTAAATACAAGCCAAGTCCTTGGCATTCTGTCCATTAAAAAAAAAAAGTTGAAACTTTTTTTTTTTCTCTCCCTCCAAAGCACACACCAAACTTATTAAACTCATGTCTTGGGTTCTATGCACAAGTTGCCAATGGTTCTCTCTTAATCCTCCAATGATTAACTTCTTACCTGGCCCTAAAATTTTGATGTATTTTAAAGAGCATTCTTTCTCACTTTTTCTCATTTGTCTACTCAGTGTGAGCTCACACCTAGTCCTCCTGTCTCCCAAAGCCCCTTCGTCCTCTGTGTCCTGCCACTTCCATTTATGATTTTCAAATTTGTTTCTTCTCACCTATAGTTTAGAGCCAGCCTGGAAAAAGCCCAAAACACTAGTTACAAACCATGAATTAATGTCACAATCCACTAATGGGTCATGACTGAGAGATGAGAACACACTGGAACGCCATTAGCAGTGCAGACTCCTGTGTCAGATTGCTGTATAGGAAACTTGCTTTCTCGGCTTGCTAGCCAAGAACTTGACAGTCTCTCCATTTCTTAGGTGTGAAATGCAGGTAATACTAATAATTATTTCATAAAGTTGTTATGGGCATTAAATGAGTTAACACATGTAACACACTTTGCATGGTATTTACCATAGGTAGATAAATTTTTAGGTTTACCAATATTTGTGTTATACTTTATCTGGAACTATAATAATATTTTTAAATGTTAAAATATTTTGAATAATATTATATTTGTATATTATTTTTTATTATAAAGTATATATCTAAAAATATTATAATGACCAAATAAATATTAATTCACATTATATGTAATACAAGGGAAATGTTGAAAATTATAGTTTAATGAAAAATCCAATGAAAGATTGCTAAATTTCTTTCCCTACCAAGCTGAAAATAGGGAAGATAATTTGTATTTCTCAATTATCAGTCAAGAAAGTCAAGAAAGAAGCAAAAATACCCGAAAGATACCATTTCCAAATTTAGGAAGCAAGAATTATTCCTTTGGGATGAAATCAGGACAGTGACGAACTCCAGTTATAGGTTAAAATGTAAAAGAAGAATATTTTCTATCTTTGCTAAAACATAGCATACATACATTTAAAGACCAAATTCATACATGATAGTGCACATTGAATGAGTGCAGAGCCTGGTGGCTGCCCAGTCAATATCTGTTGTTGGAACATCAAATCAAAGTGAGAAAAGTGCTGGCTGTTTTGTTTTGAATTTTCTCCCTTGATAGTTTCATAACGAACAGTGCCATTTTATGGCCCAGGTGCACACTTCTATCATTAGTTTAGGCTATTGTGATCTCTTTTCCCATTGATGGCTCAACATTTTATGTTTACATAAACTACACACATATGGGCATATCTGTGGTTAAGGAACCATCTCAACTAGAGTTCAATAGAATTGTTTAAATGACCATGGCATCTATTGCAGGGAAAAATATCTTACAAAAATATTTTGTTTTTATCAGCTGTTTATTGACATCAGTTCCTAGAATTGTAGACTTGAAGCATACCCCAAGAAGATATGCTAAAGTGAGTACATTGTAATTTCCATTTGATGTCAGGATGGAAGATTAACTACTGATCAAAGCTAAGTTATATCTTAGCAAGGCATCAGCTTTGATAAAATTTTATCATTCTCTTAAAAATTACTATGGCTGCTCTATAAACACCGGAAAGGCTCAGATTCGAGAGATCTTACTTTGGTTGTCTAAAGCAAGTAGAAATATGCTAATTTGCAAAATGCTAAGACAAGTTAAAGATGCCTTCACTCAGATTTAATGAGCAATTCAGGCATATTACCCGTGTCAATTTGATTAGGATGAAAAATAATCCCTTTATCCACAATGACTTGACTGATTTGCATATTTTCACTGTAAGTCACTTTACCTTAAGTGAAGACCACTGGCACCTGTCTCAGAGTCAGATAAACATTGGAAGTAGTTACTTGTTTATACCTACAGTAATATCACATTAAACACATTATCGTAAAACATATTATCACTAACAGTTGAAAGTTGAGTGCTGCAGTCTTGGATTATTAAAAACTGTAATTTGATAATAATTGAGATTAATAACTAACTTTCAAAAATGCATATTTAGTCCATTTTTCTATTTATATTTGAGCTAGGTATTTAATCCTTTAAGTATATGCTGTACATATAATTCAGAAACTTTTTGGAGAAGGATTTCAATCTTCTCCCTTGAGTTTATCAACTGCAGAGAGATTTTGAACATTTATGATCCTGGTTTGCCTTTAGATTCTGTTTTTTTTAGATTTCTTGTATAAGTTCTTAATCATCTTCTGAAGCTACAGAGTCTTATTTCTCTATCTGAAATGAGTATTAATGACTATACTAAGTAGATGACATTCACTTAAGTGTCAGGTAGAAAGTGGTCCAGGGCTCTGATGGCCTGTAGATTTCTCTCCTTCTTGTCCTATCTGTTTCCCTGCAGTGGATGACTATGCTGGAATTCATTGAAGTGTTTTACCTAAGGATTAAACTCCAATAAATGTCTGTGTCATGAGAATGATGGGTATACTCGTGAAGTACACTTCCATCTACATTTATGCTTTCAAGATTCACTGTTTTGTTTTAACTTGGCCATGGCTGAATGGGAACTGTTTGGGTTTCTGCAGGAATATTTGGCTTTCATGGGACTTGCTCGTGCATTAGGAACACAGCCTTGGCAACAGCTTTGAGGTTGACATCTGTGATAAATTCACTGGAAGGCAGGAGTAGGAGACACGGGCTTCCACCCCAGCTCTCATTCCTTCTGATCTCCACATCCCTGGGCCTCTGAGTTGGGTTTTGCAGGGCTGTGGACTCTTTACAGCCAAACGTTTCGAGTGAGTGGCCTCTGAAGTCTGTCTTTACTTCTTTTTTTTTTTTTTTTTTTTTTTTTACCTTTTTCTCTGTCCCTCTCTTTCTTTGAAACTGGGGATTGTGCCCAGGGGCATTCTAATGGTAAGCTATACACTCAGCCCTTTATATTTTTTATTTTGAAGTTGCAGAGATTGGCTTTGAACCTGGAGGTAGCTGGGTCAGTCAGAATTAAGAACAGAAATCGTGCATTTCAGTCCATTTTTTTAGGTATCTCCAAGTCCCTGGGGTGGAAAGAGGAAAAATTCAATTATTCTAATGAATTAAAACTCATTTGTAGTGTAATTTTTTTTGGGGGGGGTTTGGGGGTGGAACCCAGAGGCATTTGACCTCCGAGCTACTCCCCCTGCCCAATTTTTTATTCTTTGTTTTGAAACAAGGTCTCACTGAGTTGCAGAGAGCCTCACTAAGTAGCTGAGGCTGTCCGCGAACCGCGATCCTCCGGTCTCAGCCTCCCGAATGCTGGGATTACAAGCGTGCGTCACCACGCCTGGCTGTAGTGTAATTTTTATAAGGATAGAAATGAAAAAGTAAAGTTTTATATACTTGTTGGTTTAGGTGATCTTAATCATTGTCAGTCTCACATATCTGAAAAAGACTTCAGAGCTGGGGGTGGTGGTACATGCTTGTAATCCCAGCATTTGGGAGGCTGAGACCGGAGGATCGTGGTTTGCAGATAGCCTCAGCCTCAGCTACTTAGTGAGACTCTCTGCAACTTAGTGAGACCCTGTTTGAAAATAAAGAATAAAAATCAGGGCAGAGGGTATAGCTCGGAGGTCAAATGCCCCTGGGTTCCATCCCCAGGAACCCCCCCCCCCAAAAAAAAAAAGACTTCAGAAATCATTTTAAAATTTATTTAAGTCAGAAAGAAAGGCATTGTGATTTATATATATTATAAATATATGCTTTGCTCCTTTTACTTTGAGTAAATTTCTGATTTTGATGATACCCTAAAACATCTATATCTAAGAGAAATAAAATATAAATGTAGAGATAAGAACAAAATTGCCCATATTTAGGGGAAATCAATGATAATAATCCTACTTTTGCTTTCTCTCTATACTTAGAATATTTTGTTACATCCACTTAAAGTTAAGATCAAATACCTGTGGTGGTTAAAATCAATTCTATGCAAATATTTAATAGTCAAATTTATATATCAGTTTCATAACAAATGATACTTAATACCCTGGAGTGGGAGTCAGGCAGTGGAAAGAAGCCAGGTGTTTTAAACTGTGGTTATAAAAATTTCAGCCCATATAAGGATATGTATGGATAAAGTCAAATTCATGTAGCATTATAAATTGCTAAGAAAATGATGTGACATTCTTATTCCTGTAGAATTTTTACTTGAGCTTATAGGACACGATTAACTGATTGAAAGACATTTGGGATTTGTCACTGCACCAAATAAGATGCACTCAGAACATTCACCGTCATTGACTAGTTTTTTTTTTTTTTTCTCTGTGTGTGTGGTATTGGGGATTGAACTCAGGCTTGTTACCTCCAAGCTATACCCCCAGCCCTATTTTATCCTTCCTTCCTTCCTTTCTTTCTTTCTTTCTTTCTTTCTTTCTTTCTTTCTTTCTTTCTTTCTTTCTTTCTTTCTTTCCTTCCTTCCTTCCTTCTTTCTTTCTTTCTTTCCTTCTTTCTTCTTTCTTCTTCTTTTTTTTTTTGCAGTACTGAGAATGGAACCCAGAGGCATTCTACCTCCAAGCTACACCCCCAACCCTATTTTTTATTCTTTTATTTTTGTAACAGGGTCTCACTGAGTTGCAAAGGGCCTCACTAAGTAGTAGCTGAGGCTGTCCACAACCATGATCCTCCTGTCTCAGCCTCCCAATTGCTGGGATTACAAGCGTGTGCCACCACACCCGGCTGGGAGCTGATTTTTTGATGCTAATGTTTTGCTTTACATTTGGTTTAACATTTTTATTAGGCAGCCTCAGTAGTACATCAGGGGAAACCTATGTATATAGTTGCAGTCAACTTCCTTGCTCACAGAGAGAGCTTCCAGTTAATAGATATCTAAAGATTTTAATGAAAGCATTTAGAATTGGTCATCTCAATGTTACCTTTTCTTCTTATTTATCCTGATATATCTCAAACAATTTCAAACACTACATGTATCACAGTATGATAATATGCTGTTTAAGAATAATTTTTAATAATTCAGGCAGGAGAGCAAGATTGTTGGCCTTACTACATGTACTTAAATACATCAGTTATAATTTGATAAGTTTTTTATTGGAGGAAGTTAGAGATCTGTAGAGATGTTAAGTTAGCGTTGCTAATACATCAAACACGCTTTCGTTTCTACTGTTGTAGCTGCAGAAAGGCTGGGAACACAAGAGTATGTGCTTCATGTTTCAGAGGGGGAAACAGATTCATAGTTATTATGAACAACACAGCGATGAGATGGCTTCCCTACCTCAGCAGCTCTGCTTTCATTTTTTAGGCAATAAAATTCATAAGGGATAAGTGAAAAATAATTGAGGAGCATTTTTATTTATTTATTTATTTTTACCAGAGTGTTTGTTTTTGCTTTACTGTGTAATATACACTAAAATGTCTATTCATGATTCAAAGAAAAAAAGATTAGAGCCGGATCTGGGTGCAGCGTGCATCCAAGCATTGAATTTGATCCTTGGTGTAGTAATTGAATGAGAGCAGTATTGTGTATCAAATTTATCCTCACTTTTTAGTTTGTTAGCGAGTAGCTTCCATTACAAAGGTTTTAGGGAAGGGAAGACTGGAAATAGCTAATCCTCTTTCTTTTGTCAGACATGTGGGTGTCTGGGGGGTGGTGGTGGTGGTTTGCATTTTTTAGGGGAGGGAGAAAGAGAAATGATAACACCTGAGGAAGAAAAACAAAGGGCAGAGGGCTCAAAGGAGGGTTTTCTGGTCTTTACCTTATCAGCAGGAGGAACAGTGAGTGTCTGAGCAGCTGCCTCGCCCAGTCCAGCCCAGCCGGCCTCTGCTGGCCTCAGCAAGGGCGGTGGTGGCTATTGCCTTCATTTTTGGGGTACCATTCCTTATATACATGTGGTATATTAATTTCCTATTGTTGCTATTTCCATTGCCAACAGTCTCAAACCCCTCTGCCCCCGAATTATTGGCTTAAAATAGTACAAATCTATTTCTGGAGGACAGAATTTCAAAATGAGCTCCACTAGGCTATAAAGTCAAAGTATCTCAGGGCCTCTTTCCTTCTGGAAGCTCTAGGAGGGTATTGGGGTTCTTGCATCTCTGGTTTCTGGAAGCTGCCCACACTCCTTGGCTTATGACCCCTTCTGTCTGCAAAGGCAGAAATGGCGGCTCAATTCTTTCTTATACTGTATCACTCTGGCTCTCATTCTTCTACCCTTCTCTTTCACTTAAAAGGGCCGTTGCCATTGTAGTGCATCCACCTGAAAAACCCGGAGGTATCTCCCATCTTAGGGCCAGCCGATTAGCCCTTAGCTCCTCTGTAATCTCGCTTCTCCTTTGCTGTGTAGTCAGCATATTCACGGTTTCCAAGCACTGGGATGTAGGCATCTATAAGGAACCACTTTTCTGCCTTTGACACATAAATGAAAGGTCGATCCCCTTGTAGATTGATTGTACTTTGATCTTTTTTTTTCAAATCCCATTTTTCTTTTCCGCATCCTCCTTCTAATGCTGTACTGCCAAGTGTGGCTGGACTGGGGCAAAACCCCATAAAAGCATGAAGAATGAATAAATCAGGATAGTGGTTTTCAAGTTCTTGGCTCCTTACGTTCTGTCTCAATACAGCAAACCATTTTTTTTTGTGTGTGTGTGTGGTGGTACTGGGGTTCCTGGAAGCCCTTCTCCCTCTGGGCTACACTCCCAGACCTATTTTTTATACTTTTTTATTTGGAAATGGGGTCTCTTAAGCCAGCACGGCTGGCTTCGAACCAGCGCGATCCTCCTGTCTCCGCCTCCCAGGCGCGGGGATTACAAGCGTGCGCCACCGCGCCCGGCCTACAGCAAACCTTTTTGACTGCCCTCTCTTCATCATGCAACAACCCTCTCCTATATTCTCCTCTGCACTGAGCTCCAGCGGTGGGGAGGGAGTAGTGAGGTGTGTGGACAAGCCCCCTGCTCTCTTGGAACTTGTACTTGGGTGGAATGTAACAAATGGAATCACCAGACAAACGAATGAACATAAATATCAGCCAGTAATCAGTGCCAGGCAGAGAACTGAAGTAGGGCAAGAGGGATGCCTGGGTCATCGCTGGCATCAGAATGAGGAGGGTTGCCCGAGATCTGAATAACTAGGAGTAGTTATTGAAGGAAGAAGAGGAAAGAAGATTCCAGGAAGAGAGAGCATAAGATGTAACGAGCCATAAGGTAGGGGGAGGTGGTTGTAGTGGGAGTTTAATGGACAAGGAGAAGGTGATATAAAATGCAGTTTATAAGCAACTTCACCACCAGATCTTTATAAGTCTTCATAAGTCTTCATCAGTAAGGACATTCAATTCAGTCATGGGAGGATATAATGTTGGAGAGCTTCTTAGCTGTAGAATGGGTTAAATTTTTTCATCATCTATTAATATCATGTGACTATCACCTAGAAGATGAATAATAGGACATGAGTGGAAGAAGTGGGATGCTTATTTGTAAGAGGATACAGTAGCCCATCCAACAAATAATGGTGACTACACTAAGTTGGCAGTAGAAATAGAAATACATGCATGGATTTGGCATGCATTTTTGAAAAAGAGTGAACTAACAAGATTTAATGATGAAATGGATGTAAGGAACAAGGGCAAGAAGGAACTAGGGTAATTCCCAGATTTTGCAATTGAGTGGTGGGGAAGGTGGAGAGCATGGGGTATATAAGCAGTGTAGAGTGGGAAACCAGAGTCCGTTTCCTAGCTCTGTGTAGGCCAATGTTAATGTTGAGATGTCTGCCAGAACCCCATGGTGAGATGTTGAGTTAGGCAATCAGAGAGACATATATGTTTGGGGATCTATGAAGATCCCAAGGCTGGAGATATATCCTAGAGAATTACTGGCATATGGACAGTGTCCAAACTATGGTCTCGATGGCATTACCTACAAATAGGGTAGGTAGAGAAATGACCCATGATGCAGCTTTAGGGGTGGTCCAACAGGTAGGAGTTGAACAGGATGGACTATCAGGGAGACGTGGGTGAAGATGCTGGTGATGCTGGTGAATCCAGAATAGTGAAATGGAGAGAGAGAGAGAGAGAGAGAGAGAGAGAGAGAGAGGGAGGAAGAGAGAGAGAGGAGAAAAGAGAGAGAGAGGAGAGAGAGAGAAGAGAAAAGAGAGAGAGAGGAGAAGAGAAGAGAAGAGAAGAGGGAGAGAGAGAAGAGAGAAGAGAGAGGAGAGAGAGAGAAGGAGGAGGAGGAGGAGAAGAGGAGGAGGAGGAGGAGGAGGAGGAGAAGGAGGAGGAGGAGGAGAAGAAGAAGAAGAAGAAGAAGAAGAAGAAGAAGAAGAAGAAGAAGAAGAAGAAGAAGAAGAAGAAGAGTTTGTTTTAGAAGCTGCTAAGAGACCAAGTGAACGAACCTATAGAATGATCATTGTTAACGGTTGTTGATAATTTTGGCAAGAAAATTTTGCTGCTGCAAGAGTAGATTAGAAAGAGTAGGGAAAGTGTGGGGCTGAGGGATCGAGGCAGGGATCTCAGACAGCTAGAAACTAGGTGTTCCACAAGGGCGGCAGAGTTGAAGATGAGGGATAATCGTCCTGTTATCACTTTAACCAAGAACCCAATTTCCTCACCAAAATTTACTTTGCTATGCTGTACAGGTATTCTGCTATTGTTCTTACTGTGTACAATTAATTTTAGGGGAAACAAAATTGCTAATACTTAAGATATAATTTCATAAGCAGTTGAAAATTACACTGATGCTTATGAGGAGGGTCTAGGAAGAGATTTTGAATGTGTGCAAGATGGTCAATGGCACAGCAAAAGTGTAGAGATGGGCAGTCTGTGGCCAAAAGGTCACTTGCCTGCTGATTTGGTGTGTTTTAATGAATATCCCAAGTGGCACCAAAACTATTTTCATGTCCCATTGATGGCTGAACATCTCTATTCCACGTGACTTATACCTTTGATGAGTTGTGGCTAGGATATCTGGTGTTGCTCGAGGAATAACTGCATAACCATTGCACATGATAATTGTGATTGTGATTTAAATTGCCAATTTAAATGAGTCATAATAATAAGGGGAAAAGGGTAAGATTTTAAAAATGTATGAATAATATGGTCCATTATAAAAAAGAACACTTTTGCAAATTTCCCAGGAAATTTCGCTATGCACGCAGGTGTTTTCAATTTTCAACATTTTTTTCTTTGACTTTTCCATGGAGTGTATCTTCAGTTATGTTTTGCCACGGCATCAACAGAAGGGGAACATATTCCATCACTTAAATTCTTTGCCATTGTAGTCTGGCTTTTTTTTTGGCAAATCTTTTGTGTCGAATGATGTTAACATTCTGATTTATGGCCTGATTGACTTTGGAACATTCACATTGGCCCACAGATCTTGGCTATGGTTAAACACTATACTCATACAAATTCTATTGCAAATAATACTCCCAGGCAATGCCAGAAGTTTGGTGTTTCTATAATGCTTTGTATTATTCAGTTTAACAAATACTTTCTCAAAACCTGTTGTGAGGCAGACATTGTGCTGAGACTCACAAAGACAAATGTGGTCTGGTCTGTGCCTGGAGGAGTCCAGGGTGCAGTGGGATAGGAGCTGAGTCAGTAAAAGAAACTGATAAAACCAAGTGTGATTTATGCATAAATAAGGCTTGTGTGATAATAAGTGTACAGGGGAGGCAATGCTTGTGTTTGGTTGTGGGCTTTGGGGATAGATTGGAGGCAATCCTCATGAAGACATGGACATTGACTAGGATTCATTGTGTGTAGACTGTAACATGCAGCCACCATAGGCTCAGAGCAGGGACAATGAGCTGGGCGGGAGGGAGGGCATGGGACAGACAGTGCTGCAGTTCTGTGCTTTGGTCCTGGCTGCAGGCGGGCTGGGATGGACATCACTCTATGTGAAGATGGTGTGTGGCAAGGTGGGGCTGAGGGGGTATTGAGGGAGTCCAATTGCTATTTGGACCAAGTTGTGGGGTGGCTTCTCCCCTGGGTGGTACCACTCAGATGCTCATAGCAAGATGGAGAGGGAAGGAGTCCATGAGGTTGCCATGGACATGAAGGAGGGGAAGAGCCTGGTGAAGAGGCTGGGGGGTTTCTTGAGTTAGTTGGATCAAAACTGGGAAGCTAGTGGGCCCAGGGGCTAGTTTGGTGGGGGGAGTGTGTGAGGAGGTGGGGCACCGGGCAGGGCGGGATTCAACTGGGGATTTGGCTTTTCTCTTGTTTCCTAAGGTAGTATGGAGATGCCGGCCACAGATGTGGAGAGAGAAGTGGCTCACGCCTGTGTGCTCTCCCTCCACGAGGTGCTGGGCTCTCAGAGAAGAGCCCTCTGACCTTCCCAGGTACGGCCACTGAGCAGCTCGTACGACACGGTCACTGGACATTAGTGGTCGAAAGTTTACTCTGCTCATTTAAAACTTCTGTTTCCATTAATTATGATATAGCATCACTAAATTTTATTATTTTCAACTAACATTGAATGGCGTGTTCATAGTATGATTTTAAAGTAAAAATGACATAAATTATATGTATAATATAATCCAGTGTGTGTGTGTGTGTGTGTGTGTGTGTGTGTGTGTGTGTATGAGAGAGAGAGGGAGGCAGGGAGAATTGTCAAAACATTACTTACAGTTACATCTGGGTCATGAGATCAGAAGGTCATGCTTGTTTATTTTTCATCTTCCAAGTTTTTAAAAATTCATGCATATTATATAAGCAATTTATAATAAAGTGCTTTAAAAGTATGTTTGCCCTAAAATTAATATTGCTCCACCTTTAATTTTTTTGTGTGTGTGGTACTGGGGTGGAACCCAGGGGCTTTTCTACTTCTGGGCTATACTCCCAGACCTATTTTACACTTTATTTGGAAACGGTCTTACTAAGTTGCTGAGAGCCTCACTAAGTAGCTGAGGCTGGCTTCCAACTTGTGCGATCCTCCTGTCTCAGCCTCCCAAGCACAGGGATTACAAGGGTGCGCCACCATGCCTGGTAGCTCCACCTTTAATGTTACGCAGCCTTTAGAGTGAAAATTAAAACCCTAGTGGGCTCTCTTCTGTCACATGGTAACTCTATAGCTGCCTTCTGTTTTGGGTCCCTCTTTATTCTCATGAATTCCTTTCTAACTTCTGTCTCTTGTTCTGTGTTGTTAAAAGAGATGGCTTAAACATCTCTGTTCACCACTTGGGAGCCAGCCTCTTCCCACACCCAAGGCAAACAGTTTTATCTCAGTATTCTCAATTCCTGCCACTGTACATTTGCCTCTTTGCAGTTTAAATCCTATGGCTACCATTTTCCATTCCAGTGCTCGTTCAATTTTATTATATTTGTTATCATCGATCGTATTTGCCTTTTCTGGTGGATTGCTTATTCTGAAAACACATTTGCAAACTCTTCACGGCTCTCTTTGGATATAGTTAAACATTTCATGGATTGTGGATCTAAGAATAGATTCTTTTGGTGTCTGTGGGTTTCTCTTTGTGGTATTTTTGTAAGCAAGTGTGACATTTGGATAAAAATGTCATCCTCAAAGTCATGAATATAAGTCGTAACTATAGTCTGCTGATTCTGATACCTGGCTGTGATTGTTGTCTTCTAAGGCAGTTTTGGAAATGAACGAGAGATGTGTCCGATTTCCCTCCCTCTTTCTTTCCCATCCTCACCTGGACAGGTCTCAGTCTATCCCCTACCTAATGCATCTCATCAGCTCGGTATCTCTCTCCATCTCGTGGGCCGGATACTACCTGAGGGAAGCTGCATCTCCTCCACCTCTTAGGGTATCACATTGGCTCACACGGCGCCGAGCATATAACAATGGTTCCCCCGCAAATGTAAAGATGCATCTCACATCTAATTAAGGGCGATGTTGTAACTTTGGCCATAAGAAGCATCATTACAGCAAATATATTAAATAATTGGGCTCTGGGAAACAGGCTTCTCTTACGCAGACAGAGGGGACTTTAAGGCAAAAGATAAAAACATATTTTCTCAACTAGAGGGGTAATCAAACACTGTAATAGATTACCAGGGAAGGAGGTGAAATTTCCATCCCTGGAGAGCCTTAAAAATTGGACAGAGCACACATCTGTGAGGACGGCTGGAGCATTAAACTTGTCTAGAGGCAAGTAGACAGAATGACAAATGGCCCTGTGATCCTTTGATTACTTGGCCTGGAGAAGAGAAGGCTGAGGGGGGACATTAAAATCACTTCAGATATGGAAAACAGCGATTATTGCTTTCCAGAGGAAAGCAAGTGAAAGGAGCTTAACCTGAAGTCTTAGAGATTTAGGTTACATTTTACGGTGAAGGACTTAAAAGTCATAGGTTGTGAAAATCTTGCAGGAATCTACAGAATAAATACCACCAATTGTTTGGTGCCATATGGAAAGCCAGCTCTGTGATTCTCTTGCACTAAAAATATTTTTTTTGTTTACATTACGCTGAATAAAGCTATTCTGGTATACTATAGAACGTATAGTATTCTCCTGTGCATCGCAGCTCTACATCATTCAGTGGGATTCAGTGTGATACAAACATACGTGCTTACAGCTCCGGGTGTATTTCCTGGGAAAGGACAATATCTAAAGGCAGTTTTGTTTTAAGGCACCAGGCTTCCTCACTGGTTGGTGGTTGGGAGGGTTCAACGGAGGTCCACATTGTCCTTCCTAGCTCAGTACTGTAGGTCTGGTGGCATGTCACTAAATTGGTAGCAAAGGTTAAGCCATGGTTCTAGCCACACTCTGTCCTGCTTGCTGGGCTGATCGTGTGGCTACTGTACCTTGCCTAGTGAAAATATGGAAGAACTGGGGGGATTGAGGTGGGGGCTGTCAAAATCCTATCACCCTAAAGGGAACTCAAACACTATTAAAAAGCAATCCTGCCGGGCGTGGTGGCGCACGCTTGTAATCCCCGCGCTTGGGAGACGGAGACAGGAGGATTGTGCAGGTTCGAAGCCAGCCTTGTTGGCTTAAGAGACCCTGTTTACAAATAAAAATATAAAAAATAGATATCTGGGAGTGTAGCTCAGAGGTAGAAGGGTTTCCCAAAACTCCAGTACCACCACCAAAAAAAAAAAAAAAAGCAATCTCAAATACTATTAAAAAGCAATCATTAGCTCAGCAATGGTAGTAAGACTCTGTTAAAATTGGGAAGGGCTGGAAGTGTAGCTCAGAGATAGAATGCACCAGCTGGGTTCAATCCCCAGTACAAAAAAAAAAAAAAAAAAAAAAAAAAAAAAAAGCAAGCATTTCACTGCAGTTTCAATACGCAGCCACACGATGTCACCATTGGACTTTGATTTTCACTGTATTTGTCTCACCAGATGAAGGAGTCTTCAAAGCTGGAACAGAGAGGTCTGAAACGCGGGGGGCAGCAGAAGTCCAAGAAGATGAGGACACGCAGGTTGAAGTTCCAGTGGACCAGGTACCCCCATGCCCGTACACGCGGTAGAGACCCACGGCTACCGCTTGTCTTTCAAGTTTCAAGTGTCGTCTGAGGCACTCGACTCCCATACCTTTAACAGTTAAATACTCTCAGGTGCGACCTTGAAAACAACAAGCGCCTTTCTTCTTCTGAGTTCTTCCTAGTATTTCCGCAAAGAATACCCCTTGGGACCGAACCTTTATTATGTAGAAAATAGTATACCTTCAAGAAAGAGCACAGAAGACCAAGGTGGGATGGAGTTAGGTAGAGATACAAAGGAGAAAATTTGATACAAAAGGAGCATTGGCTTGGAATTTTTTTTTTTTTTTTTATCTAGGAAAACATCCTTCTCCACCGAGAAAAGCATTTTTTTTTTTTAAAGAAATGCCATGATATTCTCTCCTTTAGGTCTTTGAAATTGCTGTGGTTGGAATTTGTTTCTCATAAAGGAATTGCTTATATAAATGCAGCTCAAATATTTGCTGGGTGTGTATTGATTTTCTCTCTTGGGCCAGCAGAAAAGTGTACTTCTAGGAATCTATGGGTGTGAGTGTGTGTGTGTGTGTGTGTGTGTGTGTGTGTGTGTGTGTGTACCGCACGCGCATGCTCAGAGAAGGAACCAAGGGGTTTTAATTCTGGCTCAAGGAGGTGAGAAAGAATTCAGCCCTGCTTTTTCATACAACTCAACAAGCTTTCATATAATCCCGGCAGTGGGGGGGGGGGGGGATTGAAGCTCAGGTGAGGCAGGCAAAGTGACAGTCCTATCCGGACTCTGGGGGTGGGGATGGGGAGGAGTCACTAAGAATTGCCACTTGTCCTCTGACTATTATGTGATATTTCCCTTTCTAAAAGCAAATTTCACAATCCAGCAAACTCTGCAGATGATCTTCTCAATTGTGTTTGTCTTAACAAGGTGGTGGTGAGATTGCTGCCTCATTATCCCACAAGCTTTTTTCTGTAAGCATCGCCTTCCCGGTGAATAGCCTAATGTGCTAAAAATCACAGATTTAAAAAATCCAATTTGTTTCCTAGGATTTGCTATAAGTAATAAATGTTCATAAACTCTAGTGATGGATATTTTCCTCTGGAGGGAAAATGGGATTTTAAGTCTTCAGTAAAACTGCAATTAGACATTATATTTTAAGACAAAGGAGAGTAGTTGTCATGGATATACAAGGCCTCAGAGCTGTGCAAAACCAAGGCTAATTTATATTCCGAAGTCAGAGCATCATCAGAAAATCATAGCAGTATTAGTAAAAGAGAAATTTCCCTGTTGGTCACCTATTAAATGACTTGTAAAACTAATGAGAGGTATTTGTTTACCTAAAATTTGCTGATTGTAAGGAAGGGGAGTTGGAGGGCGGACTGATCCTGGGTACTACTTGAACACGAGAGCTGGCTTGTTAAAATGTGTGTATGCAAGAGAGACTGAGAAATGGATTGGCAAAGCGGGGCAATGCCCACAGACCGACATCGGCCCGCAGGAAACACAGCCGGGCAACAAGATCAGAGCTACTTTCTCCTGCTAATGTATAGGTCACAAGGCTGGATTGTCCAGTTTATGTGGTTAGCACGAGGTGCTCTCGAGGCCAGGAGTGAGAGCCATTCTCGCCATGGTCTGGTCATCTTTGCTCCCCGGCTTAAGCAACTATACGTATTGTGAAAAATGAAATGGAAGTGTGGATAAAGTAGAGATGAGCTCATTAGCTCCATCAGAGTGAGAACAACTTTGAGGACATCCCCTGTGGTGATCTGCAGTAAAGTATAGCTACCGTTTGTTAAACACCTAATGTGCTGGACTAGGCATTAACTCATATGATTGAGGTGGCAACCCTGTGAGACAGATCTTATCATTTTAATTTTATTTATATATATGTGTATTTATATTTACATATAAAATATGTGTATCTTTATCTGTCTATATAGGTAGATGTAGACATAGAAAGTGAGCTCATATGGGTGAATAACTTGTCTAAGGTTGTACAATTAAGTACAGCAAATGGGGCTTGAATGCAAGTCTGTTTAATTTTAAGGCAAAGAAGTTGTCTGGGGGGAGAGTATTTAATAAAAAAGCCAGTTACTAACCCTAGGAAGGAAAAAATTCCTATATAGGAAAGAAATGTAACCACTGCATACTCTTTGACTTAGATATAAATAATATTTGTGCACACACTCAGGCTAGCAGCTATTTAATTTTTAAAATTTTCCATGTCATCTAAATGCCCTACCTTGAAATGTTAGTGAAAGGGTCATAGAGAGGGACATATATATGCATGCCTCTGTGTGTGTGTATGTGTGTGTACAAATCATGTATGAAGTGAACAAGTTAATTTATCTGTTCTTGGCTTGCTGTTGTGAAAATGTCCAATTCTGTTCCTTGGTATAGGTCTATTTTGCTTGTTGGGTATTGAATGGACTTTTGTCATCTGAAATGTTTGTTTTCAGTTCTGAAAAAAATATTGAATTATTTTGTTGATAATTTCCTTCTCTGCGTTCCCTATCCGCTTTCTAGAACTTCAGTATTTGTACATAGGACTTCTTAGACTGGCTCTTTAAGAGGGTACATTTCTTCTACTTTTCATTTCTGTGGATATACTATGTCAGCTTAAAAAACCCAGAAAAACCCCAAACAAAACCCAAAACAAGAGAATGAAATAAAACAAAATGCCTCAACTTTTATCTATTAATTAAAAAATTTTTTTTTTGCGGTACCAGGGATTGAAGCCATGGACTTGACCATGCAGATGAGTCAAATGGGGCTCCATTCATAGCACTCCACCGAGCTCCATCCCTAGCACTCCATTCTCTCCCCCACCTCAGTCATCATATCTTTAATTTCTAAAAGTGCTTTCATATTCTCTGTTCCTTTTTATGCATCCTATTCTTGTTTCATGGGTGTGATATCATTTCTTATCTCTTAAGACTGATGCTCTATTATTAAACTTTCTTTTTCTGCACTATCGTTTCTTCTTTTGGATTTTTTCCTTCCTTCCTTCCTTCCTTCCTTCCTTCCTTCCTTCCTTCCTTCTTTCCTTCCTCTTTGTCTTGGTTTCACATTAGAAGCTTCTGGTTCCACATTAGAGGCTTCCCTTGGTTATGGAAGCTCTCTGTGCCCAGGCAGAGCTCACTATAGTGTGATTGCTCTTGGCCATTCATTGACAGACTCTCTCTAGTTTTTATGATTTACTAAAAAATGTGCTGCTTTTTTTTTTTGCTGGTCTTTTTCCTTTGAGAGAAGACTTTCAACATCTTGCTTTGACTTTGCAAATCCGGTGGTCAGAGTTTGAGGGGAAGGGCTCAGTGACTTTGCTGCTAGGTCAAGAGACTTCTCATCTTGGGTTTCAGTACAGGGGCATGCAAGGCTGGCTTCTTGGCTTCCCCTTTCTGCCGGTTCAAATTTAGTTTCCTTAGATCTGCTCCCATTGGCCACATATCCATTGACTTTCCTGTTTCCCCAAATTTGTGATTGTCATTTCCTTTTTGGCCTCATCCTTTTTCAGATTACCTTCACGAACACTTGTACAGGGGCACCAGAAAGGTTTTAAGGAGAAAAAACCCCCACAAAACATATTTGTTCAATCTAAAGTATTTAATCAGAAATCACTTTTGCACTAATATGCCAGAGGGAAAATGAGCTATGTTCATAGGCACAACCCGAGGGACACAAGCTGTTGCCTGTGGCTGGCTCCCAGGGGAGGGTGTCCTGTGGCTGGTATGTGCATACAATGCCTGCCTGCCGTCCTCAGCAGTCCACGCGATCTTCAGCTAATCCAGGCTGCAGATCCCCTTGCTGCCCGGCACCTGTCCTCAGCTACCCAGTCCTGTTATTTCCCCAGCCCTGGGGCTCACTTTAGCTTGTGAAATGTTGGTCTACAAGAAAGAGTAGAATACTGCCTTAAAGAATCTGCAGCCTTGAGGTTATAACCAGAAACAGGAGTTTTGAAAATCTACACCGCTTCCCTGGGCCAGGGCTCCTCTTGGACTCCACCTGCTGTTTGTGAGAATCAGCAGTTACCTGCAGCTGCTCCGGGCACGCAGTGAGAGGAAGAGATTATTTGTGCTGATTCTCCTGTATACAGTAACTATAGGAAGATAAAGGAGGCCGCTTCCTCATCCAGATCCTCAGCTCTGCTTCAATGGAACCTGTTTATTCAATAGAACACAAACTTCAGAAAGAGAAAGGAACCTGGCCTAAGCTCCATATTTTGCCACTGAAGAGTTGAAGGCCCTCAGAGAAGACGGGCTGGTCTCCCACAGCCGGGGAGCAGAGGAGTCAGCACAGGGTCTAGGGTGCCTGGTGTTCAGCTAGGTTCTCACCCTAAGCACTTCAGTGGCTTAGGGTGAGGGGAAAGGAGTGGAGGAGGGGCTTCGAATTATCCTGTTTGAGTAGAGGGCTGCTGACCCTAACTCTTGTTTCCTAGCTGGATAGAGTTAACACACCAACAGCCTATTCACCATGCGTTATGCCCCTATACTGACCCTATCCATGTTTGGTGGCCTAAGAATCACACAAAGTTGGAAGAGTTAGGATGAATTTGATTAGGATTTACAGTTTCCTTGCACAATAAGGCTCTTTGTGGTACCACATTTGCAGATTTTTGTTTAATTGATAGGGATGGTGTTAAACATAAAAATGTAACCCTCGGGGATTTCTGTGTAAATGAAAGAAAATCAACATTTGCTTCTAAAGTGAGAAAACTAAATGGGAAAAATTTCCCTAATGACTACTAAATAGTCCCATGCCAACTACATATAGGTTTCCAATTTATTATGAATTCTCATATGGATGTGGCAGGAGCTGGTGGAGCTCAAACGGGGCTGGGCAGGTGAGCTGGTTTCTGGCAGGGGCCGGTTAAAGCTTCGCTCTGCTTCGGTGTAGAAGTGCCATGTTCTCTGACTGTCACCACCCTTTCCATAGGACTTTGTGTCTTCAGACCACATCTGAACTCTCTCTATACAAATATACATACATATATAACATATATTCTTGTGAAAGTGAGCCTCTGAAAGCTAAAAACAAAAAGCAGTTCTTTGCTATGGCAAAAAATTGAAACTGATTATTTCAAAACACCTCATTCAACTTGGGTAGGAGATGATTTTAGTTTCCATGGGAACAGAAATAAAAACAAGTGTGATAATTTTTTTTTTTTACTTTCAGCATCTATGCCTGAACTCTGCCATAAAAGCCACTGAAACCTTCTACCCCCAAACATACAAAGAATCCACACACTTCCCTAGATTTCAAATGTAGAAAACATCTCATGGAGAAATGAACATCTATACTGGCCCTGATATTCCCTTTCTGGGTCCACTGTGTTTTAGGAAGAGAGGACTGAGAGGGAAGGGAGAAAGGCTGGGTGGGGGCTCGCTAGATTTATAAGTAGGAAAGTCTAACTTGTGCCATTATTTTAGTAAAGGTCTTAAACATAAAACTACATCTCTCAGGAACTGTGTCATAAATACAAGAAATCCCAGTGCTTATTTCCAAGTGGGCTGGACACCTGCTGCAGTCTCGGCTTAGCTGTCTTTTCCTGTAGCTGAGTTTTGGTGCTGCTGTTAATGTCAGAGGTGTGATGATGTGAGCTAAAAGTGTAAGTCATTTGGGCAGCCTCATCTGTCTGTTGGAACACCTTCCAAGTAAATGATGCTTTCAATAGCTTGTGGCTTATTTCCATGTGATTTCCATATCCCATCTTCTTTCCCCTTACCACTCAGGAATCCCGAGTTAACCTCCGTAACTGCATGCATATTCTCCAAGAAACCTAAATACTCACGGTTTCCCCTGTGCCAGCCCCACTAGGAGGGAGCCAGCAATAATAACTACATTTTTCGTCTTTTCTTTCGTCAGACCTTTTTCGTCTTTCCATACAAATCAACTATTTTCTCAGAATGTCTGACAGACTAAATAGCAAGATATGTGGGTAGGCAAACTCAGGCAAAATACCCTCAAAATGCCAGTGCTAGCATCACTTTTAGGAAAAATCTGGAGTAGGTTTTCTAATAAATAATGAGAGCAATTCCTTTTTTTTTATACTTTTATCGGTACATTATAGTCTCACATCATAATGAAGTTCACGGTGATTGTGATACACATACACACGGCACTTGAGCTTTTTAAGAGGTAAAGGTCCAGGTTTTCTTATAGGAACCTCTCTGTTCATTTCATATGATAAGGTGCATGTAATATGAGCTTGTGCATGTGTGTGTGTAATATGTCCATTAATCCCGTGTACTCTGCATTCATGCCAGAGAAGCAGGGAAGCGGGAATCATCTAAGTTCAGATAACTCCTGTGATCATTTTGATAATATTATGTGCATCAGTTTAATGAGTATTTAAGATTAATATACTTTTTTGACTCCAGTGATACGTAAGAATCATGCTTTAAACAGTGTATAATATTACACAGTGGCCCGTAGGCATGAGCTAGTCCTAACATTTTAGAATGTATGTACTCCTTGGAGAAATTATTTCTACCTGAAAGTAGGTTCCCTCAAAATATTAGTCACCAATTACTTACAATTTGACATAACTGTCAGGGGGAGAGGACTTTAATCATAGGTAAAAATATCTGATTGTTTTTGCAATGATATGTTTCTTTTTTATAACATGACTTTTAATAAATAGTGGCATGGTGATGTAATTAGAATAACTCTAAAGAACTGTCTTTGGGGCCTCAAATCATTCCATCAGCAGTCAGTCCTGTTTTTTTTCGGCTTTCAATCTTACTGATAGTTTTTTTTTTTTTTTTTTTTTTTGGTGGTACTGGGGGTGGAACCCAGAGGCTTTCTACCTCCGGGCTATACTCCCAGACCTTTTTTTTAATATTTTATTTGGAAACAGGGTCTCACTAAGTTGCTGAGAGCCTCACTAAGTAGCTGAGGCTGGCTTCGAACCCTTGCGATCCTCCTGTCTCAGCCTCCCAAGCGCGGGGATTACAAGCGTGCGCCACCACGCCCGGCCTTACTGATAGTTTTTAAGATTAAAAAAATGCAACCCAACCTTCAATTTAAAGAGGCATTGTAGCCGGACGTGGTAGCGCACGTTTGTAATCCCAGCGTTTGGGAGGCTGAGACCGGAGGATTGCAGTTTGCGGACAGCCTCAGCTACTTAGTGAGGCCCTCTGCAACTCAGTGAGACCCTGTTTCAAAATAAAGAATAAAAAATAGGGCAGGGGGTGTAGCTCAGAGGTCAAATGCCCTGGGCTCCATCCCTAGGACCCCCCCCCCCACACACACACAAAATAAAGAGGCATTGTTTCAAGGCACCAGTACTATTAGAACTTTTAACCTTCAATGCTACTTTAAGTGGGATATTTACTTCATGAACCTAATGTTCTCTGTATGCTCTGGAGCCTTTCCATTAACGTGGACGGCATCATGAGCATCATCAGACTCTGTCAGAGGTGCAGACACTCAGGACTGCTGACTCAGAATCATCATTTGACAAGCTCCTCATGCTGGCGAAGTACTGGCTTAGAGGTCACCTGGCTGCAAGAAACTGGGTACCACTGAATTAAGCTGGGATATCCCTTTGCTCCATACGTATGCAGTATCTTGGAAAATAGTTATTCTAGCCCAGCTGTTAAAAAAAAAAAAAATTCAACTCCTCCTTTCACTGCTTGGTACCTAACTCTCTACGCTTTGGTTTCCTAATCTTCAAATCGGGATACTCACAGTACTTTCCTCAAATCGCTCTTGCGAGTGGCATCACCGCGAGTATACACATGAGGTGTGCCCGGCATAATGCCGGCTTCTCCAAGAGCTGGCCGTGATGGCGCACTGCCTCATTTCCATCAGTGTCTTCTTGAAGGCGCAGATCCCCCAACTTGTACCTGCAGGCGGCGCACTGGGGTTTTGCTCAAGACAATCAGCATCACTGGTCTGTGACAATGGGCTCATAGATGAATAAGAGAAAGCCTTTGTTGAAAGACTTCTAGAGGTAGATAGTACCCCTCATCCCATAGTCACCCGGAATGTTTTAGGGAGCATCGACTTGGTAGCAATTTATACTCACTATTTTCATATCATACATAAACGGAGAACAACTGCACACTGTGGCTAAAACATACTAAAGGACTCTGTGCACATATTACGAGGGCACCTGGGGGAGCCAGGAAAGCTTCCTGAGCAGGTGGATCTAACCGTGGGAAAGGAGGGGCAGCTTGAACAGTAGTGTGGCCCAGGGAATCGGCCATAGTGGACTCTCTCCACCTGCGAAGGGCTAGGCTGGCCTTCCCCCCATTGCCCAACCAGCCCTCCTCCCCCTTTTGTCAGGTCCCCAACTTCCCTGTTTCTTCAAGGGAATTAGGAGAGGGGGTGGAAATATGAGTGAGTGTGGGGTTAGGGAGGAGAGGCACTAGTGGTACCTCTGGTGACCTGGGTAGTGCTAGTTTGCTAGGGCTGCCATAGCAAAGGGGGCTCGCACAGCTGAAATACATCTTCTCACAGTGCTGGAGGCTGGAGTCTGAGATCAGGCATTGGGGGATTTAGGTCCTTCCAAGGTCTCCTTCTCTGGTTTGCAGATGGCCACCTGCCCTGTGTCCTCACAGTGTCTTCCTGTGAACGTGTCTCTGTGTCTCTCTTCTTAGGGGATTGTGGCCAATCTAATGACCTCGTTTTAACTTTATCACCTCTAAAGACCCTCTGTCCAAATAAGGTCACTTTCTGATGTACTAGAGGCTGCGGCTTTGACATATAAATTGCAGGAGTTTGGGGAGACAGAATCCAGGGAGAAAACGGGGTTTGTCTCTGATTTAATGCTGCCCAGCAGATCAAAAGGATATACTCGGAGCAGAGTCAGCATTTAAAGTTCATGCCTGTAAGAAACACGGCCAGCGAGGGGAGGAGCAGAGAGAAGCAGAGACACTGCCAGGCTCAGCGCACAGCCCCCCGCCTCATTAGCATATTGCTCACATATTAGGGCGGGACCTTGTCTGGCTCCTGGTTGCCATGGTGACTACTTTCCTAACTACCAAGGGTCTCTGTCCTTCAGTGGAAACTTGTGTTTGTTTATTTTCTCATGATGCAGATGGAAGATATTGATACCCACTGGTCATGTGGCCTTTGGCAGGTTGCTTACTTTGCCTGTGACTCAGTTTCCATCTCTGCAGTGGGGATAATCACACTTGCCTACATGTCCAGAAGAGGAGATGAGGAACTATCTGTGAAAGCGCTTTGAGAAACAGAATGTGCTACTTGTGTGTGTGGCATGATTATACGCATAATTGGCTACGGTGACCTGCTATTCCAACAGGAGAGAGTCACTTATCATGCATATCAATTCATGGAAGCCATCGCCAACCTTATGCAGCGCCTCCTGCTGGCTCACTTGTGTTACTTTTGAAAGAGGGCAACAGTTTAGGGGCAAATAAGCAAAAAGGCTTCTTTTTTTAAAAATGGTCAATTTGTGGTGAAAAATATACCCCAGAGAACTTGGAGGCAAAGAATAACCAGTGCAACTAAGAATGAAGATCATTAGTTCATGTGAATCAGACTGGACCCTATCAGTGGACCAGAAGTCAAACATCAGCCTACATTTTAACAGTGTTAACCAATAGGGGCGAGACAGTCACTGAGTGTTTTAATATCATTCTCTGTTGGTTTTTGTGTGAATGGGATTTAGGAGGGAACATAGGAAACAATTTCATTAGTACCAACCATGGACTATCCCTTTTTATCAGACAGTTCACTTCTTTCATTTCGATGGCAAGAAAAATGGAGTGATGATCATGCACAGACAGCATGTTTTCTGTTTCATGTGTATATCTCATTTGGTGCCTCCTGCAGTCCTGCGAGGTCTTAACAGTTATCCTAGGCTTCCCAAGGGTCTCTGAGGCCAGGCAGGAGAACTCATGGGCCTGAGGCTGAGGTACCCCTGCCTTCCGCCAGGCCAAGGACACCTCCTGGCATGATGGATTTTGCATCTGCAAGTTGCTTTCACCACTATTGTCATCCATAGACACAAACCTCAGCCTGGAATGCCCTACTGATATTCCTGGCTGTGCACACTATCTGTGGGGCTTTGTGAACATTGGCTTCTGTGGGGAGGTGAGGCAAAGTTGTGTGAGTGAGACCAGTTTCTTGTCCCATTTCTCCTTCATGGTGCCCCATTCCCGGAGTTGAAGTGAGTTCTGAGTTGTGTGTAGTTCTTCTCCCAGGAGAAGAAGAGCAAAGAGAATAGAAAAGTCTGCATTTACTCTCTTGCATTTCTTTTCATCCTAAAGAATAGATTTCTCCCACTGTGGACACCATTCTCATGTAGAAGAAGGTATCTTTTTCTTTTTTGCAGCCCCTCACAGGGTAGATTTTATCTGTGTGTGTATGTGTGTTCATGTGTATGTGAATGTGTGTATGTTTGTATATGTATGTGTGTATGTGAGTGTGAGTGTGAGTGTGTGTGTGTGTGTGTGTGTGTGTGTGTGTGTGTGTGTGTGAAAAATCCAGTTCCTTCTGGGGATGATTTGATTGATGTCCACACTGGAAACATCTTTAATAATTTAATGCCTGCTTCAAAGGAGATTACACCAAAACCCACATTGCTTTTCATTTATTCATTACAGATCTGTCATAGCAGCATTTTTTTTTTACCCTGAATTGTAGTGTCGTAGTAATAATAAATTTTATTCCAGACTCAGGATATTTTAAAGGATTATAAGCCTTCTAACTAATTTAAATTGGTCAAATAGGTATTTCAGTGCCATAATCTCCCATTTCTTCAGGTTGAACTAATGAGATATGGTTTTATGTGATGACTACTAAAATAACTGTGCTATGAAAATCTGATCAACATAATGGGATGGAAATGTAACATTGCCTGTTATTAATGGTGGTGAAAAATGGTGGAGAAAACAGAGCCTGAACTTAGGGCTAGGTGCTTTCTTCCTTAAAAAGAGATTAGGGTATATGTCAGCCCTTTGAAATAAAAGAAGAAAAAAAGATGAATATGTGTTTAGAAGTTGGTGGTAAAGAAAGAGTTTTGAGCAATACAAAACCAAAAATTTAAATAAGAAAACATGTTATTTTTTGCAATTAGTAAGCATAAGTCCAGATGTCAGAAAAGGAAAATACTTATTCCCACTTAGACATAATCACCTTAGTAGACTTTAACAAACACTTCCAGTATTCTCAAGAAGCAAAGACTATCTACATTCCTAAACAATTACACTAAACTACAACATATCCTATTATTACTAAAAAATTCTAAATAACTTCTCTTTAAAATAAAAAAAACTTAAGTTTCCCCCAATAAAGCAAATTCAGACAGAGTAAGCATGAAACTAATTTCTAGAAGAGTGATACAAAAATGATCTAACAACAAAAAGAGGGCTAGGGTTTGTAGGGCTAGAGTGTAGCTCATAGGTAGATTTCCCATGGGTTCAATCCCTAGTACAAAAAAGAGATTACATATGAATTTTAGGATCAGTTTTTCTATTTCTACAAAAAATTGGATTTTTACAGGTATTGCACTGAATCTGTAGATCACTTCAAGTAGTATTGACATCTTCATAAGGATGAGCATGTAGTCTGATTACATGGCCTATGCTTGACTATTTTTGAGCAATGGTTTTTAGCTTTCATTGTGCGAGTTTTTCCTTGGTTAAAATAATTCTAAGATATTTCATTCTTTCTGATGCTATTGTAAGTGGAAGTGTTTTTCAGTTTCCTTTTCAGATTGTTCATTGTTAGTAGAAACACAACCAGTTTTCATGTGTGATGTGTCCTCCTCTGTTCTGTTTTTGTAGGAATGGTACCCACCCCATCCATTCCCAACCTCTTCCTTCCCCTTCATTTCAGGTGTATGTATTTCAGGGCCTTGCTAAGTTTGTTTCTTTGAGAGAGAGGGCGAGACAAGGGTGTGGTGGGGAGATGGAAAATGCTATTCACTCCTTTGGAGATTAGTTTTTTTTCTTACTCTTAGTCTCATACATTAAAAAACATGGATTTTTTTCTTACCAAACACTGTGAATTACATTTCTTAAATCTTTTGCTATTTTTTTTAGCATCCCCTGTTGAGCTATCTTCTTCCCAATCTGAGTTTCTGTTTAGCATTTGACCTTCTAAAGCTTTGCCCTGGGTGGCGTGCTCAGAGATAGTTATGACTCTTCACTATTTGATATTTGGCCTCTGAATGAAACTTTGGACAATCTAGCCTCCTTCTTACTTAATTTACACAATAAAAAAACATTTGGTTCTGCAGTTCCTTAAGAACAACTGTTTCTTCCCTTCCCTGGTTAAGTGCCTCTTTGCTACCATGTGACCAAATTGAGACTTCATTTTTAACAGAAGAACTCAATGGTTCCAACTTTTAATTCTTTAAAATAATTTTATGTGAAATTTTATTCTGAAATGATAATCTACTTCCCTTCATTTCCTTACTTCTTTACCAACTGAAAGCATTGTGTTAACTTTCATAAGAAGACTATTGATGGTACTATCAGAGTTATTTGCTTAGTTAGGAGAGAATCAATTTACCAAGTCGAAAGGGAGGTCAGGGCTAATTGACTCCCAAACCCTCATTTTGCAGAGGCAGAAGGATGCAGTGACCTGCTTGGTGCTGGAGAGCTAGAAAGAAGAAGGTCTGGGATCTTAACATATAACAACTCCTGTGTTCTTTCCACCCTAACATTTTTAAAAACTATAATTTTAAGCCGGGAGTGGTGGTGCACACTTGTAATCCCTGTGCTTGGGAGGCGAAGACAGGAGGATCACGCTGGTTCAGAGCCAGCCTTGCTGGTTTAAGAGACCCTGTTTCCACATAAAAAGGTAAAAAAATAGGTCTTGGAGTATAGCCCATGGGAGTGTATCCCAGAGGTAGAAGGGCTTCCAGGAACCCAGTACCACCAAAAAACCAAACCAAAACAAAACAAAAAAAAAACACTGTAATTTTATTGAAGGCAATAAAAATATGAACTCTAGAAAAAAATGGGCTATAATAAATGGAAAGGGATTTTTGTGATGTATCATGTACTGTGCTTGGCACTTTATACAACTTATTTCATTTAATCCCTGTGGAATTTCTATTATCTTTCATTTTACAAATGGTGAACCTAAAACTCACAGAAGTTAGGTAACAGCCAGCAAGTGCCTGGTCAGGACTTGAACCTGGTCTTTTTCTTTTCAGAATCTTGGGATTGAAACTTGGTTTTCTGTTTTCTTTTGAAACAGAATTTTATATATACAAGTAATAGTAAAAATGATTAATTTGAATTTATAAAATATCTCATTTTTGTGTTTAGAGAGAAGCCATCAACTCCCTTAGGCATTGTGTGGGGAGCAGTCCACATTCTGGGTCAGAGAAACCTGAGTTCACATGCTGATGCCATAGCCCTCTGCCCTAGTGCACGAGGACAAACTCGTAACAAAAATCTCCTCTCAGCCTCCTTCTCTGGGCCAGACGTTCCACTAGACACTGTTTGAGGACCCTGAAGTTTAGTTTTCTATCTGCCATTGGGATTATGAGTCACATGTGTGTTTTGAATTCTGGACCTTCCAAGTGGGTCTTTGGGTTAGAAACTTGGTTATTCATTCCTTTGTTTTCTTATCTATATAATTGGAATACCAGCCTCACAGAATTGTTGTGCACATTAAACTAGAAAATAACCTGGAGTATGGCACATGCTCAGTAGATGTAAACAACGAGATAGCTGTAAAATATTATACAAGTGTAAAGAAGTTTGACATGACTATAATATATTAATGAATGTAACTAATGAGCAATCTCTGCTACACTTCTCAGTTTTCCCCGTTATTTCTTTGGTCCACTAGAGGCCAGCAGAAATAGTTGACGAGGAGGAAGATGAAGAGAAAGCAAACAAAGATGCAGAAGGGAAAGAAGACTTTTCAGGCATGAATGGTGAAGTTGAAGATGAAGGAGGTAGGGAGGCTGCTGAGGCTTCTGAGCAAGCGGAGAAACTCCCAGCTCACAGTGAGGAGGAGGTGGGCCCCGCTCGCTTAAATGGAGGCACAGATGAAGAGAATGGTGAGGAACTGGACCAGGTCAAAGAGGAGCTTCAACCGGCAGTGGATGAGGAAAGAAAGTCACAAGATGCTGGAGATGGAGAAGATGAGGTATTTCTACTGCATTTTCTTATTATGTGCCCGTAGGGAATTATGCATGCCCTTCGGGAACTATCCAAGCACTTAAGACTTGCGCTGAAATCGCTTATGGTAGAGTAGGAAAGATCCAATGTCATTTAATTAATTTTAAACACTTAATAAGTACTGAAATCCTCATGCTTGATGATCCATATGTCTTTCCTTCTGTTGTCTGTCTGTCCGTCTGTCGTCCACCCATCCATCCATCCATCCATCCATCCATCCATCTATCTTCTACCTAATTGTACCAAAAATTTACAGAGACCTTTAGGAATATGTATAATACAAGAGAGAAATAAAGAAAATAGAAATAAAGTAAGGCCATGGGAAAACAAACCAGAAAAGGATGTCAAAGCTAGTGGGACTGAGACATGATCTAAAAAATATTCTCTCTGTTATTGTTAGAAGATTTAAAGTTCAGTTTGTGTTTTAGTTAGCTTTGTCTTCACTGTGACCAAAATACCTGACAAGCATGCCTTTGAGGAGAAGAGGTATTTGGGGGCTATATTTTCTGAGGTTCAGTTCATAGTTGGTCAGCTCCAAGGCAGAAACCAGGGCATCAGGCATGGGCAGAAGGACACTGTTCTTATGTCATGGTGGCTTGAAGCAGTGGGAAGGGAGGGGACAAGAGACAGGAAGCAACCAGGAGATATATATAGTCCCCAATGCTATGCCTCCCATCACCCACCTTGTCCAGCCATGGCCCACCTCTGAACCTTGCTGCATTGGAAATATGCTTTTAACACATGAGACTTTGGGGACACATCCCAATGCAAATCACAACAGTTTGTTTGGTCCACCTTGAATGTATTAATTGAATCAATTGTTCACCACATTATATATTGGTGTGATTAGCTATAGAAAAAAACACAAGAGAGAAGGCACATTGAACAGCAGCAAAGTGTTCTTGTGGCCAAGTTATAGCAACAGGCACAATGTTACCTGTAATCTAACTAGCAGCTTATACAAAACATTCTTAACATCTAAACGAAAATGCTCAGCATGTCTCCCATTTCATCTTTACTCAAGGTGAGATAATCACAGTCCTGTTCCACAAGAACTTCTTCATATGTAGTTCCACACAGTTCCCAGTGTCATTCATATGGCGACTGTAATAGTAGGGTTTGTAAAACTCTTTGTTGTAGTAGCCTTTGATGAAGGTGTACAGCATGGAATCAAAGTGCAATTCTGTGTAGGGCTAGATAGCAGGATCCTAGCATACATTTTTTCCAGTTGTCTAGCTTAATTCAATGCATGACCTAGATAGATTTTTCAGAAATGAACTGAGTGCCTTCTTTTTTCCATAAATATAACTTTTGAAAATAATCTTATAATTTGGAACATTACTGATAAACCTGGACGATATTAAATACAACAAACCAGACACAGAAATATAGTACTTCCTGGTTTCATTTATATGTGCAATCCAAAAACATTGAATTCATAGAGGCAGAGACTAGGATGGTGGTTACCAGGGACCAGGAATGAGGATTGGAGAGAGGCTGGCCAGAGGATACAGAATTTCACTGAGGAGGAACAAGTTCAAGAGATCTGTCATACAACATGATGACAATCAATACTCACACCATGTGTTAACTTGAAAATCACTAAGAGGAGATATTGTGTTCTTACTATAAAGTATAGTAAACGTGTAAGGCAATGCACATGTAAATCAGCTCAATTTAGCCATTCCATGATGCATGAATATTTCAAGACATATTGTGTGTGTGTGTGTGTGTGTGTGTATATATATATATATATATATATATATATATATATATAATGTTTATTTGTCATTTAAATAAATTTTAATGATAAGAGAGAAAAATAGCCTTTTGATAGGAGTTGGACTTCAGTTCAGATCAAGGTTACACAATTTGGCAAGGGCCTGAAGTGCTGGTGTCTCAGGTAGTGAAGGTGAATCTAAATTCTTGGGCACTCAAATGAGCAGGTTCCTGATGTATAGGGCTATACAGGGGTCTAGGCCAGAGCAGTTTTCTACAGAGAGGTCTCATTGTACTCAATTCATCTCTGCCTATAACAATGGCTAATGGAAAGTTTTCTGTCTCTACTATATTAGTATGATACTTTCAGCATTACTAGGCATTCAGCATTACTAGGCATATGGATATCCACATTCATAGGAAGTATAACTTAGAAGTTAATCACTAACTTTTTTTTTGTACTGGGGATAGAAGCCAGGGGCATTCTACCTCCGAGCTATGTCCCCAGCCCTACCTTTTTTTTCTTTCTTTCCCTCCCTCCCTCCCTCCCTCCCTCCCTCCCTCCCTCCCTCCCTCCCTCCCTCCCTTCTTTCTTTCTTTCTTTCTTTCTTTCTTTCTTTCTTTCTTTCTTTCTTTCTTTCTTTCTTTCTTTCTTTCTTCAGGTCTGGGGATGGAGCCCAGAGGCAATTAACCTCTGAGCTACACCCCCTGCCCAATTTTTTATTCTTTATTTTGAAACAGGGTCTCACTGAGCTGCAAAGGGCCTCACTAAGTATCTGAGGCCGCCCACAAACCTCCATCCTCCTGTCTCAGCCTCCTAAATTCTGGGATTACAAGTGTGCCTCACCACACCCCACAATCATTAACTTTTATGAGAGGATTCTTGACTTATAAAATGACTCCAGATTCCATTTTTAGTATAAAACATCTTGTTCTGTGCGACAGTCCTTGTGTAAAAGAAATGATTTTAGGGGAACAAAGGGAAATACAAGACAGATACACAAGAAACATTTGACATTTATTGAGATGGCAAGCTGAATTTTAAGATAGCATTTGAAATACTTCATGAGGTGATGGTGTGAATTAAGGCATAGTTCCATGAGTACATTTCTACATATATAGTTTTTTCTTTTCTGAAGCACAAGTCATGGTCAGTGGCTCGGGGAGCTGGAGCTGCTCTGGTTCCCTTAGCTGGTGGCCCTTGTGGTGCTGGGCAGCCTTCTGGAGCCCACAGAGCACAGTTTGAAAACCGGCTGCTTCTCATCTCACTGGGTTTTCAGGCTGGTCAGGAAAGACAAATGATGCCTGAGATGGTGTCATTAATAATGTAGGAGAAGCTGAGTGGCAGGGGTGGTTGGTAGTTTCCATTGGAGAAGAGCTGCCTGTGCGTTTTGATTTCCTGTCCTGCTCTCATCTGATGCACAGCGGCACTCGGCCCCACACCCCCTGCAAATCACTGAGTCCTGCTAGAGACAGAGGCTGGGAAATCTGGGGAAGGTCGAGATTAATTAGCTCAAGGGTGGAGCTGCTGCTTTTTTCTTCCGCCATCTCCGAAAACCGGAACATATAAGGATGCTTTTGAAAAGCAAAGCTTAAAGGGAAATACAGAAAAATTGAGAAAGACAAAGCTAGCCGCATAAGAAATGAGTTTGTGCTTTAGAAGCACATCGTGAATTTGGTCCCAGAAAGAGCTTTTGTGCAAATAGAGGGTAGCGAAGGGCAAGTCCACTGGGTAATGACAGACATAAAACAAAAGTACCCAAGCAACTGCTGTTAGTTGGGTACTTGTGTGATTAAATAGGGCATTGGGCAGGTTTTTTTTTTTTTTTTTTTCTTTTTGGAAGTAAACCAGAGAGCTAAATATCTTTGTTTTTCTGTTTTCCTCCAGACTGACGTAGACCCTCAAAGACCACCAAGGCCGGAAGTAAAAATCACTGGTCCTGAAGAAAATGAGAATGACGAACACAGCAAGGAGCCTGCTGTCGTGGCATAGATAATTTTAAAAATGCAGTGCATGGATTGTAAGAAAAATGAAGGACTGTAATACTTGAATAATGAGCACATACTTAATGCTAAACATAATGTGACAATATGGTTGAATTCTACCTGTTCAATTTAGAAAATAAGAGGTTTGATGGAAAGATGGAATATTTTAGTATAGCAATTAAAGGAGAACAGCATATTTTTACGGCATGTGTTTTTAAAAGTCATTTAAGAAAATTGCATAAGACGGACAGAGGAGAATTTGCACCAGAAGACAATTGGCCACTCATGTTTGTAAAGGATAAAAGATAAAACCAGAATCACTCCTATTACATACTTTATTGATAAACTTAGGAACGAGGTTATTAAATAGCGGCTTTTTCTAAAGCATCTACCTAAGAAAGAATAGACTCTTATAGAATTGGTTATAGGAAACATGTATTTGTTTCTTAAAGCAATAAACTTTTTGTGGAAAAAGTTGTAATTTAGTTTCAGAGATAAAATGGAGATGGCAATATATGGAAATGTTGCCACAGCTTACTGACATCCCTTTCTTCCTCTGAAGCCAAAATACACTTTGAATGAACTAAAAAGTCGAGGCAAGGTACTCACTTTGGTGGGGGTGCACTCCTTCAGAGCGCGGAAGATTGCCATGCTCGTGCTGCCCCAGGCTTCTGGGTTTGATCCTTTCATCTGTAATGAGGTACTAAGGAAGTAAGTACCAAGCACCCAGTTATGTTACTGGGCCTGGTGGGATGGTTTGCAAATGCTGGAAGTCCTATGGATTTTCACTGGTCCAGTATATCTTTACCAAAAGTACAATGTTCTTCTCTCTCATATTATCGTATTGGAAATCTCAATATTGGTTATTCCAAAGATTGAATTTTTCCAAGATTTTGGTTTCCTTCCTTCCTTCCTTCCTTCCTTCCTTCCTTCCTTCCTTCCTTCCTTCCTCTTTTCATCTTCCCTCTCTTTCCCCTCACTCCCTTTTTTCTTTCTTTTTTCATCTCATAGTATTTCTTTTCTTTTTTCCCCTTTTTATAGAAAACAAGAAAGAGAAATGTAGGTATAAGAAGAATTTGTGACTGCCCAATCTTATTTGCTTTTTGCTTTATTTACATTAGAGCTGTCTTGCGAAATTTTTGTCCCTAGAGATACCAGCAAATATTTATTTTTCTACCTGGTTATATTTAGTCTTTCAAGCAGATTCTTTCCTATGTAATTAGAAGCCATCTGATAGAAATTGGTGAAAAAACTTTAAAAAATGTCATAATGAAACCAGTTCCTGATTACCACTTTGCGGACTGATTAAATTAATTTACTTTCTCCTTGTGAAGCATATATGGGGGAAGATATAATTGCATTAGTTTGATGATCATTAGTAAGGATGATGCCTGTCTTTGTTAAATATAGAAATAATATATTTTCTCATTTTACTGAATATATTTTTAGTTATGTAGACGTTGTAAATTGGAAATTGTAACTCTGAGTGCATTCATAAGATTCATTATTAATCATCAATTTAGAAGATTTTCCCCCTTCAGGTTTTATAACCAATCATTTGGAATCAAAATAGTTGACAGTTATGCAAAGCACTTAATAATACTATAGAAAGAGATGTATTTTCCCTAGCAGCTATTTTAGTATTTTCTACAAATAGGAAGTATGAACAGAGATTATAATATAACAGTATTTGAAAGAGATAGCAACATGAAGATCTATTAATCTAGGAAGATGAACTGTAAATGGAGAATATGGGGACATATTCCTCTCCTGTGTGTGCATATATTTCTGGTGCAAGATCTAAATTGCACTTTCTACTGGTGGCCTTACTTTTTTGAATGGGACAATAATACAGGCAAGCATTTGCATGCTGTCAGTGAAATATTTATCAGCTAGTTTTTAAATGTTAAATTTTAGCATTATTACTTGGTCCAGGTTACTGATTTTAATATAAGATTAAATATAAGACATTTTAGGTCTCAAGATTAAATATAAGAAATTTTAAGTCTCACTTAAGTCTCAAGGTGATTCTCTCTTTGTTGGAGATCTTCTCTTCTTCTTTAATAAAAAATATTTCCCCTTTTTCCTTCCTATTTTTCTTCATTGTACTATGAAGCTTAAGTTTTAGGCAATTCTTTGTGAGTCATTTTAATGAAGCATGACATTAATATTCTACATGAAAATAAAGTTTAGAATTTTAAGTATATTTTGGGAAGACCATTAGCTATAATTGTATCCCAAACAACTTAAAATGGGGACACATTCCTCTTTTATATGTGCATATTTTTTACCACCTGTTGATAAGATCAAACTGGGACCTAGCATGAAGGAATGAATCAAAATAAGTTACAAACGGACCACTAAAAACAGTAAATAAATGTCACATGCCATCTAACCAAACCAGAAATCACTCACAGAGAATTAAAATTGTGAATACCACTTTGGAGATGCCTTTCAAATAAGTGTTGAAAGTCATTTCAGGTCTCAAATATGGTTATTTTTTTCTGTGAGAATGGTGGTCAGTCCCCAGCACAAACTCTTTTCACACATTAGGTGAGACTTAGTGATGGATTGGGGACTGTTCATTTGAGTGGGTGGGGGAGACTTTGGTTAGGCTTCTTGTATTGTTTTATAGAGAGAAGGTGCTATGGAAAACATCACTTTTATGTAATGACCAATATAAGACTCTGTGATATTAGGTCTTTGTGATGTTGTATACATAGATTTCCTAGTTTTAGTGTTAAGCAAATGTTTTAAGACAGTTGTAAACCATTGGTTTGCTGTGGCATTGGAGCATTAGGAGCTTTGCAGAGAAAATAGAGACCTTGACTAACATCATTTTCAGGCTGAGGACATTTTACATGGCTTAGCCTCTGTTAAAATACCTATCGAGTTCCCTCTGGCTTCTAGCTATAAAATATGATACTATGGATATCTTTTTGTTACTTTTCTCTGTGGCCATAGAATGATTGGCCTTTTAAGACATTTTTTTCTTAATTTTGAGGGGACAATGAGATTGACAGACTCATTGGGAGACTGATATTTATCATACCTGCTGTTTTATTCTGAATGTGTCAACTCTTGTCCTATTGTGTAGAGATAAACCACTCCATAAATGGGCTTTCTCCATCCATATCTCTGTGGTCCACAGATGGAAATCCATACCAATATGAGATTACTAGTGCTAACTGTTCCGTCATGTGACTCATAAACCAACATCCTCAAAAGTTTCATCAGATGATCCGCTTTATACACAGAGTGAAGTTCATTGACCTAAGATAAATCTATGTATTTAAAATTGTGGCTGCAGAATAACAGGAAGCCTTTAAAAATCTCATTAGTTCTTTTAAAGAATTAACCTTATACTTTCATTTTTTTTTTCAACAAGTAGTAAAAGCAAAGTTAAAAAAAATTTGATGAACAGAAAACACCATATCTGAGAGGTTGCCAGTCTGAGCAGAAACATGATAGATAGATGTATATGAAATACTTATACAAGTGCACTCATACTTTTAAACAGTAAAAAGGCCTCGGTAGGCATAGCGTTATTAGTAAATTAAGGCTTTTTTTGGTGTGTGTGGGGAAGGAAATGTTATTCATGGAGAGAAACAATGAGTAAAAAAAAAAGAAGAAATACTAAGAAAGGACATGTATCATGGTGCTTTAAATATTGATTCCCTGAAACTTGAAGGAAGTTAACATTTTACTCAAAATAAGAACATTGCCAGCATTTTAATGAAAAATTTAATCTAGGAAAGGATGTTAACAATTCTGTTTTTGTTTTCTTTTAAGTAAGATTAAAAAAAAAAACCCAAGATACACATATCTTGTTTTCCTGTAGTGTTTAAAGAGCACAGTCTCCCTCATCAGCCTTAAATGCTATGCTTTGAGTACAGAGTATTTCAAGCCAGCACAGGCTCTGTCAAAGATTAGTTATAGCTGGCAACTGTGTGTGTGATTCACCTGAATGTATAAAGGGTACCTCTCAGAACTAGGTAGCCACGTACGCCGCAGGTAGACAGAAGCCCGACTTCCTGGTCACTAATGTTCAGGTTCAGTGAAGAAGCATTTTTGTATTTTTGCATGAATGTAATGCCCTCCTGCAATGGAGCCTTTTTTTTTTTTAAAGTTAGTCTGTTTTTCTAAAGCAGTAAACACACGCAGTTCTTTATTAGTGAATGCCATTTTTACAAATTACATAAGCTTAAAAAATGTTTTGGTGCGTCGATGGATCTGATTTTTGTTCTTCCCACATGCAATCTATACATTTCCTCCCATGAAGTTTGAGTGACAGATGGAGATGGGAAAGTGCTCCCGTATGTTGATGAGGAGAAAGTGTTGTTTTCGATGGGGCATAACATCCTGTAGGAGAAGGGGAATTAGGGAAGATGTTAAAAGTGTTTAGATAACCGCAAAGCCTTTATAAAATCAGGAGGTAACTCATAAAGATCCATTACTTCAGCCAACGATGAATGGGACCAAATGAATTCTCTGCAGTTTCATCACCTTGCGCCATACAGTTTAATGGGGGTGTTTTAGTTATTGTTCAAAATACAATGACATATGGGTGAAGGGAGAAATGGTAGTCAGTTTTAGAAGTTTGGAGAAAGTCTATTTTGTTTTCTTGGTTCTGAGTTTTTCTTGTCTTAAATCCTTAATATGTACAGTAATATTGGGTGGAGATTAATGTTGTAAGTAAAGATTAAGTTGAGATTGTTTATTATGTTTGGAATATCTTTCAGTAAGGAAAATTACTTGTGTTTTGATCAAATTATGAGCATTTAGTTTTTTTTTTTTTTTTACTTCTGTATCCGTGTACACTCTAAGCTGCAAAAGTTTACTGCATCTTGTGGTAAATAGAACTGCATTTTATATCACTGTGTTTGTATTGTTTATGGTTTATGATGTTGTTTTGCTAATATTTTATGTATTAATCCTTTTCATGGCACATTTTTACTTATATCATGTAGAAATTCAGTATGTTTAGAAGTACATATGTTTTTATTTAGCAGACATATTAAACTTTATTTTATAACTTTTACAAGTGTTTATTTGATAAGCCTTTTAGGTACATTCAAAGTCATTGTATCTTTCATTTATGAAATGTTTATACAGAAACACAAGTCCAGAATTTTTGAGATAAAGATAGCCTTAAAAACAACAGATTGCGCAGATTATACACATTTCCCACACATTTCCATAGAAATATTATTTACAATTTTACAGAGAGTTTAGCTAATACTCTGTTTTAAGTTATGGGATATTCACTGCTTTCATTCTATTCAGTTAGTTTTGTTTTCCCATCCACATTTGAGAAAAAAGCAGTTAAGCACAAATTATATGTGGTGTCTATCCCACAGTTGTGGAAAAGTACATTAATGTATGTCTTCTGCACATGACCAGTTTAATCTTGTCATTCCATGAGAATATAAAAGCAAACCTTGGGAAGAAAGGAGACATGTATGTTACCAGAGTCAAATTTCTTTAAACTACATGGTTAATTGACATTAAAAACTTTCCACCACCAAAAATGACTGTAACTTCTAAAAAGTACTGTAAAGTTGCTGGCACTCATTTGTTGTTTTCTACTTATTTATAAAAATAAACATAAAGCTTTCTTGAAAGTTTCCAAGTGTTTTTTTTTCTTCTCTCCTCTAATGTGAGTTTACAAAATTGTAGTCTTTCAAATGTTGTCCTGGTCAAGCTGAATTGGCCACTAAACAGACAAATGATACAGGAATGCCTTGCACTTACACTCCGTTGATTTATCAAATTCATTAGTTTAGTAGTAATAAAAAAGTGATTACAAATGTAAATAATCCCCAACCCCATATTAAGTTAAACACTAGATAGGAAAACCCTTGGGTTTCACCCTTCCATGTTCTTTTTGACTACAGATGACAATTAGGATTGTCCTGGCTCTCCCCTGGTTCTCTAGTTCGGGGCCTCCTCTGTCTTCTCTTTGAATCCTGAGGTCTTCTTGAGCAATCCCATTCACCGTCATATCTTAACAACTACCAATGTGTTTGTGACTTCCAAATCTACAACTCCAGGCCATGCTAGCTCTGGGATGTCCAGACCTGTGCATACAACTCTTGCTTGGATACCTCAATTACGCAAAACACAAATGTTCTTTTTCCTGAAGATGTGTTTTTATTCTTATGTTAAATTATTGCTGTTCTCTTGTTTGGTCAAATCATTTATTGGATTCTTTTTTGGTTTATTTATCTGATGCTTGAGAAATGTTTATTCCATGTTCACTAATAGGTGCACTCCTAATATTGTTCATTGGCCATTATGCTTCCTCTTTGTTAATTCATATGTTTATCTGTTTTTCTCTACCGTGTGTACTTTTTGTTATTGCTTGGAAAGAACATTATGTATTCTGCATAACCTTTGCTGATTAAGTGCTTTGCAAATACTTGCCAGTTTTATGGTTTACCATTATTATTTGCTTTTCTTTTGCTTTTCTAAAATTGATATCAGCCTAGACGTCTTTAATATTAGTATAGTCAAATATATTAAAATTTTCTGTATGGATTATATTTAAGAAGTCTGACTGAACTCTGAAGTCAATTATATGTTATAATTATTTCTATTTTTTTCAAGTTTTGTTTTCCACACTTAGGGCTTCTTCAAGCAGGACTATATTTTTGTGTGCGCTGTGGTTATGGATTCAATTTAAATTTATTTTTTAAAATGAGTGACGAATTGTCTTACTGCTATTTACTGAAAATAGTCTTTCCCCCATTGATTTGTGATGTCATTCTAGGCCGGTACCAAGTTTCCATGTGTTTTAGGAAATTCTTGGCTCAAGATTGGAGTAAAATCCAATCAGGAACTGAATTGTGCCCTCTTCCTTAAATACGTATGTTGACCCCCCCCCCCACGTGACTATTTTGGAGATACAGACTTTGGGGAAGTAAATAAAAATGTTACACAAGGCCCTAAGATGGGACCAATCCAATAAGACTGTTATTGTTCTTATAAAAAGAGGGAGACATACCAGAGCTTTGCCTCTGTCCATCTTGTGAGGAGACCAAGAGGAGAGAGGCCTTCCCAGACCCCAAACCTGCTGGCACTCTGACCCTGGACTTCCAGTCTCCAGAACCGTGAGAATATATCTCTGTTGTTTAACCCACCCCAGTCTGTGGCATTTTTTAAATGGTAAATGGAGCAGACAACTACAAATCCCTTTTCCTCTCCAGGCCCTAAATGATGTAAGTGAGAATTGGTGGTGGTGTCAGTGAGTTTATGAGAAGATAACTATTCTGAAGTGCTTTTCAGCACACTCCTTACTTTTTCAGTCTCTTTATTCTCTTTCATTTGGTTACACTCAAGATAAAGTCAAATTTTTTTATATCTGTATATGTTTTTTTTATTTTTTTAAATTGGTGCACTGTATTCATACATCATAGTGGGATACAAACTTTTGTAGACATACATGCACACATCGCCCAGTCAGCCCCCACCCGATCCCCACCCCATTCTCTCCCCATCCCTCCCTCCCATGCTTGGCTTAGTGGTTGACATCTAGTATTATAGCAATTTATCCAAAATTAAAAATGATAATCTCACATAACAGTTTCATTTGTCTGATACCAAGCTTTTGATGACTTAAAGATAACATTTCAATATTTCTTTTTACTTTCTTACCAGAGAATATTTGTTTTCTATTTTTTTAGGTGAAACTATCATATATTTATATATTTATTTTTCAGAAAAAAACTCTATCCTAGAATCACTCCAGACTTCCCAAATCAAGTCATGAGAGCCAGAAGGGCTTGGAGTAACATATTCCAAACTCTGAAAGAAAACAACTTCCAGCCCAAAATTTCCTACCCAGCAAAACTTTCTATCAAATTAGATGGAGAAATAAGAAGCTTCCATGACAAACAGAAACTGAAGGAATTTTTGTCTTCAAAACCAGCACTAGAGAAAATACTCAAAGAGATTAACTACAAAGAAGAAATAGGTAACACACACCAGAACCAGAGAAACAAGAGTTTCCATCCAACAGTCAACTAAGATTGGTTATCTGTGGAGATTCATTACTTATGTTAGTCTTTTACCTATCTCTAAATGGTATTGTTTGCCTTTATTGTTGTTAATTTTTAGGATTTCTAGTTGGAATATTAATATACCTTCAGATAAAGTCAAATTTTTATGATTACTCATCCACAGTGGTTTCTTAGTTTTCTATGGATGAGCTTCCTTCTTTGGAAGGGTGTTAGAGTTTCGGGCAATGGGAAGAGGATCCAGAGAAGGACTCCTGGGGTTCTCAGACACGGTCTGTCCTCTGCCTCTCTGCCTTGTGGTTCTTTTCTTTTATACTCACATGGTGGGCAGTACTGGGACACCATGAGAAACCTGTCTCATTGGAGCTCCTGGGAGGTTGGCGTCATCTCTTCTTTAATAACATCCTTAGAAAACATTAGCAATTATGCAAAGAATACTTATGACCACGTGCAATACAAAAGTGTATGCGGTACATCATGTTGGAGTCCTTTCTTGTAACTTTCAGATATGATCCCTTGGGGTAAGGGCAGGTGAAGTCTACAGGTGCCTGTGTCTCCTCCCAATGGCTTATTAAGTCCTCATGCTCATGTATGAAGGAAATGCTGTTCTGACAAGTGGCAGGTAGAAGAGTGTTTATTCATGGTTTAACAGGCCTGATGGTCTGTTTCCATTTGGTTTTATTGAGCTCCCCGTGTCAAAGCTTCACTTTCAAGTTATAGTAGCTTTACAGTAACAAATGTCTGGGTGAGTGGATATCTCTATTTAACAAAAGTATCTTGGCTCTTCAACATAAGGTTAGCTTGTCAAGTTCTGCGAAGAACCCTGTTAAAATTTTGATTAGAACTCTTTAGATTTTTACAATATTAAAATTTCCTGCCGGGCGTGGTGGCACACACTTTTAAATCCCAGTGCTTGGGAGACAGGAAAATCGCAGAGGTTTGAAACCAGCCTCAGCTACTTAGGCCCTCTGAAACTTAGTGAGACCCTGTTTCCAAATAAAGTATAAAATAGATCTGAGAGTATAGCCCAGAGGTAGAAAAGCCCCTGAGTTCCACCCTTTCTATCTATAAAATTAAGACATCTACTTAACGTTTTTGTTTTTGTTTTTTTGGTGGTACTGGGGTTCCTGGAAGCCCTTCTACCTCCGGGATACACTCCCAGACCTATTTTTTAAAATATATTTTTGAAACAGGGTCTCTTATGCCAGCGTGGTTGGCTTCAAACCTGCGCGATCCTCCTGTCTCCGCCTCCCGAGCGCGGGGTCTACTTAACGTTTTAAAAAAATCCTTCTAAAATTTTTGTAATTTTATTGTAAAGGTCCTGTACCTCTTTTTAGTCTTAGATATTTTAGCATTCTAAGACTTATGAATGAAGTAGTTTAGAAATGTTTCCCAATTACTTATTAATGACACCTAAGGACATTGTTGATTTTTGTCTTGATCTTGTATTTGGCATCTTGTTGAACTCCTTTATTAAAGGAGGCTTGTGGTCTCTGTATGATGTTAATGAGATTATAATATTATCTTCAAAATATATTCACTTTTGTTCTAATTCTTAAAGTCATTTTTTTTCTTGTCTTACTAAAATAATAAGTTCTAGTATGCATGAAATGGAAGCAGAGCCGGCAGATATTTTTGTTATTTCCTTTGATATGAAGGGAATGCTTAAAATATTTAACATTACGTGTGATGTTTGCTTATGTTTCGGGTAGGTATTTTGCATCAAGTTCAATTTCTCTTTTACTTCTCGTTTTCTAATTTTATTTGAAAACCTGCAAAGGATGAACTATGGGTGAAATTTCATGAAACTGTGCATTTATTAAGGTTCTTATTATTTTTCTCGCTTCAGTTTTCTAAGGGTTGTGAATTGTGTTATCTTCTCCAAATGTTAAGTTATCCTTACATCTTAGGAAACGGAGAAATTGATGATATAGACATATATTTTTATATGTTGCTCAATTTGACTTGATAATAATTAAAACTTTTGCATTTGCTATTTATACATTATTTTTCTGATTATAGTAGTAGGGCTGTATGAGCTTCAGAAATGAGGGGGAAGCCGGGCGTGGTGGTGCACGCTTGTAATCCCCGTGCTTGGAGGCTGAGACAGGAGGATCACACAGCCTCAGCTACTTAGTGAGACTCTTAGCAACTTAGTGAGACCCTGTTTCCAAGTAAAAAATATAAAATAGGTCTGGGAGTATGGCCTGGAGGTAGAAAGCCCCTGGGTTCCACCCCCAGTACCACCACCACTAAAAAAAAGAAAAAAAAATAGAGGGGGAAAGCTTTCTCTTATTTACTGCTCACTAAAATGTCTATATCTGGATCACAATTTTCTTCAGACTGATTACTTGTAAAAGTGGCTCAGCCTGTTATTGTAATTCTTTTTAATTATTTATTTTCATTACTGGTTATATGGCTGTTCAGGTTTTACATTTATCGAGTCAAATTGACAATTTATATTTACCTAAAAATTGTTAATTTCTTTCATACTTTCTAATTTAGTTGCCAAGAGATGTTTATAACATTCTTTTAGAAATTTTAAAGACCCTTGCCTAAATGTCATATGTTCTCTGTTTGCATTTCTAATATTATTTATATCTGTTTTTTGTTTGGTATTTCCAGATATTTTTATTAATATTTAAATGATTTTGATCCTCTGTACTGTTTTTCTGTTCAATTATCTTTCTCTTATCACTAATGTTTCTTTCTGTTTATATGTGTTTTCTTTAACTCCTTAAGTGGAATGCCTTGCTAATTACATTTTGGCATTCCTCGTTTCTAACATATGCTTTTGAGGCTTTAAATTTGCCAGTGTGTATTACAAGTTTTGATATAAACTAGTGTTATTGTTATTTGAATGTGAACAGTTGTGATTTTGTTTCTTCCTTCCCCCAAGGGCGTGGGTGCCCAGGGAATGTGCTGGTGTCCCTCCAGGTCTCATTTCCCCTGATGGATGTGCTTTCCCACCAACAGCGGAGAGTGCTAACTTGCTCAAGACTGAGGCTGCCCTGATCAGAAGGCACTCTGGCATTACTGGCTTGAAGTTAATAGTGGACTGGTATGGTAGGTGGAAATGGCAGCCCTTGCCTCCAGAAAGGGCCATGTTTGTGGTGCCTTTCCCCATGGGGTCAGGCTGGAGCCAACTGGGCCATATCCTTGTTTTACTTTCCCCTCTGCTCTCTCTTCCTACTTCTCTTGAGCTCCCTCCCTCCATAAATTATGAAAGAATCTCCATCCCAGGTGCTACAGCTTGGGGACCCAACTCAGAAGAGGAGTACTAGACTAGCAGGAGATTTGGGCGTAGATCTTTAGGACTGGATTCTGGAGGTGGCTGTCTTGCTGACCATGCAGCAGTGGGCACCCCATCCTTGAGGGGACGTGGAGTTAGACAGTCTTGAGCATGTGGTAGTGGTGTGACTGCTGGTTTTCACTTGTGATTAACTGCGATTGAGCTCTAGGTAGAAAGAAGTGTGTCAGCCCATGCAGTGACTGGAACTTGGAGGTATGTGAAGAAGTCCTAATACTAAGGCAGACTATGGAATTAACTTGCTCTTGCTAATGGCACTTTAAGAATTCAAGAGAAGCTAAGCATGGTGGCACAAACCCATAGTCCCAGTACTTAGGAGGCTAAGACAGGATGATCACAGATTCAAGGCCAGCCTCAGCAACTTAGTAAGACCCTTGGCAACTTAGCCAGACCCTGTCTCAAAGAATTTAAAGATGGCTGGGGATGGAGCTCAGAGTTAGGACGCCTCTGAGCTCAATCCCCAGTACCACATTGAGATGAAGTAAAATAAAAAATTAAAAAAATAAGAATTGAAGAGAATCGATGACAGAATGAAATTTAGTAAGCAGCATTTTAGAGCTAAGTGTGAAATTCAGTGGGCCTCGTGAGTGGCATTTAAAAGAATCCTTTTCCTCTCTATTTAAAGGCAGAATTGAAAACCAGATTTAATAGGGATTTAATAGGAGTGGCTGAGTTCTCAGCCTAGGCAAGTCCTCTCTGGCAATATTAGGAGAGAGCTGGAACCCCAACTTCAGATGGAATGATTAGAGTGGACCCAAGGATGTTGGATCAAATGAGAAAAAATATATTGCTGGATAAGGTAGATACTATTAATTCTTTATATGGTTCTTTAGATCAACTTACATGTACATTCTTTTAATGTAGGAGTCCTACCTTTCTGGAGTAGTGTACATTTGAGATTTGCACACTGCAGGATTGGATTTTGATTTTACATAGATGATTTTCCTGCCAAGAAGTTAAGATGGATAGCAAGAGGTCTTGTTTTCTTGCAATTTAGAGGAGTCTGTGATCAGACTTCTTCCTAATTCCCCATTCATGAACCATTTGTCGTTTGAGGGTTCCCATGTTGGGGAAAATATCTCATTTTCTTTTACACCTCCCTGTACTGCATGGCTATAAGGCTGTAGTTCTAATCTTGACATTTGTGTTAGCTTATCAAGGCCCCAGGCTTTAGGGTTTCTAAACAGATCTCCTGCTTCTTTTTCTCCATTATTGTCAAAAAACACTCCCCCAAATCTCTATTTTCAGTCTTGCTGTACGCATGTTACCTTGGGCCTGTGAGGTTCATGGATCTGCTCTAAAAAGCTGTTTAATTTTTATGAAGTTCCAAATAAAGAGGAGATAAGAATGAGAGTGTATGCAGGAGGGACATTGGTTTTGGTAAACTTCATGACACTGAACACCAGATGTGTACATGTTATGTTTTGGGAGTGTGTCTTCAGGACTGCCTCAGAACCTTAATGATTGTTAATCCCCACCCAGGCAGCCATGTGGGCTAGCCACAGATGGTGTGAGACGTGTCTTGGGGAGGTCCTGCCATGCAAATGTGGTTCTCCCTGAAGAGGTCAGTGTTAGGCTTCCTGAGAAGGGCTGGTGGGCAGCTCAACCTGTTTGAGCATCCCGTTACGTATGAGTTGTCATTTCTGTCACTGATGAAGATCTGCTGGCTTTCTGCCATGTGGGACACCACAGCCCCAGATGCCAGAGTCAGCCAGAGCCTGTTTAGATTCCACCTTTAACTACTATATTACGAAACCCCAATACAACAAGGGGGACCCGGAGGCACCACCTTTCACATAGCCCCATAATCTTTGCATTTCTCTTTTTTATACTCTTATTGGTGCATTATAATTTCATGTCATAATGTAGTTCATGGTGATATTGACATATATGCACAAGGCACTTGGAGGGCTTTTCCTGGCTCCCTCCCCACTCCCCTCTTCCCCATACAGGGTAGTGAGACTGACATTGGCATTCTCATGGATGTCTACACTGTCAATGGAAATGATCCTTTATTGATCTTCCCTCTCCCCAACCCTCCCTTTCCCCTAGACCACCTCCTGGCTCCCCTAGAGTTTCTCCTCTCTTATCTGAAGTCCCTTTGGTATCCCAATTTCTCCCTGGCTTCTGTATATGAGAGAAAACATATGACCCTTCACTTTCTGTGACTGGTGAATCTCACTTAATACAATGTTCTCCAGGCCCATCTATTTCCCTGCAAATGACATTATTTTGTTCTTTATTGCTGAGTGGCATTCCATTGTGTGTCTATCCCATAGTTTTATAATCCATTCGTCTGTTGGACACCTAGCTTGGTTCCATAATTAGGCGATTGTGAATTGTGCTGCTAGAAACATGGTTATGCACATATTACTATGATATTCTTATTCTAGTCCCTTTGGAAAGATACCCAGGAGTGGTATAGCTGAATCATATGGTGACTCCATTCCCAATTTTCAGAGGAATTTCCTCACTGATCTCCATGGCAGCTGTATTAATTTGTGATCTTTGCATTTTTGACAGATGGTCTCCATCATGAAATACAACACAATTGTGGTGAGGATTTGGGTCACTCAGATGATGAAGCTGTCACCTTGTTCTGCATCCCTAGGAGTCAGACTTTAACGTCCGTTGAGATGATTTCAAAGTCCATGTTCATTATAATCCAATTTCCAAAGATTTTCCCAGGAAGAGTGTCCGGTTACTCGCCATGGAAATTGCTTCTCTCTCTTTGGCTGGAGACCAACATCCTCCAGCTAATTTCCTGTTTAGTGTTCACTATTGGCAAGCAGGAAATTGTCTTAATAAATAGGAAGCTTGAGATGATGGTGGGAATGTGCTTAGGAATTTGGTTGCTAGGGAAATCATTTTTTTTTGCCTACCTGAATTTATTAAATCTAGATCTTATTTTGCATTTCTCTCCTCATTCTTATTCTTATCATTAGCCATTATCAAAAGAACTCAATGAAACATCAGTTTTTGCTTGGCACTATGAGAGACTGACAGACTCCCTGTATCCCGGAGCTTGTAACAATATCATCATCAGCAATAGCTGCAAGAATGGCAAACTATTGCAAGAACAAAATGGCAGGACTCCTGCAATTCTTTAACTATTTGGTAGACATTCTTTTAAACCATGGACATTTTAAAATTCTTGAATGAAATGGAAGTGGTAATAGTACCGCTACTTAATGATTACTCCATGTGTGACAATTTAATTATCACTCTATATCTCACAAAGCTGGTAAATGGAAGAGTTAGCATTCACCACTTCTTGGTTCACATTATTAACAAACTATGTCCCACTGCTTCTAATCTACCCAGAAAACACTTGAAATAATGGAGACCCTGCACACACAGACCAAAATATGGAAGTGAATTTGTTATTGCCCATTAGGGTTAAGCACACTTAGGGTGAAAATGAGAAGGAAATTTAGGGAGCGTACATTGAAAGGAACTTCTGTTCTTTTAAAACAAAAACAACAACACTACCCCCACCCCAAATAAACAGGCCAAGCCTCGTCAGGTATGATGGCACATTTCTCTAATCCCAGGACTTGAGAGGTAGAGACAAGAGGATCACAGATTCAAGGCTAGCCTCAGCCACCCAGCGAGACCTTGCTTCAAAATAAAAAATAAAAAGGGCTGGGAACGTAGCTTAAAGGTAGAGTGCACTTGGGCTCAATCCCTAGTACAATAAGTAAGTAAGTAAAGAAAGAAAGAATAAAGAAAGGAAAAATTGAGGCTTTTCAGAGGAGACTGTACATTTGGTACTCGAATAAAGGGTTAGGGAGAAACAAGTAAGGTTCTGTTTTAGGAATGGAAACTTTGATGGGCAAATGGAAAGTGAGGTGACTGAACATGAGGCCCAGGGGTCTTGCAGTGTATCTGTAGGAAGCAAGGACAGTCAATACATCGCAAAGACTTGGCCCCTTGGAGCCAGTTTGCCCAGCACCCATATCCAGCTCAACCCCACAGGAAGAAGAAGTGGTGCTAGGCTGGCCTGTGGCACCTGCGGTGCGTCAATAGCCTCCTGCAAATCACCAGAGGCAGGTGAGTCTCCACCAACCCTTGTTTATACTTTTTATTCTCATTTGGTGCAATGCGATCTGGTGACGCAGGTGCCAGTCTAGGAAGTCAACGAAGCCAGAGTCTATTCTGGGTCTTTTCTGGGGAGAAGTAGCTGGCTGGAGGTCACAGTCATTCTGAGTAGCTGCAAATAACTAACCAGACATTTTAATGAGTTAATAAATCTTGCCCACTGAACTACATGGAAAGACAGGAAACATCACACTTGAGCTCCTCACCAGCCTTAATTAAACTTGATGTTGAAAAGGTCAGAGCCCTGTCTGGCGAGTCCCAAATCACTTCAGGCTCGACAGTCGGGGTGACTGGAGGGGTGAGAGCAAATGTGTGCACAGGCAAGTGGGGGTCTTACGCCTCTATTGGCACTGGGCACAGGTACGCTTGAAGTAACGAGTAACAACTAGCACTTGTCTGTGTAAGTCATTGGCCCACGTGCTTGAGATGTGCTATTCATTCAGTCCTCAGCAACAGCTTCCACGCCTCCAGGCTGCTCTGATCCTTGATGGGAGAGGACGCCGAGGCAGAGTTGCGATGCTGTGGCCAGTCTACAGAGTGGAGAAGCAAGACCTGACTGCGTGTGCAACGCTGCACTCCGCAGTGTCCCTCAGTCAGGGGGAGCTGTGCTTTATATGTAGATGTACACAAGCCTCCTCTGGGCCTCAGGGCACTAATGCGTCCCAGGAATCCCAGCCAGTAGGTTTTAGGAGAGGTGAGAGGCATATGAGAGACATGATTTTTTTCTCTTACAGAGATTAGCGGAGGTAGTCAGGAGCTCTGGTTGATAAAAACAAGTACAGCAGTTTCTTGAACTCCGAGACCTCAACTCAGCAAGTGCGTATCGATCCTTTGCTGTGAATGAAATGCTGTGTTAGGTGTCGGGAAGAAATATGAGTAAGACGAGAATATGGTATTCACCTACCAGAAGTTTGCAGAGGAGCAGATTTGCCTTTATAAAGTTTCTGGGAAAACAAACATGGCAGTCTGGACCAATCTTGGCCTACAGCTCAAGTTTAACGGAGTCTGACTTTTGTTATCTGCAGTGGTTTAGACTGAACAGCCATGCAGTGAATACACACACACACACACACACACACACACACACACACACACATCTTTTTTTTTTCTTTCTATTTTTTACCCATTCTTTTGAATCCTGTGAAAATACAGAGCTCTATGATAAAGAATGTGTTACATATGGTGCACATTATAAAAGGTGCTGCTACTTTCTCATCTTTTCTAATAGAATCTGTTTACGGGAATGGAAGTCTTTGAGTCAGCTACTAATTGTTTAAATGCTGGTTAGATCACTTTCTGGTTTGATGACCTTGGAAAGTAACCTGGGCAAGTTATTTCTCTGAGCCTAGGATTTCTTATCTGTTAAATAAAGGAAACTGTAGGAATCACCCTTTGAATTCTTTTAAGGATAAATTATATTAATTGCAAAATGCGTAATGATATTTACCACTCTGCTTGGCACAGAGAAGGCTCTCCACATATCTCAGCTATCTGGATTATTTTCTCTGCATTGTTTCATTTCTGAATTGCATTTCCTGCTGCAGTACTCTTGAAGATAGCCTCTAAAAAAAATGGAAGAATTTAGATAACCCTACACCTCCCCCACAATTCTTTTTGCTTTACAGCAGATAGAAAATTGGCCCAGGGGCGAAATATAGAAGTGACATTTGTTAGAGGTCACATTCTGAAAAAAAAGAAAGAAAGAAAAGAAAAAGATAAAAACCCCAGCACTTCTTGCTGACATTTTCCATGTCTCGGAGGGCAAAGAAAGTGGCCAGAGAAGCAATTCCTTTGGACTAGATTCTGCTGTGGTGATGGGGTTGAGACAGGTTGGGAGCGGGCCACCCCCACCTCTGGGCTGGGTGCAGATGAAACTCCTCTGCCCCCTCGCATCCCCACTGGTCAGCCTGCCGCTGGCCTACAGTGGCTGCTCTGAGTTCTTGTGCTCCGGGTCTCTCTTCAGTTCTTGGCCAATCTTGGCATTTCGTGGAAACCTGAGACTCTGCATTCCTTACATTCACCCCAGCGACCCTGCTGCACAGCTCCAGGGCATTGTTGACGCGGTCACAAGAAGGCATCACCTTGGCAGCTGCAGCTTGGTGTCCTTTTCCGCTGAAGCTGTGCCAGGCTCAGGGTGGCTCCAGGGAGAACGGGTTTCTTGTAGATCTTTCAAGTGCCTCCCTCACTCTGGGCTGGTGTTCGCCTGTGCTGCTGCCTCTGGCTTGAAGGCTTTGGTCTCTTTCTCCTCTCCTTCTCAATGTCAAAACAACACAGAACTCCCAAAGCAGTCTCTGGTTGAGCCAGCATCACTCAGCTTAACTTCACTCCTATTTCAAGACAGATTAAACATTGCTTCCTCTAGGACCTTAAATTATGACTAATCTTTTAAGGATTTCCTAATGTTTAGATCTTCTTTCTTGGAGTATCAAAAACAACAGGGACCAGCCAAAGACTATATTGGGGCCACAGGAGCGGGAACTGAGACTAGAATTTGGTTTTTACTATGCAAATCATCTGCTTTCCCCTTGGCCTGTCCCAGCCCCACAGAGGCAACCTCTTAACACTTCTCAATTGAAATTCTTCTAATGGCTTTTTCCATAACTGTAAATAATATGCTTGCCATTTCTTGATTTATTAGCTAAGATAATAATGATTGATTTCCTGCTAGGAAAGATGAGGGTTTAATTCACTTTCCCTACACCTCTGTTTTATTATTATTATTTCTTCTCTTGATTGATGGTTATGTTTTATTTTTAGTTCTTTCATTGGGGCATCGTATAGCAGAATTACAAACTGAAGCCATTATTTCTTCCTATAACCTTTACACAGTTATTGCTACAGATTGTTAACATTCTCTCAAAATTTACATGTTGAAACCTATGCCCCAGAGTGGTGGTATTTGGTGATGGGCCTTTGGTAAGTGATTTGATCATGGGTTGGAGCCCTCATAAAAGGGATTAGTGCCTTTATAAGGACTGAAGAGAACAAAGTTCTCATATTATGTAAGAACACAACTAGAAGGCACCATCTATGAATCAGAGAAGTAGCCCTCACCAGGCACTGAATTTGCTGACACCTTAAACATCTTTGTGTGTGTATAGTACTGAAAATTGAACCCAGGGTCATTCTACCTCTGAGATATACCCCTAGCCCTACTTTATTTATTTATTTTTTTATTTGAAACAGTGTCTCACTAAGTTTCTGAGAATCTCACTAAGTTGCTGAGGTTGTCCTTGAACCTCTGATCCTCCTGTCTCAGCCTCCCAAGTACTGAGATTACAGGCATGTGTCCCCATGCCCTGCTGAGAAACAAACTTCTCCTATTTATAAGCTATCTAGTTTGTTAAAGAGTCTTACTAAGACAGTTACTCTTGGCTCTTGAATAAATTAGATAAGGATATTAAGGTCACTACCATCATTTCCTGTTTCCATTTCCCTATGGTTTTTCAAGTTTCGCTAGCTCTGACTTTATTTTTACATCATCAGATTTATCACTTGTTTATTCCACTTCTGAAAGTCAAAAACAAGAAGTCAGAGCCCACATTATTTTGGCTTTGAATTGTTTGTCACCACAGAACTCAGTTTTTTTCTCTGGCTCTGTGGTGTCAGCATTAGATTTCTTAGAATTGACTGTGCCCAGGATGAAGTCCAGTTTCCCATGGGTTCTTTAATATTCTCGCAATTCTTCTCCATTATGACCCATTCCTGCTTAATATTTGAATCATGATTTACCTGTGCAGGTTATTTTTACGTTTTCTCTCTGGGGTTCTTATTGCTTTTCTTTTTTCTTGTTGATCAGAGTAACATATACTTTCTATGGCCTCGAAGCTACCTTACCATCTATTACATAAAATCATACTCTTTTTTCCCCCAGCTTGGTTTTTATCTTTCTGTTGCTGACCTGCTGTTCTCTCTGGGAGATTCTTGGATCCTTTTACCCTGGTGTCCAAAAATTCCACAAAAAGTGTGTCTGACTTAAAAAAAAATCACATGGCTGAGTATGCAACATGAACTTAAAATATGAGTATCACTGTAGTCTATAGCCTTGAGAAATGTTCTTCTGTATTTTATTGAGAATTTCTTCTCTGTTATATTTCTATCATCTTTTCCTGCTTTGTCAAATGCGCGTGAGTTTACCTTTTGTCTCAGATTTCTCCTTTAAAAAAAATTGACGGCATTTCACTTTCTAGGAAATGCTTTCAATATATTCTTCTAGTAATTCATTCTTTTAAACGGGTTCGATGTTCTTTTCATAGTATTCTATGTTTCATCATATTGAGGCGAATTCTTCTTGATTTTTTCAGGGTTCCCTTGGCATTTCTGAAGTGCTTATTTCCCATGGAGTTTACCATTCCTTCTGCATAGTCATTTTTTTTAATTTAATAAACATTTACTGTGTGCTTATAATGGGTTAGATGGATAGAAAATGGAAAGAAAGAAGGAACTTATAGCCTTATAAGAAGACAGGGATGCCACTCAACAAAGAGTGATGTGACAGGTGCCCGAATCTCTGCTGGAGTAAGCAAAAGGGCCATGGGAGACCATCAATATTATGGTTTATGATTTTTTAAAATTTTTTATTGGTGCACTGTATTCATACATCATAGTGGGATACAAAAAAACTTTTGTAGACAGCATAGTCATTTTTGAGGCGCTGTTTTTCTCACATGTCTGATGATTCTGGCTGATGGTGTTCCGCACCCCTGGGCCTGGCTCTTCCTCTGCCTCCTGCTGAGACAGGGAGCCTGCCTGGGGTCTCTGCATGAGGGTAAAGCTCTGTGGCTGTTGTGCTTTCCAGCTGGCCTTCAGTCCAGGCCTCCTCAGCCCACATGTTACATGGAGGAGTGCCTGGCTTTGGGTCACCATATCTAGTTTCTCAGATGTATTCCTTTTGCCTGTATACTCTAGTATTTACTTTGGCCAGTTCACAGAGCCTCGGTCTGAAGCACTGAATTCATGTGCACAGGCTGATTGTGACATGGAAGCTTCCTTTGCCTTGTGCGCTGAAGGGGGCTTGCAGGTGCACATATCCACAAAGCCAGGGTTGAATGGATGGCCAGGGTTGAATAGCAGGCATTGTCCTGGCATTTTTGAGGCTTTATTAGGACAAATAAAGCTGCTTTTTTTTTAAACTGGCGGCTACAAACACTTTTGCACATACACTCACATGCACGCATATATACAGAGGAAGGCACAACTTGAGTGCCCTGATATTAATCTTCCTTTGTTTTCCATAATGCCAGCACAGTGCCTGGCTCTGAGTAAAAATGCAGTAATTGTTTTAAATGACCGCAGCGTGATAGCATAGAACTTTTAGGGATTTGCTTCTGAGAGTTCACCACTCATTAAGAAGTGCTCTTGGTACTCAAGCAGCTAATAGTTTAGCTTCTAATGGAAAAACCAGATGTGTAAACAAGCCATGCTAATAAAGGACATTAAGTTTGGACTAGATGCACGCCAGAGAGGGAGAGAGAGAGAGAGAGAGAGAGAGAGAGAGAGAGAGAGGAAAAGGCTGCATTTCAAGAGGCTGAAGGGCACAGCAGTGGGCAGTAGGCCCCAGAGCTAGCTGCCTGGGTTTGAATCTTGCTGGCATTCACGCAAGACCATCCTTGAATGAGTTAACTTCTTTTTACTTGGTTCCTCCCCTATACAAAGGGCACATGATAAGAGTTCTGACCTCAGAGAGCTTTGGTAAAGATTAAATGAATCAATACATTTAAAATTCTTCAAAGACCCAGGTGTGTGTGGTGGCACACGCTTGTGAACCCAGTACTTGGGAAGCTGAGATGGGAGGATCGCAGGTTCTCAGCCAGCCTCAGCTACTTAGTGAGGGCCTGTTTCAAAATAAAAAATAAGGCTGGGGGTTTGGCTCGGAGGTAGAATGCCCATGGGTTCCATCTCCATTACTGCAAAAAATAAAAAAATAAAAAAATAAAGAAAGAAAGAAAAGAAAGAAAGAAAGAAGGAAAGAAAGAAAAAGCCAGGTGTGGTGGCACACGGTTATAATCCTAGTAGGCTGAGACAGGAAGATCAAAGGTTCATGGCCAGCCTCAGCTAATCTGTGAAGCCTTGTTTCAAAATAAAGGCCAAAAAAAAGGTCTGGGGTATAGCTCAGAGGCAGAATGCTTCTGAGATCAATCCCCAGGACGGCAAAGAGAGAGAGAGAGAGAGAGAGAGAGAGAGAGAGAGAGAGAGAGAGAGAGAGAGAGAGAGAGAAGAGAGAGAGAGAGAGAAGAGAAAGAAGAGAGAGAAGAGAGAGAAGAGAGGAGAGAGAGGAGAGAGAGGAGAGAGAGGAGAGAGAAGAGAGAGAAGAGAGAGAAGAGAGAGAAGAGAGAGAAGAGAGAGAAGAGAGAGAAGAGGGAGAAGAGAGAAAGAAGAGAGAGAGAGAAAGCCAGAGAGAGAGAGAGAGAGAGAGAAAGATCTTCAAAGGTGCCTCTGGCTGTGGCTGCTATATGATCTTGAGAAGGAACAAGTAGTTCCTGCTGAGAAATAAGCATTGTCAGTGGGAGAGGAGTGGCAGGAAAAGGCACCAGAGCTGGGGAGAGGAGAACTGTGACTAGAACCTGGAGCTCTGGAGCTCCGGGCATGTGTCTGGCTAAAACCCCAAGGGAGCTGGACTGGACTCAAAGCTTCCGGGGCCTCCTGACTCCGCACTGTGGCTGGAGGGACAGCATGTGTGTGTTGTGCAATGATGGATGAAAATAGGGAATCTCTAACATGTACACTTTTGAAGCTTGGGGGTGGGAGAGGCAGAGGCTCCCTTTAATTGGTAACAGCAGTGAGAACCTGAAGAAATGTCTCCCTGGAGGAGGGAACCAGGAAGGCGGTGGGGTCGGGCCTGAGGTGGGGGAGGGGTTAGCTGGGTGTAGATAAGTGCGCTTAGACTCCTTTGAGCTGAGAATTTCGTCCAGTGGGTGGAAGGGTTAGAAAGGAAGATTTTGCCCTGGTGGAGGATGAGTTTTGAGTTTTTCAGGGAAAAATCCCGAGAGACTGTGCTTTGCCCTCTGAGGCAGGGGGTTCTTGTCCCTGGAAGAGCCCAGGCACACGAAGGTGGCTGACTGATGGGCTGGCATTGAGTTGGGGACTGGCCTGGGTGGACCCTGCTCCTTGGGGCTCTAGTCAACACCACGCTGTCCAGGCCAGAACTCCTTCCTGGCTTCTCCAGTTGGAGTCTCAGTGACCCCGCCCTCTGCAGGTGCAGGCAGGCGGCATCACGGAGCTCCTGGAGTTTCAGTGTTAAAGAAAAAGGTCTGAGGCCACTCTACCTTGTCACACTACTGCCATCTGCCCACCCAGGCCCCAGGCCAGCTATAGAAAACCTGTTAGTCCTCGATTCTCACTCTCTGGGGCTGGCGGCCTGTGTTCTTTACAAAGGTCCACTGAACCTCCTGGACACCATTGGCTTCCACCCTCTGCTCTGTTGCGCTAGCTCCTGGCTGCTGCCTGGCAGGTTGGAGGTGAGATCCCTGGTGCTCACCACTGAAAAGCCAGGGCTGAACAGCGGAGGCAGAGCCTACTGATGCTCCTTCACACCCAGCTCTGACTTTAAAATCTTGGCTTCTTTGGGACTTTATTCAAAGGAGTCACAGTTTTTTTTTTTTTTTTTTTAACATAGCGACCATAATTACACCCAAAAGTCTGCAAGCCCCACCAGACATTATTTTTCATTCTGGAGGCTTTTAGAAGTCAAGTTTTCTTCAAGATTCATCTTAATACAAGATAGAAGCAAGCAGGGAAAGCTTTCAAAGGTGTTGACTGCCTAGCACAGATGCTTGGAGCTTGTCTAGGGATTTAAAGAATAAACTTAAAATGACTTTTCCACAGGAAGGTAGACAACCTGAAGAAACTGGGACAATTTCCCCCAAATCTGGCCAGCGATCTTTGCTGAGGCTGCTGGTTTGCTCCGCGTCTCATGCTGGACTGTGCAAAATAAACACTACACACAAAGAACACTAATTGCTTCATTTATTCTTCCAATTAGCCAGGGACGCATCAGCGCGTATTCAGTCTCAGGATGGAAAATCACACGGAGGAAGAACACAGCCACGTTGAAGGAATGGCAGTGCAAATCAGGGTCCACTCATCACATCGTTTATTTATCCAGTGGGGGGGGGGAGACACAAGTTCTGAGAGAATACCCAGGTCACACCTTCCATTACCTTAGTCTAACTTAAATCCACAGATTAAGTAAAAGCACAAGAGACGAGAGAACGTCTTGCCGGAGAATTAAATATCTTATCTGAGAACAAGAACCTTTTTAGAAGGTTAATATCTGCTCCGGGGTTTCTTATTTGAGGATGGCTTACTTTTGTCTTTATAAAAGTAGGACTGCATTGTGTAAACTGCTGGGGTCGGAGATTTACGGGAAGGTACTGTGAAACCGGCTGACTTGGTGACTTTCTGGAAGTTTGATTTTGAAAAAACTCCTACAGCATGAGAGCTACAAGAACATTAACATCCTTGGGGGAGAGAGTTGAGGGCATGTGGGGAACAAAGAATCTCAGATTTGAGTAGGAAAGGCCATTAGACCCCACGGTACAGACCGGGGAACGGAAGCGGAGGAAGCTACGTGATTTCTGCAAAGTTACACAGATAGCGAGTTTAGTAAGGACTCGGGTTTCCTGGCTTCTAATGAAGTGCCTTTGGGCACTGAATATGTATATACTCCTAATATTTTTCACTGAGATTCTAAAGTTGGCAATTTTAGCTTTTTAAGTGAAAAAAAATGTGGGAAAAAGAAAAAGATTTATGGAGCGCATGGATAATATGTGCATCTGAACTCAGGAAACTTCACATTAAGATACAGTTAAACAAGGAATCCAGAAGGATCCAAATCAGGGGGCTCCATGTCTCTGTGAACACATGTGATGATATCTTACACACAGTGGGACAAGAATGAAAGGTATATCACACAGTAGGCATTAGGAAAACCAAGACTAAAGTAAGACAGACCACGCTAGCCACTGCAGGCTGTTCTAAGCTGGTCAGCACTTTCAAATAACACAGGAAAGAACACAACATCACAATATCCAAGAGAGGTGGTGCAGAGGGGCTCCTGGTGGGCTGCAGAGCACCCATCCTAAGCTGTGGAGGCCTGTACGCAGGTGGACGTGCTGCGACACTCTCCCCAGGAATTGCACCGAGCCAGTGTGAGCCCACGCCCTGTGCTGCTGCCCCAGCCAAACTCAGTCCAGGGTTGCCCAAGGCCATATCCTGGTCACCTCAGAACCCACCTACTCCTTTAACACTGTGTGACTCAGAGAGGAAAAAGCTGGGGAGGAGAGAGTGTCAGGTCGCTGAGAGGGGCTGGACATTTTGAACCCTGGACAGAGTGACTGGGATCTTTGTTTCCCCCGGGCCCGGAGCTTTAGTGACGGGGTGAGTGTGGGCTTTGAGGTCTGCGAGTCGCTCTTTAAACCTCTGCTGAAGCAATTTTTCTTCTTTGGAGTAGCTTTTCACAAACACCGACATCAGTAGGCACCCCGCCATGGATGTGCCCCCGATGCAGAAGAGCACAGCCCCGGCCAGCTTGCACATGTCCAGCGCACTGTTGAACTGGACCGCGTGTGAGTCAACCACCACGAAATCTGCCTCGCCAAATGCTTCGATTTTGGGGGGCACAAGAAAGCCCACCGCCAGAACAGTCAATCCGAGGATCACGAAGATGGTGCCCGAGATGAGTCCGACCTAGAGGGAAACAGCAACAGGTGCAGGACAGAGTAAGCCAGGGCGTCAGCTTCCCCTGAGCTGCAGGGTAGGCATGTCCCGCTTCCCCAGAAAAGTTAAGTGAAGATTCCCAGTCAGATTGGCATAAAAACCTACTACGTGCTTGAGTTAAAAAAGAAGCCGAAAGGAAGACCTTTCTGATTTTAATGGCAACCTGAAATTGCAGCTCCGAATCTTGGTTGTTTTCCTGCAGTTGGCCAAATCTGCTTTTGCTGACATTACCTTGTGAGGTTTTGGGGAAGAGGAAAGCAGGGGTTGGGCCGAGGCCTTCTCCCATCCTGAGGCCTTGGAAGCGGACTAGGAACTCAGAGCTAGGCCATAAGGTTCTTCTGTGGGACACTATTGCAGGGAACATCAACTCAGACGAGCTCATTCCATGACCAGGATGAATGAGATAAGACAAGGCCACTTGATAATTGTGTCTTTGTAAAAACCGAAACCAAGGTCATTGAACACACAATTGCACTGCACTCTTGTCTGCACTTCTTGTAGATAATATCCATCAAGACCCAATCACAGGGAAGTTCCTGACAACCCAGAGTGGACTTGCAACTCTTTAGACGCTTGTCCCAATTGGCCCCAAAGAATCTACATCTGTAATTCATCCTTTCCCTCACTGCTATCAGTGCCAGACCCAACCTGGTCATCATATAGATACATCCCTAGGGGTCTCACCTGGGGGACACTGATGGTCCTCATCACTGCTGATTCCGACCCATTGTCTAAGAAAGCGGGAAGGACCCATAATTGCCAGCTTACAGGGAAATGTGGCCTCCCAGAGGGTAAGTCTTTGTGGGTGCAAGGCTGGGAAGCCACAGAGATGATTCCTGGGCCAGTGCTTTTTCTACAGTCATGTAGAGGTTTGAGCTGCACATGTGCAGGCACTAATAAATACTAAGATTGGCGGCTGGAGGCTGAACTGCATTAGGTCAAGTTCTACTGAAATGCAACTGGAGGAAGAAGTAAAACATTATGCCCCTGGGTGGCCGGAGCTCATGTATTTGGAATGAACAGACTCAGCTGCGGGTTTTTGATACTGTTTGCTGGTGCCTGAACCACAGAAGGAAAGGTACTTAAATGTTCTTACCATGAGTTTTCTCACCCATAAGATGACAAATGGTAAAAGCACCAACATCGTGGAGTGGAGTGAGAATTATATAAGACCATGCATGAATACATGCAGCTTTGTTATCTGGCTAAGCAATAAGCTATAATAAGGAACTATTTTTAGTATGTGGAAATACAACCCTTTTAAACAGTTTTTCCTGCATGGGCAACGGTATTAAAACAATTGCTCAGCATTTGGAATAGTTAATATAGTTATTAATTTTTTAAATAAAAAATTCTCATTTCCTGCTGTTCCTAATTGCTTTTAGTTAAAATAACAAGGTTGGGAAAAAAAACAAATACAGAATACTATTTAATCTTGAATATGTAAAGTGTATGTACTAATTTATTAAATTGTAGGGGCAATGCACTAATAAAGGAGGTTTGGCTAATAGAAGGAAAACATATTCATACATCCATCATGCTAGCAAGTGGGGAGAAAGGAGAGCAGTATTATTGATCAACTATTGTGAGAGAGGCATAGTGGAGATGTATTTTCAGTCAGTCTTCCCATGCATCTTATGAGAGGTAGGCATCTTTATTCCCATTTCCTCTATTATGAACTGAGGCTCATGGGATAAAGAAAGCATGGTTCAAGGTCCCATAGTTAACAAGTGGTATGACCAAGTCCATATACAGACCCATGTGACTCCTCCCCATTTTCTTCTACCCATAATGCTTCCCCATTACTATTTTGCATACTTCCTACTTAGGATTTTTATTTCAAAAGAGTTTTAGTCATCATATGTGGACATGTTTCTTTTAATATAATATTGTCAAGAAACTGAAAAACAAAAAAATTGATATGATGTCTTCTAAGTTATTAGAAGCTATTCTATACACTGCAGGAAAAAATGGGTTGTCATATATAACATTTTGGATTGCTTTCTAAGTTTTTCTAAAATAGCAGTATATAAATTACCCTCCAAGGACTAATCATTATTTATAAAACTTTTAGAAAATGACTCACATTGGAACACTCTAAATGTACAAACTAAATTAACTTAAATATCCATGGCGGCGGGCTTCCTGTGGCACTAAATCACCTCCCTCTCCCCTCAAGAGCAGTGCTAATTCTGGGTTTCTCCGTCTTAACGCCTGGGCTTCTATAGAGTGAAGGAGGGCTGTGCTCTCTGTCTGTGTTTCTGCCTTGTCTCCTCTTGGCTCTCAATCCAGCCTGATGTCCAATAAATATTCCCATCTGACTCCAGTCTCCAGACTGCTGAGTGCTGAGCCAGGTGATTGGTTCTCAGCTCAGACTACCCTTCAGCTGAGCAGTTCATCGGATGAAAACCACTCATGGAACATCACCCAGAAGCTGAAAGGCAAACTGTGGACTGGAAATGGCAGAACTGCTGCCTTTCAGAGTCTGGAAAGTGGCTTACCCAAAGGAGTCATCTTTGTTTTCCTGTTGACATCAGAATATCAGAGAAAGGAGGAAGGAAAGTGTAATGAATGGATGACTCCATGGATTCGGAGGGGCCACCCATGCTAGTCTTCTGAGGTTCCCAGAAGATGTGCCCACAGAGGGACTCTGAATCCTGAAAGCAAAGTGATCTTGGAAGTTACAGTGACAGATCTAGAAGATGCTGCATCTGACCTTCCCTGAGCATCTTTTGTGAACTAGGGTGGTGGTGGGGGAATGGGGATGCAGTGGCATGATCCTGGTACCATGATGGAGTACTGGAAAAGATAAAAACTGGGGGAGTGATTCCATTCGATATTATAAAATGGTCTGTGGACAGAGTTCTAAGTTGAAGTGGTCCTAGATTGAAGAGAAAGAGGGCTCTCTTAAGAGAGTAAAAGAAGCTGGGCATGGTGGTACACACCTGTCATCCCAGTACTTGGGAGGCTAAGACAGGTGTATCACAGGTTTGAGGACAGACTCAGCAACATACTGAGGCCGTCAGCAAAATAGCAAGACCCTGTTTCAAAACAAGTGGCCAATTCCAATCACTTGTAATGACACGTATGGGGAAGGGAGGGAGGGAGCTGGGACCCAGATGATGATGCTCCAAGAGTTGTGTGTATGTATGCTCCTATCGCTCTGTGCTTCCGTCAGATAATCTAATCAAAATGCACCAGTAAAAAAGATGAATGTATCTTCAGTTCAAGAGATAGTATCTCCTAAAAGAAGCATAAGGATTAAGAAATAAAGAGATTACCAGGAAACAAAAGGAAGAAAAAGGCTGGGAGCACAGATGTAGCTCAGAGGTAGAATTCCCAGTGTGTGTGTGTGTGTGTGTGTGTGTGTGTGTGTGTGTGTGTGTGTGAGAGAGAGAGAGAGAGAGAGAGAGAGAGAGTGAGTTGCAACACAGAGGTTAAGGGCCTAAGGGAAGAAGACAGTCCCCATAGGGCCATGTGGAGGAGAGGAATGTTCCTGGGAAGGGTCCACAGGCCCAGTGAAGCATCCTCAGGCAACATAGGAGAAGGACCTTGCCAGTGTTTGAGTCATGGTCTCTGATGTGTCTCTCTTGCTTGTACAGGGAGTGTGTAAAAACTGAGTCCCTGCTGTTGGAAAGAAGGTTGGATAGGGATGAAAACTTGGCTGGTGGGGGCTCTGAGCCAGAAACTGCTGTTGTTTTGACCAACACTGCCCTGGTTGATTCTAGGTGACCTATGAGGTGTGAAAGCCAGTTTATTCCAGTGGGCAGAGTGGCAGCAGTCTCCACACAGCTGTTCTGGGAGTGAGGAGGCAGTAATGACTATTGGAAGCTGGAACCAGCCAGGCAGAGGGACAGCCTGTGGTGGTGGTGGTGGGGAATGCTGGACGGAGCTGGATGTGAGAGGAGCCATCTGGGTTGGAGGTTATTCAGGGAAAGCGCATCAGGAGCGAAGACTGTATTTTCTTCCTTCATCAGCCCCAGGGCTGCTGCCAACCTCTGCTTCACAGGCCCTGAGCTCTGAGGGGTGACATCTGCCAGCAGCAGTGGCAGATTCTAGCTTGTAAGCCCCTGCTGGCCTCAGCTTGATACTGAGCTTCACAAAACAAGAACCAATGTTAAGCCATGATTAGGACCTTCCCTAGACTGGCCAGTGGCTTCTCCCATCGGTGCATCCATGTTACAGGATCCCTTGCCCTCCAGCACAGACGCACATGTCATTGCCTCCTTCAAATCTACGAGAGAGCCCTGCATCCCAATGGGAGAGGTCATTCCGCCCTTGGCCAGCCATTCTTAGTCCTCCATGATTTCTTTAGGACTGCCTTTCCCTTGATCTCTGATGACCATGGAGCCATGTGCCTTTTCTTTCCTGATTTCACTTAAAAATTCTGTAGTCATCAATATTAAACACTCAGGCTTTCTTGAACCCCTTTCTCATGGTCATCTCAGACATCATACTCTCCTCTTTGCAACTCTACCTTGAAACAATTTACTCTGAACCTCTATTGCCTAATTACTGCTGCCTTCATGGCTCCATCATTGCTCCCCATCTCTTATTCAGTATGTCCTCTCTAGGATTTAATCTGAGGCTACACTTTAGCTCTTGCCTTTAGCCAAAGATATCTAAATCGCCACCTCTGGCCTGGTTGGCTGCTCTGAGATCTGGCCATATTTCTAGATAGTATTTGGACACCCTTTCCTGTATAGGATGATTTACAGAAAAATGTGCCGAATGCTCCAAATATTCCAAATGGAACTGTAATATCCTTCCCTACTTCTGTTCCTCCTATCTGCCCATTTATGAAGTCCTTTCTCACATTCATTGTCGATAGTTAAATCTTATCCATTCTGCCTCATAAAAAACCTTTTGAATCTTTTCTCACCTCTCCACTCCAGCTGCTATGATAGTGCAAGTCATCAGCATGTCTGGCCTGGACCATGGCAACAGCATCCCCATCACTACTGCTAGTTATAACCATCTGTCCTTCAAGTGACACCCGAAAAATCTTTTAGAAACAGAAATAATGTCACATGGTTTCTCTGCTTAATAGTCTTCCACAGCTCCTTCCATATCTGCTGTATAACCAGCTCCTTAGTAGCTGCCAAAACTTTGAGGAGAAATCCAAGACACAAGTCTACACTCTAGACTAGCCAGGGAAAAACTGGAGAGAAGGAGGTTAACCTTGAGAAGAGAGAGGGATACAAGGCATGAGGGACATCACTATGAATGTTCTCTGAGATTCCCCAGGAAAGGTAAGAAGGACAGACCCAAGGTAAGGACAGAAGGACTGGGAGTGAGAATACTGGTTCAAGACCTGTACTGGAGGCTGTCTGCTGTGTAGACAATCACGTGGCAACAGCCATAGTCAAGGGCAACTGCAAGGATAAGAAAACAAACCCATAGAGGGCATGGTGGTGCACACTTGTAATCTCAGTACTTGGGAGCCTGAGACAGGAGGATTGCAGGTTTGAAGCCAGCTTCAGCAACTTAGAGAGGCCCTCAGCAGCTTAGTGGGACCCTACTGAAAAAAGTAGGTTGGGGGTATAGCTCAGAGGTAGAATGCCTCTGTTTGACACCCATCACAACAAAAACAAACAAAAATCCACAACTAATTCTTGAGCAGTAGCAATGGTGGCAGAGGGTCCAGGGAATTCATTAGACAGTTTTGAAGATGGAAATATTGCAGGCACTGGGTAAACTGGGAGTGGCCGAGGCAGCCATGCAGCAACCTAGGACCTTTGAGGTACCGCGAATTGTTACTGTGTGTGTGTGTGTGTGTGTGTGTGTGTGTGTGTACATGTGCATGCATGCATATGCTTACACCAGATTGTGTGACACTCCCTCCCCTCCCAGAAAAGCCTAAATTTAGCCTCACTGAGTCAAGTGGAGAGGTTTTGGAGACATATTTAGTGTACAACCTTTCAGGTCTTCTGGGCTCTGGCTCATAATGCACTTCCTATTCCCTCTGCACCCCCCTCTCTGAATTAGACATTTACTCCACCATACTGAACTACCTACAGTCCTGAGTGTGCCCATTCCCTCACTACTTAGAAATGAAATATGTTCCTTTCTGCTGGGGTGTCCTGCTTCTGCCTCTGCACAAGGGGGGCTCCCCTCTGTGGGGCCACATCTGCTCCAGGTTGCATCAGATAGACACTCCTCCCTGTCCTCAAAACCTGTGCTCCCAATAAGTACCATGACTACTTTGAGGGGAGCATCTAGCATATTGCATTGTAACAGTCTATGCACATTTGAATTCCTTCAGGTCAAGAGTTGAATCGGAGGGTGAAGAATACATCTTGCCTATTCTTATAGTGTATTCCAGTGCCACTGCTGGACATATTAAAAAATACTCCCGTGAGATGATGTCTATGCAGGCAATAGAGCAAAGGTTATCACTGAGACCCACATGAAATCTCGTTATCATTATGCTCTTCCTGTGGCCTCCTGCTCAGGAAGGCACTCAAGGGCAGATCCTAACACGGTGTTGTGTTGTGAGCACACCTCCCAAGGAGAGGCCCACCTGCAACTCGAACCACCTGCAGGTGATATTCAAAGGAAAGAAAGAACATTGAAAAGGAACATGATAGAGGTGTGCATAGCTGCTTCCCTTTTTGTATTGGAAGAAATCGCTTCATGCCCCTTGGAATGAACTCATTCCCTGAGGGGAGGGGGTGAACCAGGGAATATTGGCTTCTTCTCTGGACAGACATGAGGTCTCTAACACAGTGTGTCCTTAGCTTAAGCTGGTTGACACTAGGCTTCCAGTATTTAGGATATGAATCTGGGTCTTGGATTTGGCCGGAATTCAATCTCTATGAGGCCATGAACTTTGGCCTGTTTTTCCTCTGAAGAAGCCATAGCACAGCAGAGAATAAATATCTTTGGATCTTGCTTGCATAAAATAGAAGGGAGAAGGGAGTAGAAAATACTAAAATCTGAACTGGGTTAATAATTTACTGTGAGTCCTTTATTTTTATTCCATACCTATGTGTTATTTGATGGGGTTTCAGCTTCACAAATCACATAATTACAGTGCTTTGGACCTATAGGAATGCCTATAATATTCTGTATGTCAGTGGCATTTAAGGATATGGGCACAATAGAGCTGTCAAAATATATATTTAAATATAAGATGTGCCAAACTTGGTTATGCATTTCTTTGGGCTAGGCCAATAAAGGTTCATCAGAGGGGAGATTTCTACAGTACAAGGGGTACTGACTTGACTAATTCTAACCCAAAGACTATGATAATAGCATGATTTTGAATTAGTAAAGGTCTTGGGTAATCAATGTTGACACCTATGTTTCCCAATACTTCATTTATTAACTAGATTTCCAGTGATATATATAATATATAATATATATATATTTCAGAATTTGGTGTTTCAATACAGTATACAGTAATAGTAGCTACCATAGCTAATGCTTAATGAGTATACAACAGTCACTGTCTTAAGATCTTTGTAAATATGATCTTATTTAATTCTCACCATGTTTATGAGTTAGGTATTATAAGTATCACTGTTAGAGGCCTACAGTCACAGAGCTAGAAATGGAAAGAGCTGGGATTTGAACCCATGTCATCTGAGGTTAGAATCCATGTTCAGTCTCTTGTGATGCTGTATCACCACAATGTATCCATCAATGAATTGCAAGTTTATGTAAATGTCAAAAATGTTGGATAAACTCCCTCCAGAGTCTGAGCTGGAGAAGCCCTTAGGTTCCTCCGGAATCGCATCCTGAATCCTCCTCCTCTTCCATTTCTAAAGTGGAAATCTCTCAGGCCCTCTCTCTTCTATGCCCATGTTCTCTACCTAGGTGACCTCAGCTAGTCTTGTATGTTCTCTGCATGCTATGTGCCAATGACTCCCCGTCCACGAGCTATAGACTGGCACATTGAGATGACCACTAGAGATTTCTGCTCAGATGTCTAGTAGGCATCTTCAGTTTAACATGTTCCAAGTCAAACTCCTGGATCACCTGCATCCCTCTTCCTTTTAGTATCCTGGTATTAGATTGTAACACCATTTCCACACAGCTCAGGCTGCAAGTCCAGGGTCATGCTGGACTCTTCTTTTTCTCATATCCCACATCTAACTCATTAACATGCCCTCAGAGCTGGCTCTTCAGACTTTATGCTAAATTGGACTACTTTTCCCCCATCTCTGCTAACACCAGGCTAATCCTTCTCTTGACTGGGTGCTTTCATGGTCTCTAGTTAACCTGTCAGCTTCTACTTTTGCCCACCCATGCATTCTGTGCTTTCCATACAGTAGCCAGAAGGACCTTGTTAAAATATTAGCCTGATGTGTCACGCCTCTGCTTAACACCTTCAGGTGGTTTCCCTTGTCTGTTGAAGTAAAAGCCCAACTCCTCTTTACTACCTTCTATAGACTCTCCATAAATCACCTGTGACCTGTTATTTGGCTGAATTCATTACCTGTACCCTTTCTCATTCCACTCCATCCAGGCTGGATCTCTTCCCTCCATTCAGACCTTCTGGACTTTCTCTTTCCCCAGCCTGCTATAACCTTCAGCTAGATAATATCATGGTCTGTTTCCTCAGCTCCTACTGGCATTTGCTCGGATTTCATCTCTGCTAAAAGGCTTTCTACCATCCACACACCTAAATGTCAGTCTCCAGCACTCTGGCTCCCTATCCTGACTTCTTTCTCCTCCTGGTCCTGGTCTACTTGACATTCTATTATGGGCTTTACCTCTTTGGCAGTATCCTGTGGCAGAGTGTAAGCTTCATGCAGGCAGGGTTTTTGTGTCTCCTGTTTACCACCTGGATTTCCAGCACTTCAAACCCTCTTGGCACACAGTGGGTACTCACTAGTTATCTGTTGAAAGACTGAAAACACTAGGGAGGCTTCTCAGAGTGCCTCACGACCACATATGTGGTAGAGGCAGAGCTGGTATTCTGACCACTGTACCATGTCTCGGCATTATCTCTCTCTAAGTACCTATTTTTAAAATAATTGTTGCAATTTGTCAAATGATACTTACCCAGTCTGTAAAGGAGACAGATAAAGTATAATTTGCCTATGGATGGCTTCCCAGTTAGTGAATTTAGTGGCACATTAATAATAGCAGTAGTAATAATTACCATGGCAATTGCACCTACTTATATTTAAGCTGCCCATCAACACTTAGGCTGGGCTTAGAGGCTTTTTCTGGCCCCAGGTTTATATTCTATTTTGGAAGGGGAAGAAAGATGCATTTCGTGTCACTTGGAGTGATGCACACAGAGAGGGACCAGTTCTCTACAGCCAAGTATTTACCTTGCCCCATCTTTCCCCATTGCCTGAGTTAAGCACCTGTTCTTTCTTTACCTTCCAGAACACTGAGCTCCACCTGTTGGGTGATCTCTGGATCTGGAAATCGTCCTCATACTCCCAGATGGAAGCGGTGCAGTCCTCATAAAACTGGTGCAGGTAGGAGCGCACCCCATAGCGCTGGTGTCCAGTCTCACTGGCAGCCTGCCCTTGGGCAGACCCACAGGCGTAGCTGCAGGAACTCATACTTGCCAGCTGTAAGAACAACATCCACATGTCAGCGCAAGCTTTGGCCTCCAGATGGAAGACATACTGGAGTTGAGAACCAGGCTGAGTAATGCCAACCTATTGAACAAGGCTCTTTTCTCAAGAGAAATAGCGCTTATAACAGCCTGTCTTCCTTATAAGCTGCTCTTCTTTTGTACTGAATGCAAAATTGCCCCCAATAATCAATGATTAGAGCTGGTTCTCCATCCGTGAAACCTGATGCAACAGCATGGGTTACTTAAATTATGCACAAATTTGAGCACGAGACACATGAGAAATGGTGGCAAAGGAGCTGAGATCTTCATTTCCTGGACAGGAAATCTTTAATCTCTTGGAACCCAGTAGTTTTCACACTTACATGTTAAAGAATTAGGCAGGTGCTCTCATTTGCCACTGATGGAATCTGTCTGGGACTGTCTTCTCAGATTTTTAGCGGTGTCCTCTTGTGGGATCTATATGGCATTACTCTTAGCGGTGTGAAATTTGCTTCAAATATCGAGTATTTCCCTCTGACGTTTTAACTGATTGTCAGGTTGTACCAAAGCTTTATTAAAAAGCTGCCGGGCAACTTACATTCATGCTTTATTAATCGCAAAGGGCTTGGCCAATAATTTACACCTCACTAACTCTAACACCACATCGTTCCATCATTATTTGTGGTTACATCTGTCCATGCAGGTGGCTAGAGTGTCATATAAAGGCTAGATAGAGCCTTTTATTACTTTCTACAAAGTCTATAGTATAAATAACAATTCAGAGAATTGTTAAGTGAAACTACCAGGGGTGGGCTGCTTGGGATTCTACCTTTTTAAGATGGAAATTTCAACTTAATTTGAACTAACTGTACCCTTGGAGAGAGGCATTAATATGAATTTGATTAATAATTCATGTTGAAAAAGAAGTAATTACTGAAGGGCATAACTTTGAGTCAGTGAATTCTCTGAGGATAACTGAATTTCAGTTATCTTCTGTCCTTTGGCTTTCTGATATCTACATAAGCGGATAAATGTGTAGTTGAAATTGAGCTATATTTGTTTGTATATTGGAATGGTCCTTTAGATTGTTTTCCTTGTATGGACATAATCTGGGTTATTTTTCATGGTAAAAAGTGTTCTTAGGGGAAACCTGGACTGTGCTATAATCTAGGCCAACAAAGACATACTAAATGTTTCCAATGATTATCATTTAGTAAAGCTTATTGATATGAGAAAACCATTATAGTTCTATCAATGGCTATGTGTGTGGCCACTAGTTTGGTTGGACAGATCACGGGACAATCTGGGGACGTTAGCATTACTCTGTCCCATGGGCATGAAGAAGACCCATAAGAACACCATGTGAATGTGTCCTAGCCACAAGTGGGCTTTGGTGAGAAAAAAGAGTCAAATTTGGAGAGATATGGCCTTGTTCTTGTAAGAATAATACAGGTATGTAGTACTGATAGCCACAATTGCCTCATATTTTTAACTATTGGTTAAAATTACATCTAATGTCTGGGCCATCTCTTTGTTCCAGGCATAGCTGACAACTAAAGAAATCCCCAGGACAGTGCAGAGGAGGCAAAAACAAGACCTTTTTTACTTTTAAATATTTCAAAGGATATTATTTCATAAAAAGTCAAGATTTTACAATGTTCTTTGCTTGATGAGAGCAGCAAAGTCTGATGGATCAAAAGAAATGTTATGCCTGGCACACAGTACTTGCCTATAATCCCAGTACTTGGAAGGGTGAGACAGAATTACAGGTTCGAGGTTAGACTCAGTAATTTAGTGAGGCCCTCAGCAACTTACTGAGACTGTGTAAAAAAACACAATAGGGTAGGGAGGTATATCTCAGAGGTAGAATGGTCCAGGTTTAACCCCCTGTACAAAAAAAAAATCTTATGTGGTTTTCATCTTTTACATGCTAGGATGATCTCTTCAGTACTTTTTATTTAATGCTTATACAATGATGATGATTAACAAGAGCTGGTTACCACTGATATGTGAGTAGAATAATTATAAAAGCATTGTACTAAGGAATTCTTCTAATAAAGAATTCAGTCAAAGGGAGATGGGATGAGCATTAGTAACTCTACTGTGTCACTGAGGAAACTGCAGCATAGGAAATCATCGTGGTAAAGGTTAACTTGTGAGTCAGGGCAGAGACAAGAGACTAGAACATAACCTGCAGGAGCACAAACTGAATCACATACTTGCACAGTCAGAACCAACTCATCTAAATACATAGGTTTCAGGGTTTCTATAGAGCATCAGGAGCTTTAACAAAGAACAAAACCAGATATGATAAAAAGTCTCTCACAGCAACAGTGAGAGTTTTTCTCCTCAGATGCACAGTTGTTCTTTCTCAGGATGGAGCAGGATGCCTGTTTCTAGCATGTCAGGTTATATGTTTCTACTTAATGAGACTTATAGTATGACTTTGTTGAAGACAACATAGGTGAAATCATAAGAGGGATACAAAGGATAATAAAACAAATGTTTTTGAGCCTGAACCTCTCCATTCAGTCTGAGTGGCGTTTCAGGGATGTCGGACACCTTCCAGAAGAGGATCTTCATGAGCTCCACTTTCTCCTCCAAGAACACAAAGCATGGACAAGGGTCTGCGCTGTATTCTTACCACACAGAGCAGAGAACAGACTTGAATGCCAATTTCTGAACTGCAGCTGATTGGCCATGAGCAATCTGACAAGTTCATTAACCTCTCTGGGCTCTGGTTTCATTGTCTTTAAAGAAGATGTTTGTATGTGATTAACCTTACTTTCCTTCCAGATGTAGTTTTCTAGGATATTTTGGCTACAAACACACAGAATGAGTCAACTCCTTTTTGTTGGACAAAGAATTGGGTTTATAGATTTACCACCATTTTTTATACCCTCCTTGACTGTCAGTCCCAAATACTTCAATTTAAAGGAGATTGTAACCTACTAGTTAGGTCAGTTACTTGCTATTAAGTAGATGGAATGTGTATTTTCTTTAATGCATTACTTTGCTATTATGTATGTTGCCTAAAATAGTAGTCCCTGGGAGTCTGAGAGAGATCATACATTTTACCAAAGATATAACTAGTTGGGATTTACTTCTGAATGAGAATCACTGCATGGAAGGGCACAGGTTTAAAACTTAACATGTTTGAGTGGAGATTTTGGACCTACAAAAACCTCAACAATTACCTGACTTGTAGAGAAGCCAGTATTTTTTTTTTTTTTTGGTCCCAGTAGAGAGAATGGTACAGTGTCTTGGAATCTACTTGGTTGACTCAAGTCTTACAGAAAAGACCTGAAAGAAAGTCAGTTTAAAAGCTGGCAACTATTAACTGATATTCAGTAAACTCAGATTGAAAAAGAAATGAGGGCTTTCAAAGGCCTTTTTTTGGTACTAGGGCTTGAACTCCAGGGTATTCTACCTCTGATCTATACCCCCAAACCAATTTTATTCTTAATTTTGAAACAGGGTCCCATAAGTTGTTGAGAGCCTCGCTGAGTTTCTGAGGCTGTCCTTGAGCCTGCCATCCTCCTGTCTTAGCCTTCCAAGTACTGGGATTACAGGCATGCACTACTGTGTTCAGCCTTGCAAAGGCTTTTATGCTTGCATCAACATTTGCTTTCCCAGCAAGATTTCGTTAGAGTCCTGACGTTTGTATTTTAATAGCTGAAGTAGCAGCAGCTGCAAGACTAATGTCATATCTATGACTAGAAATGGGCGTCAATGTTGTAGAGGGCTCTTGTCTTTAAAGGAAGCCTTGGCATCCCAGGAGATACACACATAGAGAGGAGAATGGACATATTTCTAGAATTTTATAAATACTCTAATGGATCCTGTTGCATCTTTCCCAACCACTTGGAATCGTGATGAGCACCAGCTATATTCATGTGGGGTCCTTTGGTCTGTGAAGAGGGACATTCCAGGCGCTGATAAATGAGGATTCACTCATCATTTTCTTCTTGTTATTATTTGTCTATAGCAACGTTACCGATAGCATGCATGAACAGTCACTTACACATATAACTCACTTATACTAATAACTGAATATTCACTTAGTGTACAAGTGAATATTATTAGTGAAACAGCACATCTCTTATATCCCTGGCACCAGAGAAAGAACAGCATACTGGAAGAGAGCTAAATTCTTTGGGGAGGCTTCCTATAAGCAACCTATCTAAATATCGACACTTCATTGTCCTCTGTCCTCCTGTTTCTCTTCATAGCACTTGTTGTTGCCTGGTCTTCCTGGTATGGTTGTATTTTTTGTGATGGACTGCACACGTGATTGACTATGAGATCCATGAGGGAAGGGACTTCTGTCCTCGTTTCCACCTTAATCTCTGATACTCTGAAACTTCCTGGCACAGAGTTTGCAGTGGGTTGATGTGGGTGATGGTCTGAATTGTCCTTCATTTTTTATTACTCCTTCCTGCTTTCAGTGTTTTACAGCATTACCTGTGTGCCAGGCACCTGTGAGATAATGGTTACGATGCTGAGCTGGGCACAGCATGCCTTTAACGGATGCTTGGGTTGGAAGGAGACACTCTTGTGAAGCAATAAATAAAACACAATGGGTATCATAAAGAGCTATTTACAGCAGGGGAGAATATGGATGCTAAAAGTCCCTTGAATCTCCCCTTTATTAGGCAAACAAACCCACATACATCGTGCTGTGATTGCCAGATGTACCGATGTGCTGTTATATCAATTTGCTGGAAATTTGAATTTTGGTCTAATAGATGCAGTTACCCTTCATTTTACTTTAAAAATTCTCATCTCCATGAAAACCGAAATAAGTATTTATGCCTCATGAAACTCTAAGAACATCTCAGACAGACATTACATTATTTGTCTTCATGGTCTCCTTGAGAGAAGACGCAGCAAATTGAGGCACAGAAAGGATGAGTGTTTTCCCAAGGCTCCATGTGTGAGTCAGTGTGAGGCCAGGCACAGGCCTCACTCTATTTATGTACTTTGAAATATCACTGCATTGTTCTTACTGCTTCTCTTTTCCTCAAAGTAATTCTGAGATAATGAGTGTGAAGTTCCCATTAGAGCCATTTTGCACAGGACCAGTGCTGCAAGAGACAAGGTATAGGCACATAGACCATTAGAACACTTATCCAAAACCAAATCCAAAGGTCAATCCACTTAAAAGACTCCTTCAGATGCACAGTGGCTGCAGGAAGGCATGGCCGCTTGCTCACAGCTCTTTCACTTTCAAATCAGGCACTGTGGAATTATATCAGCATGACCTTGAGACTTAAAATGTATTTCTACCAATGGGTCGTTTCAGAGATATTTTACTTTTCTAGTCACAGAGATCATGGTTCTGTATTATGAGCTTTTTAACAGACCACGTCAGTGGCTAGGTAGTCTCTTCTATAATTGATAAAAGACATGTAATGATGTGTAATTACCTCACTCATTACTAGTTCCTTTAATCCCTCAAGATACATATTTTTAGTAAGGCACATAAAGTCCAAAGCCAAAATGAGGAAATAAATATAACTCACATCCTCTTTTTAAATCTCATCTTCATCTGCATTTAGAACACAAGATGCTTATTAATTTGTACCTAAGGGTTGAGTCTTACCTTTGAAGTCTTCCTCCCCCTTGGCTGGTTGTTTTCTCCTTGACTTTTCTTATTTAGCAGTGCATTCTTCAATCCTATTTAAGAATAAATATCTCTGCAGATGTGATCTAGGTTAAAATTTAAATTTTATAATCCACTCATATAACTTATAAAATCATTTTCATATTCACAGAAACACTGACAAAGAACTTATTGTTCAAGACTAGAGGCAGCTTTAAAAAAGAAGTCTAACCTCTTTAATAACTTTGGGCCCCCTTGATAGTTTTAGACATCCCAAAAGGGCTTTCTAAATTATAACAAACTATACACATATTATTCTTATATTGATGTAACTATAATTTATGTAGTTAATAATATCAACTAGATAATCCATACATTCTAAATAAAAAGATTCCTTGCTTCTTAGATACTCTAGAATTGATTTTTTTATGGGGCTTGTTTCATGATATTGTAAAATAAATGAGTCCTATAGTCAATGTGTCTTCTGAAATGTTTATATGCATAATACCCTTAGTAAGACTCTTCAGATAATTTACTCATTAGGTTTAGTTTTACTCCTATATCCATTTTCTTCCTATCATGATCATTTTATTTTCCATCTGCTAAGAAAAGCAGGTGCCCATGCAAAATTTAATCAGGAAGCCTTTGCTGGTTAGAGAGCTGTTGGTTTCCTACATTGCTCTAGTCTTGTGAAATAAAATAACTGGGACCATATTTTCTAAGTGGTCATTAAGAATTTTTTTTTTTTTTTTCTGGTGAACAGAGCCCCATTCATTTGCAGGATAACCCAAAGACTCAGGATGAGTAAGCCTAGCAGAGATCTAACAAGCTGTTTTCAGCATTGCCAGGAGTCAGTCTATGTAGAGTCTGGCTGGACCTTCTTTTGGACCTTGCCTCCAAAGTTTGAGCAGATGTGATTAGGTGATTAGTCTTCTGGATCAGCAAAGGAAAGCATCAACTACAGCCACTACTTGCTCTCCCTTCTCCCAACTCCTCTTTCCCTCTTATCCTCTCTGGTTCTTGTTCTTGTTTTTGTCTCTCTTAATTAAATGTCCCTTTTTCTTTTTTTTTTTTTAATCTATTGTCTTCCCATTTTGTCTGAAAAAAACTGCACACATGCCTTCCACCAAAGGCCTGGGCCTGGCTGGATCCCAAGAGCTCTCCAAGGTCCTGAAGACATTTCTGCTACAGAGCCAGGAACCAATTATTCTGTTCAGTTCCAGCTGTTTCCTCTGAGGTCACCAGCCTTGGTCGGCTCCCCGCCCCAATGTCCCTTTCTAACAACACAAAGCAGTAGGTCTTGAAATCTCATAAAAAGCACTCAAACATCTCTGGACATGGCCAAGGTGTAGGGAGGGCAGCGCTGGTCCGATTCAGCCTGGAAAACAAATCACTTCGGATTTGCCAACTCCAAATACATAAAATGTATGCGTACCTAATTCTACAACTTTTCTTGTCTCCCAGGAAGGAAACTCTGAAGTTTTTGCCCGTACAATCCCCAAATTCTTACATAAACACAACCCACTAACTACCCAAATTATGGGGTTGGATAACCATAATTTCCACGGATTTTAATACTCATAGTTTTTGGTAGAGACTTGTGTGCATATAATAACCGTGAACGAATGAAGTGTGTGTGTGTGTGTGTGTGTGTGTGTGTGTGTGTGTGTGTGTGTGAGAGAGAGAGAGAGAGAGAGAGAGAGAGAGAGAGAAGAGAAGACAGAAGAGATTAATTTGTTCATGAGGATGGAGGAAGGAGAGAGCGAGGCCGCCCTGGAGACCGAATGGAGCACAGAAAGCAGCCCACCCGGGGGTCCACACGAGTTACCTGCGCCTCCGATCCCCTGACCCGTGGAGCAAGTGCGGCCCTAGCCGCAGATCTCTCTCTGGGGTCCCATCTCCACCGCCGCCGCCGCCGCCGCCGCCTCCTCCGCTCCCGCCGCCGGAGCTCAGTCTGCGCGTGATTGACAGCGGCGCCCACGTGCCCGCGCAGCCGCCGGGGCGGGGAGGGGACGGGCCAGCGTGCGCGCGGAGCGCGGGCGGGCGGGGCGAGCCCAGCACCTGCCCCCCTGCAGCCTGCGCTGGGCCTAGCTAGACCCGGCACCCCGGGACCTGCCTCTCCCCTCCCCCCGCACACCAGGCCTGCGCTCCTGTCTTTCTGGGGGCAGCAGTCCCTGCGAGGCTTGGCCACTGTGCCCTGCGGGGGCTCCTGGGCGGGCATCTGCCCATCTGCCAGCTTTCTTCCCTGGCCTGGCCCATCTTCGGCTCAGTAGACACATTTGGAGAGGTAGAGGACTTGCTGCGTTTCTCCAGCACCCATATATGCCCAGGAGTGTCCCTTCTCCATTGTCTGTGATGAGCCTGGAGGTGCGGAGGGGCACACCCCCGGCACAGCAGCAGAACCTTCTCAGTTCTTTCTGCAAGACACCCGGGGCTTCAGCTCCTTACTTCGCTCCTGACCCCAACATCAGGAAGCCCAAGTGGGTGTAAGGAAAGAAAATTGAGGAGGAGAAATTAAGTGATAGTCAAGAAATAAAAAGCCCCACAAATACATAAAAGGCAAGAACATAGCAGGAAATTGTGTCTCAGAAAATTTGTGTGGATGTGGGCAAGTTCGTATATAGACACAATAACCTCTACTTCAGAGTAATTTTTGCAGACATTTTGCAGTGTGTGTGTGTGTGTGTGTGTGTGTGTGTGTGTGTGTGTAACCTAGGGGCTTTTCTATCTCTGGGCTACACTCCCAGACCTATTTTATATTTTATTTGGAAACAGGATCTCACTACATTGCTGAGAGGCTAGCTCAGTAGCTGAGGCTGGCTTCAAACCTGTGCAATTCCCTTGTCTCAGCCTTCCAAGTGTGGGGATTATAAGCGTGACCCACCACACTTGGCTGCAGTGATTTTTTTGTGTGCAGATTTTTTGGTAGGAGGCAGTTAATGAGAGTGTTTACCGAGCCGGATGTGGTGGCACACGCGTGTAATATCAGCATTTGGTAGGCTGAGACAGGAGGATCGCTGTTCCTGGACAGGCTTAGCTACTTACTAAGGCTTTCTGCAATTCAGTGAGATCCTGTTTCAAAAGAAAGAATAAAAATAGGGCTGAGGGTGTGGAAACCAGGGGCATTCTACCTCCAAACACCCAAAGCTCTATTTTTATCTTTTTTTTTGAAACAGAGTCTCACTGAGTCACAAAGGGCCTCACTAAGTAGCTGAGGCTGTCCGGGAACCACCATCCTCCTGCCTCAGATTCCTAAATACTGGGATTACAAGCGTGCACCACCATGACATTTCTTGAATTCCCAGCTAGGTCCCAATATTCCTCAATACCGCTGAAAGCTATCGGTCCCGCTTACTTGGTTCTCCCTTCCCAGTCTGCACCAAGAGTGCAGCTCTCCTGGGTTTGGAATGCTGCTCCTCAGCTTGCTTTTCTCACATCCAGCATATGGGTCTGGTGAGCCTTATTTATTCATAGATTGTAATATAGTTGTGCATGGCTTTCTCCCTTTTTGAAAGTCTGTAGGATGCAAAAACTCTTTGATCATTTACCAAAAGTTAGGCTTCTGGAAGGGATCGCCTACTGTCTGGGTTCCTGGGGAGTAAGCCCCTGATCTGGCTTGGTAGGGACTTTGTTCATTCATCCAGACAGGCAGCCTCGTAAGATGTGAGAATTGGGCAGACCTGGATTTTAATCCTGCTACCTCCTAGCTATCCAACTCTGGTCAACCTGTTTTGCCACTCTACACCCCATTTTCCTCTTCTCTAAAAATTTTTTACAATGAATGATACCTACTTCCTAGAGTGGTTATAAGAATTAAATGAAACTATATTCATTAGGCATCACCACAATGTCTAGTACTCAGCCAATTGTAGCCATTATTATATTATTACTATTTTACTATTATTTAGCTAAATATTTTAGGAGGCTGTGAGTATTTTCAACTTCGAGTCTCAGGTCGTCTAAGTTTCCCGGGTATTGTTTGTCTACTCTATTACCTCTCCTGCCAGATTCATTTCCAACATGTTTCATATCTGGGAAACTGAGGAAACACAGACCTTCCAGATTCCATCAGTGCACCGGCCTTTGGTTGTCTCTTGCTCTAAAGTGACTCAAATTCCTGAGATAAACATATGGCTTACATACCCCAAGATGACTTTAACACATGAATTATCCCACTATCCTATTTGCTTTTTTGCAAACCAGAGTTTCTGTTTATTCATTTTGCAAACATCAGCAAACAGAGATGATTACTTTGAAGCAACTAAGCTTCAACTTAGACCATTTCCCTGGGTTATATTACATGGAAACATTTAACAGTGAATGGCTTGTTAATTCATTATTCAACACACATTTGTTGACTGTCTGCCATTTAGAGTACAAAGGGCGAGGTGCAAACAGAAGCATTATAAAAAGTCTCAGATAAAAGGGGCGGGAGAGGTCGCATTTTCCTGAGTTTTTTTCAGAAGGGAAGCTGCCATCAGGCCTGAAATTGCCTTTCTAACCTGTGTCTCATGGTTCTCCTTCTAAGCCCACTTCTCATCACATGGACGTATTTGACATTCTTTATGCATACCTCACTGTCTTTATTTACTTCTGTGGTTCTCAGTGCTCTTTATTCAACACAACTGCCACCTTCTCAAGGAAGACTTGTATGATATATTTGATTACAACTTATTGTTCTTTATTTTGACCACCCATAACCTCCCACCTTACCTGTCTCGTGGAACTGATAGGTTCTTTCCACTTCTTATTGGATCTAGTTTGGAATCTATTTACTCTCCTCTCTTAAGCCTCACCAAGAAAGGATTTGCCCACAGCTCACTTTGTATTCCACACAATGCAGAGCATGATGTTTTACACAAATTAAGAATTCATTTTTGGTGATCGGTCAAATTAGCAAATGAATGCTGTGGTTCTGAAGCTGGGCCTTGACAGGTGGCTAAGCCAGGGATAGAAGGCGAGAGGAGACTGACAAGCCTAGGGGATGAAAAGCTTGAGGTTCCGCTTGCTCCCGGGATCCCAGGTATATTAGAGGAAGATGGGGCCAGGATGCAGAAAGCTTCCTTCACTCATCCGATGAGAGGCAGAGCCTCCAGTCACCAGGCACTGTGTTGGTGACCTTCATTGCTCCTGGGATGACAGAGGCTAGGTCACCTCCACCCACCCAACTGTGCAGACTGTCCAAGTTGAGGCCAAGATGTTCCACAGCAGGCAGTTGTTTGTGATTAGTATGTGCTTCATGTTCCTGGACAGAACAGATGTCTGTCTGATCTCCTCTGCTTAATAACGATGGCAGGTTCCCAGCAATCAGGATCCAATTTCACATTTTCTCAAATGCTGTGGCTAAGAAATTCTATTTGGCCAGTTCTGAGATCTGGCCTTCCTTTTTGCAGGGATTCTTTGCAGACTAGCATAAGCAGAGGGTGCAGAAAGCCTAAGGGGGGATGGCATTTAGTCTTTAGCAGCTGATTGGAGAGAGTGCTAGGCATGGTCCCACTCAAGTGATGTGCTTTTCAGGGTTCCCTTCTCCACTGCTGTCAGCAGGACTGTGATGATCTTGTAAATGCACTGCATTTCAAAGAGTTTCTCTTTGAAAGGGAAGCTTGTTTATTTTTATAGTGTTTAGTAAGCCAAACAGACACTTTATTGCAAACAGAGAAGTTTGGGAATGAGAAAGGAAATAGGAAGGGGCTGGAGGGGATAGATAGATAGATAGATAGATAGATAGATAGATAGATAGATAGATAGATAGATAGATGATACAGAGCCTGAAAAGCTGTCCCAGGATCTCAGGATGGCCCATTGCCACCGGGTTTCTTGAAAACCCAGTTGAATGGAAGATTCTGGAGGCATAGGTATACTTCATCTATTGCCTAATTTTGTTTGGGACTCCAAAGGAACTGATTCATGGGACACAGAAATCATCCTGGCTCTTGCATGGCATAGCTTGTGGCTGTCTACACAGATTAACTCTCCCTTCTGTGCTGTATTATTCTTCCCCTACATTAACCCTTATTTCCCCCCACTCCAGCATCCTCTGCTCCAGACACACCCAGCATAGCCTCCTGAGCATGCAGTCAGTGCAGCCCCACAGGACTCTGTACAGAGAAGCTGTCCCCCACAGCCCACACTTGGGCTAATGCTCTGTGGTTGCCATTTTGGAAGTCTTCATGATGTTTTCTTGGCATCCATGTCCTGTAAACAAAGTCTGATTGGGACATGGACCATGTGCTGGGGGCTTGGAGCCTGGGTTTCTATGTGGTCCCACCTCCTGCTCCTCCTGACCTTCTAAGGGGAGGATTCCCTGCCACCTTACCTCATCCCCTGGCATGGCACTTGGAGGTTTCTTGTGTACTGGGTCACAAGGTCGAGTGCTGAATGTTGTGTGAGGCTGCACTTCATTCACAGAAACACAGCATTAAACAACAAACAAAAACCATTATGAGAGGTTGGGAGAAAGATCTCTGAGAAAGGGGAAAAGGCTTTTTCTTTGCTTTTTGCGCAAGGGATTTTGCAGTTTCATTTTTCAACAGGCTGTGCAAATTATGTTGCCCACTCTAACTCTGACGTATCAAATGAAGACATGGTTCCAAACCTCGGTGAAGTTCCATCTTCATGCCTTCCCATAGTTCTGCTTATCAGCACCACCTTCTCTGTCAGTGTAGATGTTTGGCTTCACTTCTTTTAGCAAGTCTGATTGTTGATAACTCATTAATGTGGGTTCTTTTCTATAGAACTCGGTTTATCATAAGCTAAGTTAGCATCAATGCATTGAGAAGAACGGTAGGGCATTAGTTCCTCTCAGTGCCCTTAAGCAAGCCTTGAATGTCATGGGTCATAGCCCAAACATTTAACAACTGGTTCAGCAGGAACATGGACCAATCCAAATGGGTGTCAGCTGCAGAACTGATGCCCTATCTTAGAAGTCCCCTACCATGAGGATTATTGCTTTTGTAGTCATGGGATGAGGGAACCTCGGGGTTTAGTGGAGGGCCTGGCACAGCTGGGAAAGAGATATGTAGGATGAACAGCTACCTACCAGTTGTCACAGGTGTGTTTCAGTATTCTGGAAGCTTGGAAGGCCATACTGAGCTTTCCAGTTAAACACCAGCCCTGTTGGTGTGACCCCAGACAAGAGACTTAATGGTTTCAAAATTTAGCTCCTTCAACTATCATATGAATAAATTATAGTGCATTATTAAATCCCTAGATATTTATTACCTATTATGGATAAGGTACTGTGGTAGATTGTGTTGAGATTCAGTGGCACTTAGTTTCTGTCTTTCAAAGGTATAATAAAACCTATCTCTGAAGATAAGGAATGCACTTGAGTAACTGTGATGCAGGAAGAAAGTATCCTAGAAGAGAAGGAGTTGAGCTGCTGAAAGGTTGAAAACATTAAAAAATTACTTTAGATTTGGGGATAAAGGACATGAATCTAAGAAAGCTTTGGATCTTGGCATATAAGCATATAGACCTATTGGTAAGGCATCTAGGCTGATCATAGTTTGGCAGTAATCACAATAGATCACAATAGATCACTGTCAAACTAAACATGGGTGTACAGGTGTCTCTTTGATGTGTTGATTTTGTTCTTTCTTTTTTGGGGGGATATATACCCAGAAGTGGGATTGCTGGATCATATCTGATAGATCTATTTTTAGTGTTTTGAGGAGTTTCAATGCTTTTCTCTAAATGACTATACTAATTTATATTTCCACCAACAGTGTCTGAGAGTTCCCTTTTCTCCACAGCTTGCCAGCATTTGTTATTTTTTTTGTGTTTCTGATAATGTTTATTCTAACTGGGGTGAGATGGCATTGCAATGTGGTTTTGAATTGCCTTTCCCTCATGATAAATGATGTTGAGTATTTTTCATAAACTTATTGGTCATTTGAATTTCTTCTTTTGAGAAATGTCTATTCATATCTTTAGGCAAAATCTTTTATGAAGAGTTGACATTATGTAAGAATGAATGGAAGTGTGTGTTTTATATACATATTGAATACAGGATTAAGGATTTTAAACTCAGGGTTTAGTTTCATGTATACTTTTTGATCACCACAGAGGGAGCATCTTAATAGGGTTTGAATATCAAAGATAATATTATTGGAGGATAGAACTTAGTAAATATATCCATACATAGCAATGTATGGAAACAATCCAATGTATTTAGGAATAGAATATCTCTTAAAGTAAAGAGTTTTATTGTCTTTCATTAGGCTAAAACCAATTCATTTACCTTCTGGAGTAGATCATAACTAGGACTGTTGCACTGAAGTTTTGATGATACAGTATGAACTAAAAATATTTTTCTTATTATGGTAACAAAGAGTGGATTGGGTATTGAACTGGTTTTTCCATTCTTGCCAAGCTTAATGTGGTATACATGGCCATATGCCCACAGTCCTCAATTCCTCTGCTGGGTGAATCTTTACTTCCCATGAGCTTTTGAGACCACTAAACTTTGGGAAGACCTTTGAAGAAATAAGGGATGCACTGAAAACCAGCACATACATGAGCACCACGAATATGTATCTCATGTGTGCACATTTACTGTTTCAATGGTAGAGGAGTCACAGTAGCGGAGCTCATTTGAAGTCACCATTTTTTGCCCATCTTTGTGTTTGAATCGACTTCATTTCTCTCCACCATTGTGGAAATGGTGGGTTCATAGTGGGAATACTTAAGGGAACTAAAGGCATAAGGTCAAATATTTAGAATTTATTCGATTACCTCCTGCTCTACCCTGGAAGAGATGGCATAGTGATTTCATTCTGCCATCATTGCTTGGTAGATGGAGGGGAAGTGTTGATTCCTTTACTTACCAGGTCACTTTCTTTTCTATAATGAAGGGGAACCTGGGGAAGGCATACTTTTTTAGGCTCACTCTTACAGCTGTAGTTAGCTTCTAAAACCAGTTCAGACTTCTGTGCTCAAGTTTGTACCATAAGAAAAGCTGCCAGGATTGATGGATCATGGATTCATGTTAAAAGTCATCAGGGGGCCTTAAGAAATGCCTGGTTGGCATCATGTCTGTGTAGGGAGATTCTGTGTGTGAGAGAATATAGTTAGCTGACTCATAGGAATACTGTGACTTCAGGGCTCTAGGGAAACCCAGTGCTCAAAAAAGTATCTCTCCAACTTCTGCCCAGTATCCAAAATATATTCTTCTCAGTGTGCAGCTTTTATCTCTCTTAAACCCTCCACAAGGAGCTGATAATTTTTATATCTATTAGTAAATAAAGGGCCTTGGAAAGAATGACTACAAAGAAATGGGACTAGAGAAGAACATCTCATCTGGGTTAAAGATGGCTGGCCTCCTTCTCTCCTTTTTTTTTCCTTTTGTGGCAAATATAAAAATCCTCAGTAGCAATATTAGCATATTTATACTACTGGTAAAGATTAATGGGCAGCTCAAAAATCTGTATGATGGCCCTTTCACTTGAAATGCAAGTGAGTCAGGGCTTCTTTCATTTTGAGTTGTATCCCACAGTGTAACTCGACAGCTTAATGAATACTTTGACTTCTTGGAGGAGAAATGAAAGTACATTTTTATAATTCACAGTGACTAAGTATGTACTGTGGTTTCTTTTGTTCAGCATGTCCTGGCTCCAACTTTATTAATTGAATACACAAGCCCTAGGAAAGTTCATCTCATACAAGATAGTTTTCCTAATTTCTAGAGAAGTCAGTGCCAAGGGCTTCCTTTGTTTTGAATGGCTACCACAAAGTCCAACCTTATGCATAAACTGTTTTTTCCCCTCCAAGTAGGTATATTCAAATATCTGGGTAGAATAATTTGTCCCTCCAAAATATTTAGACAACCAAAAATATAGAACCTATTTCATAATAAAAAGCAATTCAGTTAGTTTTTTTTTGGAAGGAATAGTCAAGAGTCAGAGAATGTTAGAGTTTAATGGAAACACATTTTAAAGAGGAGGTAATCATTGGTGCATAGTCATCTGCAAGATTCCATCACTAGCTAGAGACAAAACTTAAAGACTCATGTCTCTTGATTCATAGTCTAGTTCTATTTCCACTGCCTCTTGGTGTGGTGTCTGATTCATTTGTGCCATACTGAAGGATGAGGGGGTGTCATTAGTCATCTTTTGCCCAAGGTCCACTCAAGTCTGATGTAATAAAAAAGTACAAGAGAGTTATGTATCACGGTTATGATGCCCATATGACCACCAAGGCCATAATGGAGAAATGGAACTTGGGAGGAATGTTATTCTACCCAATAGCAGCAGATTGGAAGAGAATTTTGATTTACACAAGTTAGAAGCAATGCTGTTGGCTTGGCTTAGCAAAAATAATGTGTGTGGATGGATAATACTAGAGAGGTACAGTCCTCTGTTTTCACAGACCTGGGACTTGGGCATTGTATTCTGGAAACAGAGAAGAAAGAGTATTATGCTACTTTTATGTTTTAAGAGTTATTAAACAAATACATAAAAAATTAATGTAGTATCTTCTGCCCAGGATCATAGCATCAGTTTAGCTTTTGTGACTACTATCACAGCTTTTGCCAGAGAGCTCAAGAATATGGGCTTATGGGACCACATCTTTGGGAGTGAACAGTCCTACAGTTGCCCAGTCAACTATGAGTCAAAGTAATATTGTTGAGGGCTGCCTAGAACCATGACATTAGAAGAATTTTCCTTCCTAGTTCATTGTCTCTCAGTGGTGGTTTTTAGATATCCATCAAAACATGGTGAAAAATATTAGCTCACTAGCTTCCAAATAAGAGTTTTACTCCCTAAGAAACATGGGCTCCCCAGGGTTGACCTCAGAGAGTCCCACAAGCTGGGAAGTTTATAACTACAGAAGTTTATTCTCTTATAGTTTTGGGAGTTGGATATTTAATAAGGCATTGGGGTACATGCTTCCCTTGATACTCTGGGTAAAAATTTTCCTGCCTCTTTCTAGCTTCCAGAGATGGCTAGCGACTCTTGGCTCGTGGTTACACATCCCTTTAGTTTTTGCTTCCATTGCCACATTTTTCGTCCTGTGTGCTTTTCTTTTCCCAGGGTGTTTTCCTCCTCCTCTAAGGAAACCAGTTATATTGATTAGGGCTATCCTTATTGACTTCATATTAACTTAATCACAACTGTTATGACCTTATTTCCACATAAGGTCACATTAACAGGTATTACATGTGAGAAAATTAACATATGTTTTTTTAAGGATGAAATATAACTCATAATAGTAAGCATCATTTTACTATTTTAAAAATTCTGATTTTTTTGTATGTGGTACTGGGATTCCTGGAAAACCTTCTGCCTCTGGGCTATGCTCTCAGACCTATATTTATAATTTTTTATTTGGAAACAGAATCTCTTAAGCCAGTGCGGCTGGCTTAGAACCTGCGTGATCCTCCTGTCTCCGCCTTCCAAACATGGGGATTACAAGCGTGCACCACCACTCCTGGCATTAAAATTCTGATTTTTAATAGCCATATACTATCCCAGTTTATGGATGCAGCATAATTAAAATGTCTATTGAAGTAAAAAGATGAAACGATTTTGCTCACTTTGGGTTATGTCTTAGAGAAATGTGCATACTTTCATTTTTGTATGTCTAGAGTACTCATTACTTGATACAATTCTCCTTGGTGAATAATTTTGCATCCAATCAGAAATGTAGTTAGAATGGAGCTGGGAGCTGATACCCACTCACAAGGGAGTGATGGGAACTCTTTTGGCAAACCAGCCAAGCTCTAAGCTGACATCTGTATAGGAGTTTTGCAGTCTTTGGGACAGAAAATAAAGTCATCCAGGTAGTAAACAGGGTAAACTCCTCCATTCACTCTAGCTTCAATCTTCAGACTGAAGCCTTGGGCAAGAGGAGGGTCTCTGCATAGCCTCTGCTCTTTTTAGTTCATATGCCCCATAGGCCAAGTCAGTAACTACTTTATCCTACAGACTGAACTTTGGAACCCAGCCTGAATCAGACCAGCTGCAGGTGTGAGTTCAAACCTTTCCCAACGATGAGCAGGAACGATGGGGTCATCCCTCCTATAGGGTCATCTCTCCTGTAGGGCCTCCTTTTCTATTGCTCCTCTGCCCCAGGATAGACAGAGTCCCTCTGAGCTCTTGAACTTAACATTTGAGTCTCTCTGGTCTTGAGCTTACTACACAGCATATTAAACAGATAAAGCTGTGTCGACTTCTGACATTAGCTCCTGAGCTACTCAAGGGCTGGAACTATGTCATATTCATTTTCCTCACTTACCATAAAGCACCATAATCTACATGTATTACTGGAACTGCACAGAAACTTTTGTGTTGACCCTTTAGGAATATTCCTGATACATCACTGGTGAGATGACAGCTCATCTGGGGAACCACTGAAGGGGCCACCCAGGGTTCATTTTACCTAAGCAATGCTTTCTCTTTCTCCCTCCTTATCCCTTTCTCCCTCCTTATCCCTCCTTGCATCCTGTGGCTTTCTGCATTTCTGATGAGTCTGACTTTCAGCATCTCTTTGCCCCTTGAATAGATACCCGACCCCATGTCTAAACTATGCTCTCCCTGGGAAGGGAGGGTCAGTTCCCACCTGTCCAGAATACTAGTAGGTAGGTGGGGAGCATACCACAACTGCCTCTTCTCTCTTTGGTAAAGAAATAGGCACGGGCAAGGTGTGGAAAGACTCAGTCTTCCCATTTTTGGAGTTAAGGACTGCTGTGGAGTGGGTGGGCACCATATTGGTCTGGAAAGCCTTTCCTTTCCTTTTGCCTCTCGTGACCTTCTATGACATTTCTTGAGACCTCTAGTCAGATGCTTCTAGTAATACAGATGGTCCAGCCAGCCTGGTCCTGCTGATGCTATAGAAGAAGCATGGCTGGTCCTTGGGGGCTCAGGCAAACAGTCTTAGATAGGGGGTAAGAACAATGACAGAAACACTGTTTCTTTTTATTTTCTTAGTGTTTACAGACTGTGAGAGAAATTGCCTTACTAGTTTGAAGGAATAACACCACATTGAAATAGAGACTCTTGATTAGTAAATGTGGTTGAGACCCAGGAGCATAGATAATGGAGGTATTGCTTTCATCCATTATAGTAATCAGGTAGAACACTTGGCAACCTGGGGGGAAAATGGTGGAATAGCAGGCTTCCAATTAGAATGCCGTGTCCTTCTTGCACCCTCAGTGGTACCCACATGTGTGTAATGACATTAGGAAGGATGCTGGGCCAGGGAAGAGATGTCTGGGGTGAGTGACTTCAACTTTTGGTCTAGGTCTGGAAATTAATTATCTTAATGGCTTCTTAAATGAATAGTAGTACAGTTTGAGAATTCTACTCTTTAGAGTTCCTTGATATAAAAATATTAAAGTGCCTCTGCTTGGGACACAGACTCTTTCCTTAAACACACACACACACACACACACACACACACACACACACACCTTTATTTAATATGTTAGCTGAAGGTTTTCTGTGGACTCTTCTTTCTTTTTTGGTGGGGAGATCAGGGATTAAACTGAAGGTCATTATACCTCCAAGTTACACTCCCAGCTCATATTATTTTTTTTTTCACGTTGAAACAGAATCTCCATAGGTTACTGAGAGGCTCACTATGTTGATGAGGCTGGTCTTGAACCTGGGATCCTCCTGTTTCAGCCGCCCAAGCACTGGGATTACAGGTGTGCGTACCACACCTATCCCTGTGACCACACTCTTTATAATGCGCCTACCACATCATGATTAGAAATGAACAGCAGACTATTCAGTGTATACCAGGTCTGTGCTCAGTGCTCTGCCGACATTATTCAGTTTAATCCTTCACGTCTCTGTGGGATAGCAACTACCAGCATCCCTACCTCACAGGTGAGGAAACAGGGGTTCACAGAAGTCCTGTGATTTGCCCCAGTCCAGAAAGTAGTAAGGGGCAGAGCCTGTGATAAAGTCAGATGTTGACACCACTGTACCACATTCTGATGCGAGAGACATCCGAGGACTTTGGAGGAACGAGAACTCAGAAAAACTCAGGAGTCCCACCCAACCACTTCTCTGGGCTGCACCCTATGCAACTTAGTGAGACCCTGTTTCAAAATAAAGAATAAAAAATAGGGATAGGGGTGTAGCTCAGAGATAGAATGTGCCTGAGTTCAATCCCTGGTACTAAATCAAACCAAATCAAACCAAACCAAACCGAAACAAAAAACAAAACAAAACAAAACAAAACAAAACCTCAATGAAATGAAGAGTTGGGGCAAATCTGCTCACTTTTGCTAACTCACCCTCCAAATAAATCTGGAACGTTTTTCTCTTTTGATAATGCCCTGAGCTAGGAGCCTGGACTATGGTGAGGAAATTGCTGGGATTGTATCTTTGCTCTTTTCGAGTTGGCAGGAGTCATTCATTTGCTTACCTGAAAATATCCTTTTCAAAATGTGAGAATAACAGTGCCAACCTTAAGAAATTGTTGAATTAAGTGAGACGATATATCTACAAGTACTTTATAGACTCAGAAGTGCCAAGGAAATAAAAATCATTGATGTCACATCTTCATGGGTTACTAGGGTAGGACTTTGCCCTGACTCTCCGCAGGATTCCTGCTGCGAATCTTTCCTCTTTGCTGGTTGGTTACATTAGCACTTCTGAAATTGAAATTCAAGCAGTGTTAAGTTCCTACTGTGCTCAAGTGCATAATCTTTTTTAATCCCTGAAAATCTGCTCAATCAAAAATCATTGTTTGGGGCACAATTTTGCTCCTGTATGCATTGCTTTAAAAGAAAAAATGTTATAAATATATATACTATAAATTTGGTATGTACATATATAATATAGTTATAACATATAATATATTAATTATATAATATACAATGCATATAATATAATATATTATCTGAAGCTCCATTCACCCTACCATGCATATCTCTTTCTTTGCCACTTTTAAGACTTTCTTTTAACAGTTGCATAGTATTTCATTATGACTTACCCTCATATGTTTCACCAGGATCCTATTCATTGGCATTTATAATGGTTCTAATAACTCACTATTGTAAATAATGCTTTAATGGAAATATGGCATGCACATCTTTGTAGATTGTGCCAGTATTTCTGTGGTATAAAAATGGGATTGTGGGCTGAGGGGTATTTTTTGTTTGTATCTCAATAGATACTTTTAAATTATCTTCCACAAAGTAGTACCAATTTATACTATCTCACACTGTATATCTGAGCACCCCACATTTTTTCCAACACAGTATATTACTAATCTTTAAAAACTTTGACAAACTTATAAACAAAATGCACATTTTGTTATGTATGTGCATTTGGCAGGTAGACTGAACTTTTCTGACTTAATTTCTTCTATAAATAATTATTTTACATCTTTCTGGAATTTTTATGTGAATTGTTGATATATTTCTTCATGGTGTTTTAAAAGGTCTTTATGTAAGATCTTTTGTTTACTCAATACATTGTAAGGATTTGCCTTTATATGTTTTTCCTTACATTCCGTAATGGGTGTTAACCTCCCTTTTCCTGAGAAAGTGTGGGTTACTAAACTGCCTCGGTGCTAATTAGTTTTCCATTGCTGTGACAAAATACCTGAGAAACTCAACTTACAGGAGGAAAGGTTTATTTAGCTCATGGTTTCAGTCCATAGACACTTGGCTCTGTAACTTCTGGGCTTGTTGTGAGGTAGAAGATCATGGTAGGGAACTTGTGGCAAAGCAAACCCACTCACCTCTTGGTGTGTAGGAAACAGGGGTGCGCTAGGGACAGGATATGCCATTCCAGGGTTCTTTCTCATGAACCTACTTTCCCCAGTTAGGCTCCATCTCCTAAATTTTTACCACTCCACAATACCCATTACATTATAAATCCATCAGTGGCTTAACCCACTGATGATGTGTGAGCCCTCCCCATCCCTTCACTACCCATGATGTTGCTGTACAGGAGACCAAGCCTTCAGCACCCGAGCTTTCAGGGGACATTTCAGATCTAAGCCATAACATCCTATTTTTGGCACACCAGTTAGAAAACCCTGGCAGTGCATTTTTAGAAGTCCACTCACCTCCCAACCAGGGATAGAGCCATGAGGACATTGGAAAGAACATCAACTTCAGAGATAGGTGGTTAGGTAGTTAGAGATTGAGTATGGAGTCTATCCAGACTGCTATTTGGGAGGGTCACTTATTCTCTCTGAGCTTCTATTTTTACATTGTAAAATGAAACAAAATATCTCACTTCTCTGAGCACCATGTCTTTCCCTAAATCATGAAGATGTTTGTGGTCCCTTTTCTGAGAGTTCTGGTGACATATTAAAGAGTTTAAAGAAGACAGGATCTCTGGGTAGTAAAGTTATATAGACCATAAATGTCTGACAACTGTGAATAGGGCTTCTTCTTAATTTGGCAAATTGGGCTCTTTTATTTGAAATTAAAAAATCATTAACATAAAAAGAAACTTACAGATTTATGAGTTAAATCTGATTAATTTTGACAATAATATAATATAATGTAGCTACCACCCAATTTAAGATAAATGAAATTTACAAGTCCTTCAGAAAATTCTACCTTTTTGGCAATTTGCACATAATTCACAAGCTTTTGGGTTCGATCACAATATGATAGAAACCTGTTTTTCCTGTATTTTTATTTCATATTAATAGAATTATACTTTCTTCTATTCCAGGGCATTTATACCCATTTTCTTAAGTGTATATTGGCTGGCTTCTTTCATTCAACATAATAGTTTTGAAAAATTCATGATTTTAACATATCAGTAAAGTATTATTATTATTATTATTATTATTATTCACCAAATAGCATTCCTTTACATGAATATACCACAACTCGTTGATCTTTGGTTCTATCGATAGACATTGGGTTATTTCCAGCTTTGAATACTTATGAGTAAGGATGTGATAAACATTCTCAGTCAAGTCTTTTTGTGGATATATTTTTCATTTTGGTGTGTCTGGGGTTATCAGAGAGGAGTTATTGGGTCAAAATGTGTAGTTTGTGCTTAGTTTTATCAGAATCTGCCAAGCAGTTCTCCAAGGTTTTTGTGCTGATTAACAGTTCCACTCATAGAATGAAATAATTCTGGCTGATGTTTTGAGCCTCTTTGATTTTAGCCCTTCTATGTGGTATTTAAATAACATCTTGTGATGATTTCTTTTCAGCTGTGATCTCTCTTTCTCCATATTCATGCTCCCTTCTCCTTTTTCATGTTTTGGCTTGCCAACAAGATTAGAAATTCTGTGGGCACAGAGACATTGCCTAACACACTTTCCTTAAAACCTGGACTATACCAAACAGCAAGTCAAGAATAGTTTGCGCCCAATTTCTTTTTCACTGATTTCTTGCTACTAGAAGCATTCCTGCACTGTGTCTTGAGGAGGGTAGGTGAGAAAAGGCTGACACCCATCAAACACATTTTCAAAGCTATAACTTTGAAAACCAACTGTGTTAGTTTCTTTGGATGCAATTTTCAAATGTCTTAGGAGAGATATCCTCCTTCGTTCCCTCCCTTTTTTACACTAGATGAATTAGAGTTGATTAGTCGTCAGAACTTCCTTAGCAGCTTCTGGTGTGGGTGGAGCTCTTTTATGTTGAGCTCTGTTCAGCAATCAGGAGTTCAAAAGGGCAGAGAAGTTCAAGAGGGCAGGTGGGTAGGGACCCCCTACTTGGCTGTTTTCCCTTTTCTTCTCCTATTGACCACTCTCCTGAACTTTCCCTTGGGTTGGCAATGTTGAGTATTATGAAAATGGTTCTTTTTTTAGTTTTAGAATTTTTCTCTTATAATTTTAACATATTCTTTTTTGTGATGGAGATTAAACCCAGGGGCAATCTAACTCCAAGTTATACCTTCAGACCTTTTTATTTTATTTTTTATTTTAAAAGTGTTTTGCTGAGGTGCTGAGGCTAGCCTTGAACCTGCGATCCCCCTGTCTCAGCCTCCTAAGTACTGAGATTGCAGTTATATGCCACTGTATATGTCTTATCTTCAATACAGTTTAATTTTAAAAAGTGAAACGAACATATGAATTTGCTCACAATGTGAAGATTTTTTATTGTTCAAATACTTTATGAAAATAGAAATGATGTGACAATCTAAAAATTCTTGGCTAATAACCACAGATTGCACCATGACTTTTTTGTTTACTAAATGATGTGTAAAAGAGTCATTTGAAGCACTTCATTTGTTAGAAATTATATTTTTCCCTTTCTTTATGCAGAGAAGTGGGACCCTAGTTCTGTAGAGGGCATGGCAGCAACCTTGCCAGGCAGGCGCCAGCAAGACCTCACATGGGCATCCCTCAATTCAAGACCAGCCCGTCCAACTCTAATGCAAAGGAGCTGTGAGGGGCTCTATAGAAAACAAGCAAACGCCATTAGAGACTGAGAAAAAGCCTTAAGGGTTTGTGCAGGTGTTATTGTCTTTCTTTGATGCACTTGGGGTAATGCACTACAAAGGATATTATTCTTAGTGTCTCTTTTTAAGCTTTGCATGCTCAGTTGTTGATTGTATGCCTACTGTGCAGGCTTTGTTTTGGTCCTGGAGACAGATTTGAGAACCAGACAAGCACAGTGCCCGGCATCAAAGAACTCAGAACAGAGTGGCCTTGGTGTGCTTGCTCTAAGCAGGTAGATCATGAAAGATGAGCGTGTGTTAAGTCGTGACAAGGGCTGGTTTATGCTGTGAGTTCGTCACTTAGTTCTAAACAACCTTTCCAGAATAAAGTGCATCTAACCTAGAGGAGTGAATGAGACTTAATTAGCCAATGGAACCAGGGGATCATTGTTCCAGTAGAGGAAGAGGCAGAGACAAAGGTCCAGAGATGGGGCCAGGAGGTTGCTCTGGAACCTGAGCTCGGTATCGATGGGGCAGGGGTCCATGGAGTCCTAGTGATGGAAGTGGGGAGGGGCGATGCTGGCATCAGAGGAGAAGCCAAATCATGCTGGCCCTCTGGTCATGTCCAGGAGCTCATCATTCATCTGTAGAGCAATAAGAACCTATTGCATGATTTTAAATTGAGCAACAGTTAGACCATTCTTGAGATAGATGACTGTACTGTTGTGTGAAAGGTGGGAGGGGATGAGACTGTAGGAAGACCTCCCAGAGAGAATGGGCTGGAGACAAAGTTGGGGTTGCCAGTGGATCTGGGAGATGGTGAAGCACTTAGGTTTCTATCTGACATCCTCACTGATGGTGACTTGGCTTGATGATTCAGAAGGACTGAAGATGTTAGAAAGCCAAATGGCCTCTTTCAGCCCCCTGCGGTGCCGTTTCTGAACTCCAAATCAGTAATTTCAAGCTGAGTGAGACTTAATAAGATCGCTGAGATGAATTCCAGGGTAAATCTAACTGTGTGAGGGTTTCTGAGCATGCAGGCAGCATGCAAATTGCCAAAGCCCCCTCTTTTCCAAGCTGCGTGAAATCAAAGACTAAAAGAATTTATCCCTATAAGAAAAATGTGCAAGTGTTTCAAACCATCAGTTTTCTCATAAGCCAATTGGCCCTTAGTTTATTTATTTTTTTCTGCGTGAAGGGGACAGAAAGAACTCTGTATGGCCAGAGGTGATATTCCCGGTCTATAGTGTGGCTGCTGTTATTAGCTCCTTGGAAATTTAGTGTTCATTCAAGCTTCCTGGCTTCTATTTTGCTGACCACTCCATTAAAATAGTCCTCTCCCCTCACCAAAGTGCATGGATTGTGGTGATTTTTTTTATGGTTTCCAAAGGTGAAAGGTTATTACACAGTTAGAATGAGGGGGCTCATTACCTGGGATGAAATAAACGGGTCCAACTGGCAGGAGCTTCCCCTTGAGAACTGGCATCCCATGGAAAGGAGAAAATGACAAAAGATGATGACTTGTGGTCCTCCTGTAGTTTAATCAAGGAAGCTGGCAACCCACAGTGTTGACACATACCTGGGATCAGAGCCGAGGGACCATTAAAATTGCCAGCAGAGGTTGTCAGCGACAGCCATGGGCTGGCATTTGCTCCCTGCATGGAGGAGGCAGCCCCACGCCAGGGCACAGAACATTGCACATCTGTATTTATGATCAGCAATCAAATCCCAGAAAGGCCACCCGAGAAAGCTGCCCCTCCAGCCCCAAGACTCTTTCCTTCATCTGCCTGCTGAGACTCTGCCTATAGAATGGCAGCTCTTCTATTTTTGGCTTACGAAGGTTCTGTATCGACTCTCTGGACAAAAAGCCTTAGTTTCCCATTTAAAAAGCACTTGTATCCTATTCTTCCTCATGCATGCTGGCTTTCCAGACTGCTTCAGATCTGCTGTTGTGTCTACAGCTGCTGACCTTGGGCCTCATGCTTAGATCAAGTTCATTTCTCTGTTAGGTTTATGTGTGGCTGGCATTGGAATTTTTGGCAGAGAGAGAGAGAGAGAGAGAGAGAGAGAGAGAGAGAGAGAGAGAGAGAGAGAGAGAAGGAGAAGAAGAAGAAGAAGAAGAAGAAGAAGAAGAAGAAGAAGAAGAAGAAGAAGAAGAAGAAGAAGAGGGGAGAAGGGAGAAGGGAGAAGGGAGAAGGGAGAAGGGAGAAGGGAGAAGGGAGGACTCCAATCCATGGCACCATAAAAGAAATCACTTCATATTGCAGGCGTCTGTTTGGGTCACCCTGACATTTGGGAGACAAATGAAATTCACTTGTACCATTATTTAGCAGCAGGATGTCCCCAGTCTCTTTGGGGGACTTGTAGAAAACTGTGGTGAGATGGGCTGTTTTCCTTCATTAGTCCTGTTTCTCTGCTTCTACTGAATTAGTTCAGTATATTGCGATTGTCTCAGCCTCAGCATGTATGTGCTCTGCTTGCTTCTTATTGCATTACCCACGTTAGAAACCTCCTGCTTTGTTGGCTTTCTCCAAGAATATTATCCTCACAGGGTTGAGAGGGAGCCTATCTTTATCTGAGCGTTTGGAGTTAGAGAGGGAGTTTGTATTAAAACATTTCAAATCACTTGAATCAAATGAAAATATCCTGATATTGCAAGTCCTCAGAGGTGTCACTGAAACATCTCATTGTCCACCCTTCCTCCCGAGCTCCTCTGTCTACTGCTTTAGTTGCTAAGCCCATGGCCGATTTCAGCAAACGGGTAGATAGTTCTGTTGCTGTTTGTTTTTCTGCCTTTGGGGCTTCCTTCCATATCCAAAGAACCCAATCAGAAGTGGCTTTGGGCTAAAATCAACTGGAGCCAGCTACAAAGGGCCCACTGTTAAATATTCAGAAATCTGAGGCCCATGGATAGCTTGATATTGGTCATAATGGGAGTAGTTCTACTACCAGAGTTGGCAAACAATATGGATTAGTTGCTTGTGTGTTTTTGTTTTGGGGACCTTTGTTTGTTTGTTTGTTTGAGACCCAGCTTGAACCACTGCATCAGAAAGCTGACTGTGTGGAGAGACATTCTCACGTGCCTTGGAGCCAGACATGACTGCTGGAAATTATACCATTCTTTTCTTTATTCCACAGATGAAGAGAAATGTACTTTCCATGGGTTAGACCAATAAGTTTAGTTTAAACCTATGAAGAGTGTGCGAGAATTTTAGTCTGGATGTGTTGGGGTTGTTTTGGGTCTAATTTTCTTCTTATCTCCTTTGAGCCAGGGGGATGGGGCACTTAGTCCATGGGAAGAGATGCTTCCAGAAGGCTTTGTGAAGCTCAGACCTGGGCCACACCCTTCAGAAAGGAGAAGCCAGTAAAGACAGAAGTAGAATGTGAGACCGAGGGACTTCATCTTTCTTGGTTGGGTTAGTGACTGATAAAGATGAGATTCATTGAAATGGAATTTTACAAAGATTTATAAATGTTGTAATTGGCACAAAATGGACTGGGATAGGAATTCCAGTAGAATGAAGGGGGTGATGCAGAGCTCTATTCTGATATACAACCCTCCTCTTTCCTCTCCCCCACTTTCTCTATTCTTGTTAGTCCATTTCTTTGGGGGTTTCTTCCTCCACCTCAGATGAGGCTAATCAAGGTCATATTTTCTTTCAGCTTGGCCCATGGTAAGTAATTCATTAGCATTTCCAAAAGAGACTTAATTGTGTCATTTCTTTATGATAAATCACTGGGAAGAAAACTTCTTTAATAGAAAACACAATTAAAGCCCACTGCCCATAGCTGTTGGTCCCCTTCCATGGAGATTAACACAGTTTGGCCTTTGAATCTCATTTAATGGATGTTAACTACTACTCCATTCAGTCCAACTTTCATGAAACCTCTTTCTGGGATTGGAGTGTTGTCCTTTTTTTTTTTTTTTTTGAGGGATTGGTAAATAGGGTGTAAGGGGTGAGATGTGAATGGGGACACTGATGCTAGTCCTGGCCCTTCCAGTCCTGGCCCTTCCATTCCCCATACCAGAGTTGCTACCTTTGGGAACCAAAAGAGCCAGTTTCCACTAGAGTTATCCAGTAACCCTAAAGGGGCTAATATGACTGAATCTGTCAAAGCAGAATCTGAACATACTTGCAAATCCAAAATTTCACACTCCCAATACCTGCTCTAGAGAACGAATCATACATCTAGAGATTTCTACTCTGGATAGAGATTCATCCATAGTCAGGCAGAGATGCCATCTCTAAGTACCACTCAGAGTTGGTTGGGTTAACTCTAAAAGAGGGCAGAAAACTCTGGCTCATGAGGCCAGGTAGACCCATAACTTATTATTGTTCAGACTCAGCTTTCTCACCTACAAAAAGAGAGTAATGACACATAGAGATTTGTTTTGAGTTTTGATAAGACCTGTAAAGCACTTTCAGAGTGTCTGTCTGGTGTATAAATATTCAATAAATATCAAGTAACAGCTTGGATAATAAGTTAAATTTTCATTGTATAAAATATACTACCCTTGTTGAAACAAATGAACTTATTTCAGAAGAGACCAAGGTATCTCTAAGTCATTTATTCTCCCAGTTTCATTCCTACATTCCCCCAGTCTATTGAGAGATCACTGCCCTTTCTACTTTTTGGTGTATTTTTCCTGATCTTTTGCTATGCACTGATATAACATCTTCTCCCTCAACGAATTAAACATTATTCTATAGCTTTCATCCCCCCTCACTAGAATGTTTTTGAAAGTAGTCCAAATGAATAGATATAGGTAACATTATTTTTAACTACTGCAGGGTCTCATCATATTTTAAAAGCCATTACCCTACTGATTAACACTTAAGTTAATTCTAGTGTTATTTTTTTAACTTGCATAAGCAATGCTACAGTAAACGTCTTTATAGCTCATATGTGCAAGTATTTCTGTAAGGGAGCTACCATGAATAAGGCATACACATTTTTAGTTTCAACCAATTGTGCACTACAACCAGCAAATTGACAATATTAGCTTACTTTTTAATCGATAGAATGTGAGAGTAATCCTTCCCTTACATTCCTTTTAAATTTGTCAATACTTTAAAAAATGTTGCTAAACATGTGGGTAAAAAAAAAAGTTTATCATCAGCAGTTTTAACATGCTAAGTGGGGTTGAATAACCTTTTATATGTTTATTGTCCCTTCATATTTTCTTTATTGTAAATTGCCTGGAAATCTGTGTTGTTATTTTTCCACTGGCTTATTTGACCTTCTAGTGGAAATGAGATACTAATTTTTGTTCTCTGTATTGCAAATATTTTCTCTCAAATATTTTGTGTTTTAATTTTTATGTTGTCTTCTGATAAATAAAAAATTTGTATTTTGATGTAGCTAAATTAATAGTTCTTTATGATTTTTATTTTGTTTGTGAAGAATTTTTCATATTCTTAAAGTCATAGAAATTCTCTAATTTTTTATTTTAGTACTTCTTTAGATTTTTAAAAAGTATTTAAATCTTTGACACATAGAATTTCCATAGATCAAATTTTCCTTTGTTTCAAAATAAGTCTATTATTCCCAGTATCATTTATTGACTAATCTATTCTTCTTTCATAGACTTAAAATGTTGCCATTATCAAATATTAAATTCCTATATATGAATGTTTTAATTTTTTTATTATTTTTAAATAACTTTTTAACCTTATTTTAGTATTGTATAATTGGTATATTCTATGTCTCAGCCCTTGAGAGTTCTGTTTCTAATTTTGTTCTATTGTGAAACTGTCAGGACTGGGATTTTTGTTTTATTTTTTTTGCTTATTTGCTCCTCCAGATAAATTTCACAGTCAGGTTGGATGTTACAAAGAGAAACCCACTGGGCTTTGATTGAAATGCTACTGAGTGCATACATCTATCATTTGAGAAGCCATGGTGATAGAGATACTGTTCTTGAGGAGGATGGGTGTTGATTCCTGATTCTTTCTGGAGAATTTCCTGAAGTTCACAGGATTGGTTGGGATAAGGAGAGATGATGGTGACAGTGATGAGCTATCATCTCTTTATGATTTATCTCCAAAGATGAGCCCTGATCCTCAGATCATATCTCCTTAGACCACAGTGTGGAGGAGATCTGAGGTGCCCTTTGGTTAAGAAAGTCAAACATTTTTTGGGAGTAGGGTGTCACTAATGGTACCTACCACGCCCATTTAACACTGAACACTGAACCTCCATGCCTACTCACAATCTTCCATTTCCCCCAAATCAACCGGGGTTCTGGAACTCGAGTTCCATCCCAAGATTTTATACCTGCTCTCAGGGACTGAGCCACCTGACCTAACCAACGGGAACCCCTTTCAGATGCGAAGCCTCTCAAGAGAATGGAGTTGTTCAAGCAATTGTTGTCTGAGGACCTGTTTAATGGAAAAAGGCTACCGTGAATGAAATCATGATTGAGAGGCGTTCACGAAGCATGGACATAGCTGTATGAGATCTGCTACTTACTTAGCTGTCATAGTGCTCAATATCCACAAGCATTGGAGAACTTGGAATTCCTCTTCTAGGGCCTTCTAGTAGCCTCTTGGTTGCAATTACTGAAGGTCAAAGGAAGATTAAGACTAAGTTTCTTGGGTGTGTGTCACATCCTTTTACATTTCTGGAAATCTTTTTAAATTAAATCCTACATTCAAAATTCTCCAAATCTTTAACTTGTATATGTTTCACCTTTTGCAAAATTGTGCATCTTTTTCTCTCTTACACAGGTTTTATAAGCATGCAGGGTTTTTAAAGAGTTCACCTTTTAAAATGGACAAATCATTCACAAATAATGAACATTCTTGCATGCACTGAGTTCTAACTATGCAAAACAGGGATAGTAATAATCTCTACTTCTCAGAGTTATGAATAACAAATAAATGAGATGATGCCCAAGAAGCAATCTATAAACTGTAAAGCATTATACAAATGTTATTTTGCTACTCAGCACCGTAGAGAGTTACAAATGAGATAGTGATCTTCATTCCTGCCCTTGAGACTCTTAAAACCAGCTGGAGGCGCAGATCCAGGTAGAACAATTAAGGAGAAATTGCAAGGTAACTGGGAGCAAACTCCTGCAAATATAATGAAAATTATAGCCTAAAGTGCTAATAGATTACAGGGAGCTGTATGCCCAGGACTAACCCTGGCACCCTGAGAAGGTCCAGCAGCCCATTACCCAACAGGCCCTGTACCCTGGAAGACAGGGTAGCTTCCTGTCCTTTTCTCCTTCCCTACCTTTAAGAAGCAATCTGGGTGAACTTTCCAGGCATGAGTCTCCCTTACTAGGACCTCTATTTTTCTATCTTTCTACAGTTTCTTTGCCCCTGTGGCCTTTCCCTCTTTCCACACAATGTTAAACCACTCTGCTGGAGGTCCTAGGAACTGCACCCCATGGGCCTCAAAGCTGATGAAAGCAAGTCACAGAGAACCCACATGGGGCTGTTCTCCTTGGCTCCAGGTCAGAGCCCTATGTTTTCAACATTTCACTTATTATGCTTGAATTATGAAATGGTGGGCACAGTACTCACTATTCTTTCATCCAAAAAAAGTCAAGGGATGCTGGGAGATATTCACAGGTAATTAATTTGTGAGGGTAGGAGAAGTAGTCTAGTCAAGTACTAGAAAAAAATTAAAAACCCGACAATTCACACCTCATCTAGCAGTTGATTAGTTCCACAAACGACTGAATCACATGAAAGGGAGGGTTATAGGAGAGACAGACCTGCAAATACTGAATCACATGAAAGGGAGGGGTATAGGAGAGACAGACCTGCAAATGCATGAGGCTTCACTGCTAAGCTGCATGTGTTCATACTTTTTGCTTTCTGTGTGGTTTTTTTTTTTTTTTGTGGTGCTAGGGAATTAAGCCAGGGGAATTCTACCTCCAAACTATACCCTTGCCCTATTTTATTTTTTATTTAAAAACAGGGAGGGTCTCGCTAAGTTGCTAAGGCTAGCTTCGAACCTGCAATCCTACTGTCTCAGCCTCCCAAGTACTGGGATTACAGGCTTTCTTGATGGCTGCAGTTTTGCCTTGTAAATAAATCTCATATGGTTACTACCGTAATAGTATAAATACATACAGCACTACTTCCTGTGGTCTATGTGTGGGTGCAGAAAAAGCATTGCTCCTTCCTTCCTTCCTCTCTTACTATCTTCCCTCCCTCCCTCCCTCCCTTCCTCCCTCCCTTCCTTTCTCCCTTCCTTCTTTCCTCTCTCCCTTCTCCTCTGTCTTCTAAGTTAAAGACACCATCACTACGTCTTCCAGTATCAAAACTGTGAGACATCAACTGGAAAGCCCAGAACATATGGCCACTATAATTATAGATAAGAGAAATCTCTGCAGATAGGTGGATTGCTCCTTTAAGAAGTTGGTAACAGACAAGACCCCGGGGTCTGGGTTTATTAAGAGTAGAGTGTTTGTGAATCTTACAAGTAAAACTAGTGGGATATATACACATAAAATCAGTCCATGATAGACTCATGAAAAATTTTAGCTTCCTTTTTTGTTTTTAACCTAGATATGAATAGCAAACAACAGAGTGGGGAGTCTTATGTAATTTCTAGTGATCTGTTTTGGAAGCAATTCTTAAATCTAGAGATGCAATAATATGTGGTGTTTCATTTACTAGATTTCAGGTATAACTTGTTCAGTGAAATCAATGGGCCTGGGAACCTGTGATGTTTATAAGGCAAACTATTTTACACGTTAGGAATTTCTTCTGTATTTTAAAGGAACACTTTGGAAATGGAAACATAAATTTGGAAAATTTAGATTTTTGGCATATCATTCTGAGTTTCCTTAAAGTAATATGTACCTGGTTATTAAGGTTCTGCTAGCTTTTAAGGAGAATCTGTTCTCTGCTAGGTGGTGTTTCTGGCACTGTTGCAACATATAATATTACACATTTCTCTCAACTTTTAATTTTGTACTCAAAGCATGCTATTATGACATGTGGCTAATTGAACTGAACTGAGTTCAAATTCTAACTCTGTTCCCCCATGGAACAGAGTTAAGCTCACCTTTCCATATTGCCAGCCTGGAATTTCCTCATCATAAGTACCATCCATGGAAATGTCATCTTTCTCTCTCTTTCCCAAGTTATCTTTGGATCACATTTTGTGTTTATAGTCTAGAGTTTAGCTATACTTCTGTTTCAAATATTTTATTCTTGGATACTGATTAATGTTTGCCCTAGACTCTAAAAACCAGCTAGAGGTCCAGGTCCAGGTGGGACCATTAAGGAGAAATTGCAAGGTAAATTTGTTCTCTGTAAACCTGTGTCTTGGGATCAGACAGTCAATCCTGAATTAACAGGAACAATGCTTGTATTAGTAAGTTTGAGCTCCTGTAAGGAATCACTATAGACCGGCTGACTTTGCTGACCAGCACTTAACTTCTTACAGTTTTAAAGGTTGAAAGTCTAAGGTCAGGGTACCAGTATGGTCAGGTTCTGGCACAGACCCTCATCCAGGGGTCTCTTAGGTCTTTGCCTAGTAGAGAGAGAAAAAGTGCAAGCTCTCTGTGCTTTTTACTAAGAGTGCTAATCCCAATCATGAGGTTCCACCCTCATGACCTAGTCACCTCCCAAAGGCCCCCCTCCTAACACCATCACATGGAGGGGGGTTAGGATTTCAGGGTATAAATTTGAGAAGGGCACAAACATTTTGTCCACAGCAGTGCTCTATTCAGAAACATTTAAAAAAAATCTGTATTCTGTGACAGGGTGGGAGGAGACTCTACACACAAGAATCTAATCAGTTCCCCACATGAGGAAGATCCTTAGGGCAGGGATATATTTTAGAATTGTCTTTGTATGCATTTCAGTTCCTAGAATGGCATTATATAGAGAAATGGCTCAATAAACATCCAGTGAGTGACAGACCAGCCATGCCAATCGAGGGGAAGGCAGCTATTGTGTTTGAACGGCTAGTAGAGTTCCTTTGACTTCATCATGACCCCAGGCATTGATCTTGAGGCAGAAACACACATCCTCCTGCCCTCCTTTCTCTTCTTCTTGAAATCTTTGCATAGGTGCCGCTGCTATGCTGAAGCTCTCCCCAGTAGAATCAAATCCACCGCACTCTTTGGTTTCCTTTCCAAATGTTCAACTAGAGGCTACTCTAGCTCTGGCCATCATTCATCTCCCATTCTGGGCTTTAGCTCTGATTCGAATTTGGTCTGGTCTAGCTCTATGAATTATCAGCCATGCATTTGCAAGTCATTTATCTGAATCTTGATTTCTTCATGAGTATAATGGTAGTAATAGCACTTAATTCGTAAGGTTGGCAGAAAGAATTGAGCAGCACCAGTTGTTTTCATGTATTTCTATGACACCAAAATCTTCAAAACTGGGAATAGCATTTGATAACTTTTTATTTCTGTAGTTCCTATTTCAATGCTAGGCTTTTAAGAGATTCTTAGTAGCATTTTTTTTTTTTGGAAAAAATAAATGTATGGCTATAATGGTAGTAATTGCTAACATTTACATAATACCTACCATGTGTCTGGTCTACTGCTAAGTGCTTTGAATATATTAACTCATTAACCACATAGTAATAGCTCTAAAGGACACCATGGAGTGAAATATTACTTCTTCCCTGAATGTGGAGAAAAATGATAAGAAAGGTGTGTGTGTGTGTGTGTGTGTGTGTGTGTGTGTGTGTGTGTGCATGTGGTGTACTCAACACAAGTTGCTAAGTAAGAAAAAATTCTTAGAGCTCTTCTAGCACCATTTTTCTTTTTGCTTCTAGTGTTTTGCTGATACTTTCCCCACAGGCTTGCTGAGCTGTGCTGTCTTCTCTGAGAGCTTTAGTGAGGTAGACCTTCCATCATCATGCCTGTCCTTTCTGAGTCCCTCCTATTGGGTCCTGATTTATAACTGGCTGCTTAACTGATAAACATATTAAAGCTGTAGTCAGATCACTGTACTAACACAGCCCATCAGTGCTCAAGTCTAAAACAAGGGATCATTTGGGGATATTTTCCAGAGACATTCAGTACCTCCTTGGTAAAGGTATCTGGAAAGTAACATGTGGGAATGGAATTGGGAAAGGATGGGTTCAATCAGTATTCCTTCTAAATGCTTAATTAAATAGTCGAAGAAATCAGAGCAGACACAAGGACAAATGAAGGAGAGTATGTCAGGTGTGAGACCAACTGAGCTGTAGGCTGGTGGCTGAGCTCTGGGTTGCTGTTGGCCATGGTGATTAGAGCAGAGTCTCTTCATGATCCATAGGAGATGTTAAAGCTCTCTGAATATTACTTGTAGTGCAGTTAGTCTTAAGGGTTTTTCCACTTAATTTTTATTTGATTTTATTATATACTGAACAAACTTAGAATGCAATGCCCCTGAGGTGAGCATTTTAATAATCAGCATATGTTTGACATGTCAACATAGTGTATATTGTACAAATTAAATCCAATTGGATCAGAAATCCAGGTTTGAAATGAAAGGTTCAATGTAACTTTCAGGGATTACTAAATGAAGCAGTTTAACTCCTACAAAATTATGGGACAATGTATTAACTTTTGGAATAGCTGTTAAATCTATATTCCTCTTTCTAAAGGGCTTATAAAAATCTAAGAAAAGAGAGTATGGGAAAAGAGAAAAATCTACATGTTATCTAGATCCTAGATATACTTTAAAGGGAAGCTTTGTGCAGGCACCTAGCTTCTTTGTCTTTCCATTTCATGAGCCTACAGAACTAAGAATTTAACATGTATAGACTCAAAGATTTAAAATTTAATATCCTGAGATATTTTTTATATCTTGAAAAACTAAAAAATTTCAAAGGGTGCTTATTAAAAGAAAGATCTTGCAATGGTGACAATAGGAAGCATTTTCTAAGACATAAAAGACAGTTTCCACATTGAGCAGGTGGCCAGCGCTTCATTTACTATCCCTGGGTCCCCAGGGAAGTCTACAACGTGAAAAGAGCAATTCATCTTCCACAGAAGTACTTGTCTAAAGCTGATGGAACGGCCCCAGACTGTCTCCCTCATTTCTTGCATTTCATCAATTCCAGTGCACTCTGATGCTGCTGTTTTATGAACACCCCAGAAGTTTCCAAAGAAGGGTTTTCATAAAGGTATAGGATGCCATCTACCTCATGATCATTAAACCTCATGTTGTAACCAAATTTTAAAGGATAACCTAGGAAAAGATGGATGTTTTAGGATTAATAAAGCAGGCAGCCTCTTTATCTTCCTTCCTTCCTTCCTTCCTTCCTTCCTTCCTTCCTTCCTTCCTTCTTCCTTCTATTTTTCTCTTGTATTACCCTAATTTCGTCTTTCTTTTCCGACACACAAACATGAACTGGGAACTTCTATGATAAAGAGTTAAATCCCTTGTCCTTATTTATTTATTTTGTAGTACTGGGGGTGGAACCCAGGGACTTTTCTACCTCCGGGCTATACTCCCAGACTTATTTTATACTTTATTTGGAAATAGGGTCTCATTAAGTTGCTGAGAGCCTCACTAAGTAGCTGAGGCTGGCTTTGAACCTGTGTGATCCTCCTGTCTCGGTCTCCCAAGCGCTGGGATTACAAGTGTACGCCACCATGACTGGCTGTCCTTATCTTAAAAGTGCCAAAGTTGAACATCCTTTCTCTTTCTGAAATAGCTACAAACTAAAGTATTTTATGTGCATATGCTATATATTGTCTGCAAACCCTTTCTCAACTTCAAGAGGGTAGGAGTACTTCTATAGTGAAAATATACAACTGGGTTTTTAAAGATACGTATCTGTGTGTCTCTGGATGATGCCTCTACATTAGGTTGAGCTGGCCGCTTGAATATATGGACTCTGGTCACATAAGTTGAGAACCCAGGTTCTCAAATGCTCTGGTCATGGGATTTTCTGTGAGGACAATACTTGTGTTTGTTTCCTGGGCCTCTAGAATTAAGCGACACAAACTGGAGGCTTAAAACAACAGAAATTTATTCTTTCATAATTCTGAAAAACAGAAGTCGAGACTCCAGATGTTGACAAGTTGGTTCCTCCTGGCAGTTCTGAGGGAGCAGTTTCTCTATGCTTCTATTTTTAGTCTGCTTTTCCACCTCTGTGGCCATAATGCCTGATTAGAACAGAAGGACACAGAGGAGGAAAGGTTTATTTTTGCTTATGGTTTCAGAGGTACAGTGCACAGTCAGCCAACTCCAAGGCTGTGAGCTCTTTAGGGATAGGTCCTGTGTCTCATCATCACTCCAACCCAGCCCACGCAGATACTGAGAAAATGTTTCTTGGTAGATTAAAATGATCAGGAAATTTATCATACCACCTAAAACCTAACAGTACCGGTGATGGTGGTGGTGGTGGTGAAACAGTAGAATTGCTTCGTACTCATATGGAGGAAAATCAAGGCTTGGTATCTCAGATAGTATTTCTTCAGAGTCCATGACTGCTGGTGTTGTATGAGGCAATGTAGAAATCCAAGAAATCTTGGATTAAGTCATCCATATTGTATTTGGCTGGAGTCCACTAAACTGTAATCCAGATTCATAGAAAGGGATGATGCTTGAAAGGTTACTGGAGTGACATTCTGCAAGTCTTCTCCATGCTTCTAGAGAGCCGGTACCTGTTAAATGGTTGCATCAATAGCACAGTACCATCAAACATTTCTCCTGCAGCTGGGAGGTTGCAGTTCACAATTATCTAGTCTGGACTCCTCTGAGAAGTGATAATTAGGTGCTAAATGTTAACTGGATGACAGCAGGGATAGCTCCCACCAGGCATTTAGCACCTCGTCAGGGGTTGGACCTTGGCTGTTGTTTTCTACTTACTCTTTCTGTGAAGCTGCCTCTTCCTGACCTTTCTTCAAACGGTCTATATTTCATCTTTCTGTCCAATTTTGGGACAGCTACATCTATTCACCTACTTGATAGAACCAGCCTCTATAGCACATGCGCAGAAACCTGTGACTTATAAGAGGGCGAAGGAGACAGAGGTCAAGGATGTCTCTAAACTTATTTCCCAGAAGAGAAAGAATTCATTGTAATCATAATGACAAATTTATATTGCTAAGTTGCTGTGTGCAAGTTAACCCGTACATGCTGTGCAAGGATTCTTTGTTTTATGATGTGCTAGGCATGATTACTAGAGTTATAGGCAAATTTAAGATTACATGTAAGGTGGATGGACCAGAACTTGAATTCTTGGCCACTGTACTGTGTGGTGGCATCTCACACTTTATCTTTAGTGCTTCCTCATTTTATTTGGCACCGAGGATGAAAAAGGTTATCTCCATCTCGCTGTTGCCATTCAGAGATCCCAGAGGGAGGGAAGCATGTCCTTTCACGCAGGACAAAATTGGGGTGTCTAATGGGCTTGGGAGGAGTGTTTACATGCACCCATCTGGGGACATTTCCAGCTAAAAGGCCATGACTGAGGATATCTAAGGATGTCAGGATGATGTTGCCCTTTCTCTTCCCTTTGGAATTTCCAAAACAAGTTGCAGCCAAAACCTTTAGATAAGTGGGGTTAAGTTCTACGGAATGGGAACGGATTTACAGAAGGCTGGGAAGCCACAGACAGGGAGGTTGGAGAGCGGGAAACATCATATTCATGCACCAGTGTCTCAGGTCACTTTGAATATCACCGCCAAAGGGCTGTGGGGTTTTATTTCTACCTCATTACACAACCAAATTTCAAGACATTATTCATATAGTGGTTACGGATTTTTCTCTAATGGTATTTCCTTTTTTATCCTGCTTGTTACAACAAATGTAACCATTTACCTAAGTTATCATTTAGTAAATAATAGATTTCCGTTCATTTTGGCTTTCAGTTGTGGATTTTGGGGGTGAGAAAAGCTCTACATAACTCAAACTATTTTTATTCTTTTGTGGTAGTCAATCTAGTGGCTCTCTATGGTAATTTTTGGTTTCCAAATTATATTTTATCCTAGCATTTGTCTATCAACATTTATTGTATCAATAAAACGCACATCATTACTGAACTTTCCTTTTGAACCAAATCCACTGTGAATATACATGATGATTAAGTGGCTTGTTTGGCTGTATATTTTTTCCCCCTAAATGTGGCCCAGCCATTGTACTTTCAACAGTGTAATTCAGCCCCCACCGACTAACCTGCCATTCAAGACACTTTCCCTGTATAATTTGTTATGCTGAGGGTTTCTCTAGGTGATTGTTTTACACTTCTTCTTCTGCAAGCATTTTCTTGGTATTAACTATATATCTGGCTTGATCTTGGTACACACTCACTTAGCATTTTAATCTGAATCTCACTTAATCCTTGTCACTTGGCTGATAGAGACTGCACATTTACCTTGCCACTTTAATCATTCCGGAAACATTTGGTCATGAATAAAAGAAGGCTGCAGCTGCTCCGACTCGCGGTAGCAGGAGACCTATCTTGCAGAGCTGTTCCAGGGTCTACTGTAAACTCACATTGACCTTGATTCCCCGCCTGGGAGAGAAACAAATATCAAGTAGGTTGGGTTTTTATTCAAACGGTTGCCTGGCCCAAGCTTACCAAGCATTTCATTAAAGCACTGTTTATCTGTAAGCTCCATGGGTCAACCTCAGCACAAGTGACCGTGACTTTTGGGGTCTTTTAGGATCATTTTATCTTCCTGTTTCCTCATCCCTGAAAAAGAAGCATTTTCACTTGCTGAGCATTTGAGAAACAGAGTGGCCAGAATGGAAGGATATACAATTTGGCCACATATTTTTTTCCCCTCTGATATAGATATATTTGCTGTTGAGACCATTACTAACAAGCCTGCTTATTCTAATTGTTTTCTGTGGTTCAGTAGTGAATAATTGGACTAAAGAAACTAAAAAGTAAACAGTGGGCTTCTCCTTCCCTCCCATGTTGTGGTATAGGAGTCTTCCTCTCCATCCTCAAAAGAACTGCTCGGCCTCTATGCCTTCTCACACATGCTGCATCTTCTCCCAGGCCCCCGTATCTTCTCCAAGGCCCCCGTATCTTCTCCCAGGCCCCTGCATCTTCTCCAAGGCCCCTGCATCTTCTCCCTAGATCCCTGAATCATCTCCCAGATCCCAGCATCTTCTCCTCAAGTCCCAGCCTCTTCTCCACAGGTACTTGCATCTCTTCTCCTCTTGTCCCAGCATCTTATGCTCCCCAGGTCTCACAGACTCACAAAGGACTCTCTGGGAATCTGAGTGTATGATGTGTATCTTGTCAGGATAAGCTAAGTTATAGGGCGAAATAACCTTACAATTTCAGTGGCTTAAAAATCACCAAGACTATTTCCTCTGCTCACAGAACATGTTTATGAAGGTTTCCTGGGGGCTTTGTCTTTGTAAGGGACCTCACTGACAGAGGCTCCATCTTGACTACCCAGAGAGGAGAAAAGGAATCTGGCAATTGGAAAGCTGTCCTTGAAACCTGTGCTCATTTGACAGACAAAATCAGACTTTAGTTCAATCTTATTCATGTCCATAAGGAGAGCCCAAAACACATGGTCAGCAGTAGCAATGACCACCACACCTGTGGAGAACACAGTTCCTGCAGAGATTATAGGGAGTGGTCTGCCTGCTATAGGGCTTCCTCATTCACAGCTTCAGCTCAATGCATACATCTGGGCTGGTTTGTGATTTGTGGGGCCCAGTGAAAAATGGAAACATGTGGCCCCTTACTCAATATTATTTAGAGTTTTGAGAGAGTGACATCAGGGCATAGAACAAAGCAGAAGGCCTTTCTGAGTGTGGAATAATAAGTGTATACTTTCTAAGTGTACAGTTGTACAGGTCATAGGCCCATGAAGCTGGCCTTGCACACATCCTGGGGAGGCAGGGAAGACAAGTCCTTGAGGGGTAGCATCTGAGGATGGAAATGAAATGCGTGAGCTTTCCCAGAGAGGCCACGTAGAGAGAGCAGATTGTCTGCCTGTCTCACAGGAGGTGCCATCAGGATGAATGACAATGTGTGAGGGTGAGGAGCTTCCTTGGCAAATCCTTACAGGGAGGTGACCTCTAAATTCAAAGCATAATCATTCTCCCAACAGTGATTTAATGACATTAATTACACTCCTGGAACTGAACCGACTCACTCTTATAATTTTCTTAGAGAAGGAAGGTTGGGGACACTCATCTCTGCTCTTCCTCTGGGGGAAGAATTGCAGCAACCTGCCAGTAAGCTTCAGAATGAGTTCTGTCTGCCAGTGAGTGTTATGGCAAGGTTAGGGCGGATAAACAGGTTTATTCAGGAGGTGGATGAGAGGACTTGTAAACTGGGATGTCTCGTCAAGATGTGTCCTCTCCTAAATCAAAGCACCCCGGGGAGTCTGCCTGGCGTGAGTAGAATCTTTAGAATGCATAAATATTATTTTGATTGTTTCATAATGTAAAAAGGCATATTGGACATTTAATATCTTGGATTTGACTCTTTATGGAGTCATATGCTTATGGGCACCATATGCTTAGACGACATATGCGGTGGTGTCATATGCTTATGGGCACGAGGTGCAACCGTTTCTATAGTCCTACTGTATGATTGGGGCCATGAGGACACTCCCTTCTTGCAGTCATGCCCTTATGGTTTTGGAATAATGTAAAGAAATACACAGGTCAGCCTGGCCTGAAGTAACTTAGATAGTTTTATTGTTTTCAGGCAGGTAAAAGAGCCACACAGACAATGGGCAATATAAACTCCCAATATAACTGAGTTGAGAAATCAGGAAAACATCCCCAGATAGAGCCATTTGCATTTGTGGTGTTTTTGGATTTCACAGGCGAGTGGTCCACATCCTTCCTGGACTCAGCCATGTCCTGACTGGTGCTGAATGTCTATATTTTAGTTAATGTGGAGACTATATGTCGCCTATCTTAGTATGGTTGCAGAACTGCCATGTATACCGCTCGAGGTTATTTCCTTTAGTGTCAGGTGGCCGGGTGGTCACAACAGCTTAGGATCTTAATCATGAAAGTCTGAAGTAGTTGGATTATGTTACTTTCTGGGAAGTGTGAGCTGAATGGTGACAGAACATTTATGAGGACCAAGAAATACACTTGGTTGGCTTAATTGTTCATGATGCAAATAAATTCAAAGGGCAAAAGCTGGGCGGTGGAGGAACTGTGAGGTGTCATGCTGTCCCAAGTCTACAATCTCTTCTTGAACAAACATCTTGTTATAGCCAAAAGTGAGAACAGGGGGTGCTGACAAGAGCGGAAGGGTTGAAGCCAAGTTTCACACAGTGTGAGGTATTAATTCTGTGAGTTAATCAAAATATAGTTAAATTAAAAAATCTGATGATAAAGCATTAAAATCCCAGGTAAGCCAGCTTAACACCTATCTCAGGTTTTCTTATATTGTTTATTTTTATTTGTAAAGTATTTGTCTGAGCAGAAGACGCCCAATTTGCTTTGACTATCGACAAATAGTTCTTTGCTGGGGGTTTGAAAAATTAGTCGGTTAATTCGACTTCTCAACAGAGTCCTGCCTCCTGCCTAGCAGAGCCTTGTAATTGTCTGTGGTCAGGCCTACAAGATCACACATAGCATTCTAGCCTCGAATCCAACTCCTCAGGACCTGTTGAATATAATTTGAGAACGACTGTAATACTTAGTAGAGTGTAGAATTGCTGTATGAAACAAAGCTATGGTCACTTAGCTTTGGGGGATGATGGAGCCGAATATTTTCTGAGCTATATTTAATATTTATACCTAACTGCTTAGTAAACTCATTTTAATATACCTGTTGGTTATACTTTTAAAGGCATGCTATCTATCATGCTGATAAAGTTGGTATTTTTTTTTTTTAGTTCTCATATTTTTGTCACTCACTGAATAAGTCTAAACTTTTGGGCTCTTCCACACCATGATTTAAATAAGAACTGTCAATGCTAGTATAAAATGTTAAAGCTTGAAAATATGAAAGCTTTAGTAAATAATGTCAATTATTGTTTATAGTCCATTTCATGGTTGCTCAGAGATTAGAAGCAGAGGAACAAGGGCTGCCAAATATAAATGCTTTGCCTCTCAAACCAGATTTAAATAATGGTTGGTAATTATTCAGCCTTTACATGGTATTTTTATGTGAATAAAATGCATCCCAATCATCCTTATTAATGATGATCATGTACCTTTTGGGATTTCAGTGCATTTGTGTTTGTTAATGAGTGAATTACTCTTTCTGTATTAAAATAAAAAAACCAAAACAAATAAAAAAAACATTCTTAATGAATAACATCCCCTTTTCTAAGTTTTAGATGCAGGCTTAGGTTTCACTTGAAGATTCTGACTTTAGAGTTCACTTGCATGTTACTATCAGAGCACTTGCGTTGACTTTTGTTGATCTGTTTCCATGCTTTAGAAATAACATTGGTATATTGGTTTTTATACTAGTTCTTGTGAATTATCTTTTCAAGGACAATTAAAGTCTAATTGCATATACAAGTTGCTCAGACAGCATATGAAGGTGGGGCAGACATAGGATAACAGTTGCAAAAGGGAGAGAATGGAAGGAATAAAGAGACTACTTATCACAAGATAATTCAAAATAAGGCATGCTGAAGAAAGCCTGGGAACACTTCTTGCTGTAGGAACATGGCTCCATTTTCTGCCCCTGTACCTGTCACTTTTGACTCCGAACCAAAGATGGAAAATTCTGCTGCAGAACCCACAACTCTAGTTCTGTCTTTGGGGGTAATCTTATTTATTAATCAGAAACATACATTTGCAGTAGAGTTGTTTTATCAGCCCTGCTTCTTGCCTGTAGACTTTTGGGAGACTGTCTCCTTTCTACCTATTTATTTCTTCTATCCTATGTCAGGATGACCGCTACAACAACCCCTCCATGTTCTTAACTTAGTCACATCTGCAAAGACATTTTTTTTTTTGAGATAATGTCCTGTGGATTAGAGTGTGGATATCTTGTGGGAAGGCTTTTTCAGCTTTCCACAAATGCCATCATTCTCAACTTCTTTTACATACATACAAAGAAAGAAAAAGAAGCCCAGTGAAGTCCCATTCATCTCTGGGAGTGGATTTGTACTTTTAGAATCCATAGCAGAAAGAGCAGAAGGACTCTTCTAGTGCTCACCTGTAGTGGTAGAAAGTGATCGTGAGAAAAGCCCTTTAATTGTTCGCCCATAATTTATGTAGTTTATATTTGAAGGGAATTAAATACAGGATGTTTTAATGATCTTTGCTAAATTGTGCTACATTATACCATTTATTCTAATCTACATACTTGTATCAGGTGTTCTCAGTAGCAACATTATTGACATTTGGAGGGGATAGTTCTTTCTTGGTCACTGAAGGGATGGTGGGGGCAGTCACTTGCATTGTAGGATGTTTGTCAGAATTTCTTTGCACCATGGATGCCCGTTAGCCATTCTCTCTCCTCTTCCCAGGCATTACTATAAAACATGTCTCATGACACTAAAAACAAACAAAATCAAGTAAACAAAGAAATTAGCCCATAGGACAGTAGACAAAGTATTGCAGATCATCTTTGCTTTCTTAACTCTAAGAACATAAATCTGATTTTTTGGAGCCAGGTATAAATTCACCAACAATATCACTCTTTGTTTCACTGTTCACAACAGTATTTCCAGAGTAGTCACTGAATGCCTTGCTAAAGTTGAGACTCTAAGTTTACCATATTTTAATTCTTTAAACAAAAGTAATAGACTGTGTCCAACTAAACTTTGACCTAGGAATTATGGCTTTTTAAAGCACTCATAGCTCATCCTGTTACTCATCTGTTTTAGAGTCCTTTGGTGTCCAACTTTGAACTCACCAGCACTTGTTTGTGGGATTACCCTTTCTCTCAAAATATTTGTCCAGCCTCATTCTTTTTATACTTAATCCTTTTCTTCAACATTTTAAAATATTAGAAACTACAGATAAAAGATTATCTATGTAACTTTCCTTAGCAACTGAGAATGAACACACACACACATGTGTATATGGATGTATAAATACTTTTTTATTTTTATTTTTATTTTTTCTATATAGGAAACTTAACATCCCAGAATCCACAAAATGCTTTCTTACTTTTTCAGTTTTCTCCCTGAATGCCCAAATTACATATTCACCTGCTGATTTGACACCCCCCACTTAGATGTCTCAAACAGAGGTCAAACTCTTCTTGAACCCATGATTTTCAGACCCAGCTGAGGCTCTGGCCACTGTTAGTTGGGTGAAGGGCACCACCGTCTGGTCAATTCTGTAAACCAGAACATTGGGAAAAAAAGTCCCAAGGATACCTCCAGCCTTCCCCACTTCCAGCCCATTAACAAAGTCCAAGATCATGTCTCCTGAGCACACTCTCATACCCTCACTCTGCTCAGGTCTACTTCTCTCACATCATTTGAGCTACAGCATTTCTTACCTGTACTGAGAATAGCTCCCTAATTGGGTACTCTGAGTTTCTTCTTGGTAGGCATAGTTTTGAGGTCTATATCTGATCACATCAATGAATTTTTTTGCTCCTAAAAAAACTCAAGATCTTTCCCTATCTCAGAACTCCCTATCTGGACTGGCCCCTCCAACTTCTGAGCTATATCTTACCTGCCCTTCTGTCTTGCTTGGCCAGCCATGATGTCTTTCAATACTTGCCTGCATCTCGCACACTCTGTCACTTGGCTTTGCCTCACGAATCTGCCTGCCAGATACACTTTTGTCAGCCACTTAATTGATTTTTCCCCTTTTTTGAATTTTGAAAGTTAAGGATTCTTTGCATAAAGATTTCCTCATATTTTTTCTAAAATTTTAAAGGCTTCTTTTTACTTCATATTTAAGTCACTCATTGATTTCTTTGGTGTCAAGATTTTCATTTTTATTTTATTTTATACTTATATTGGTGAATTATAGTCATATAGTCTCATGCCATAATGTAGTTAATAGTGATAATGACATACATGCACACAGCAGTTGAGTTAATAATTGTATAAGGCTTGAGGTTTAGATTGGGATCCATTTGTTTTGCCTTTGGATAGCTAATCATAGCAGCATCGTTTTGTGAAAAAGATTGTATTTTCTCATTTATTTGCTTTTGCACCCTTTTCTGAGATCAGGCGGGCATACATGTGTGGCTCTATCCCATTTGTTCCTCTTCCAGTGTTACAGTCTCTCAAAAAGTGAAGCTGCATACTAAGCCTCAACACCTTATTTTCCTTTTCAAGATTGTTTCAGCTATTTTAGGTCCTGCATTTTTTTCTTATAAATTTCAGAATAAGTTTGTCTGTGGATAGAATATAGTATTGCAATTGAGATGGATATTTATAAACCAAGCCATGAACAATTGACACCATTACTATGTTGAATCTTTAACTCTATGAATAGTATGTCTTTCCGCTTACATAGACCTTCTTTGACTTCTTTCCTCTGCATTTTTAAATTTTATTTATATAGATCCATTGTTTTGTTAAGCTTATACCTACACATTTTATCTTTTTTGATTTTAAATGATACCCTGTTTTTAATTTGGGTTTCCATGTGCTCATAATAATAACAGAAATGTAGTTGATTTTTGTATTCTGATTGTGTATCCTGTGACCTTGCTAAACTCAGTTATAATCTTCAGCTTCTTGTCTTGTCTATTCATTGTAATTTTCTATGTATACAATCATTACAATGCCTTTTTATGAATATATGTGTTTTCCATAAATTGGATTCTGAGGTTTTCAAGGCCTTTGGGCATTGTATGTTACTCTATTCCACAAATAGTAAGAACTTAATATATGTTTATGAATAAGTCCACTGCAATTAGCACTATCATCTGTGAATTTCACTGATGTGTAATAAAACCTTATTTTGTTTTTCTGCTTTTTATTTTTTCTATTTACTGAAAGAGCTAATTGACAATGCATTAACTCCGTGCCCAAATCCTGTTTTTCCTTGGAGTGCAGTGCACTTAATCAACTTAGAACAATTCTCATTTATTTACAAGTTCAAGAGAACAGCGTCTTAGAACAGATTGAAACTGGGATCTAATTAATGTCCTTACACCACACTAGGATACTAACCTCTTTTCACTACAGAGAAATGCCTATATATCTGATTTCTCTTAGAATCTTTAGCAGGTACAAAAAGTGCTGAAAGCACTTTTTCTTCCCTTCTGACACAAGCAATAATTAAAGTCCAAAAAGCTGTTCATTGGCGCATCCTTGTAGTTCTCTTGGCATTACTTGACTCCCTTCTGTGCTTACAGCTTGGTTGAGGACTTTCATAAGCTATTCTTTATCACCTGTGCCATGTGTTTGCACATGTGGCATATTTTTCAAGCATAGGCCATTCTTTGGTACAATAACACACTTATTTATCCAATCTTTACAAAATACAATTATTACTCAGCAGAGTGCACAAATGAAAAAGAGGACAGATGTGCATGAAGAGACTCTGTGACTTGAAGTGGACACATAAAGAAAGAAGAAACCATACTTTAGACTTCTGAGGGCACCATCTTCGAAATGATTAACAAGACTTAATAATATTCAGCTCAGAATTTATTGAAGCTTAATATTCCACAAATATGTGTTACCAAAAGTTAACATTTAATTTTGTCAAAAGAAAGACCAATGACACTGGTTAGTAAAATATGAGATATTCTTATGGATTGATAAGACCCTATTAATATAAGATATATGGGAAGAAACAGAACAAAGGAATTAGGAAGTCATAAGGCAGTGAGGATGGGTGCTCTTTGAGATAAGACTCTCCAAGTCCATTAAAGCCAACTGGCACCAACAGTAATTTAAATATCAGACCTATGAGATGAAGCGGAGGTCAGCTCAACTTGACACATGTACACAAAGTCCTTCATATATTCCAGGGTTGATGGTATATACTGAATGTACAAAGAAGTATAATGTGCATTGACACAAATGGTTTCCCTTTGCATTATCTGGAAAAACAATTGACTCAAGTTTCAAATAGAATCTGACACTTCAAGGATTCTCAAAATTATAAATAAGAGCCGGGTGTGGTGGCGCATGGTTGTAATCCCAGCGCTTTAGAGGCTGAGACAGGAGGATCGCATAGGTTTGAAGCCAGCCTCAGCTTAGTGAAGCTCTCAGCAACTTAGTGAGACTCTGTTTCCAAATAAAGTATTAAATCGGTCTGGGAGTATAGCCTGGAGGTAGCAAAGCTCCTGGGTTCCACCCCCAGTACCACAGAAAAAAATATAAATAAGGATAAGCAAAATGATATTTCCCTGAGAAGAACCAACATTACCAGTAAATGAAGGGAAGTTAAAGAACAATGCTTGCTGTAAACTTAATAATTCTTTTTTAAAATTTATTTTTATTGGTGCATTGTTATCATATTTCACATTGGAATACAAGACTTGAGAGGATATACAAGCACACTTCATCCAATTAGCCCTCATCCAGTCCCCATCCCATTCCCTCCCCCTCCCTCGATCCCATGCTTGTTTGGTGATTAACTTTGATACATTTGTTTATGTATCTCATGCGTTTTAAAGAGGCTCCATCCTCCCCTATTCCATACCCTCTGATTGGTCACCTTAGTTGCTTCACTATAGGGCCCTTTCTATAACTCGATAAACTTTATAATTCTAAGCGAATCATATTTATTCATGTACAGTGATGGTCCATTTGTGTCCTGAAGACAAGTTACTCAACTTTTTTCTATCTCACTTTCCCTCCTTACCTAAAATAAAGATAATAATACTACCTACCATTTAGGATTGTTGGGATGATAATGTAAGTTAAAATTATAAGTAAAGTATGTAGAATGATCTAGAAGAGGAGAGATGGGTGACTGCAGAGACAGAGACGCAGATTTACTGAATTTAGATTGATCACATAAAATGTTAGAATTTCAAGCCAGAGATGGCGGTGGAAGCCAGATTGCTGGAGGAGAAGGGGGCAAGGTAAGGCCTAGATGCAGTTCTGGAAAGGCAGAAATGAGCTGGATTCCTTTCCTGACATTTATGGTTTTGGGGAAACAGAAATAAGTATAGCTTCCAGAAACAGTGGTATTCAGAGAACATTAGGACAGATGAGGCCAGATCTCACTGAAGACAGAGGAAGAAGTAACAGCTCAATTAAGATTTAGGACATTAAAGGAAGGTAATGATTTTCTAACAATAATTTTAAAAGGTTTTCTGTTACTATGTTATTTTCAATTTTTTTTAGCACGGACATTTTAAAGTATACTCAGGGGTGGAGAGAATCTGTGATGTTCCAGTGACTGTGCAGTTTTGACAATTACCAATGTTCTCCCAAGCTTGTTTTAACTCTTCTCCACACTAGAAAGAATTTGCCAAAGTATTTGGAACAGATTCAAGGTACTATGTATCATTCCAGTCACCATAATTTAGTATGCATCGCTAGACTAATAAATTCATGAGTTTTCATAACCAAAATCATATCGTCAAACCTAAAAAGTGAACATCCATTTCTCACTATCTTCTAATACCTAGCCTTCATTTAATTTTCCTCACTTGTCTCCAAATGCCTTTTTACATATAACTTGTGCAATTCAGAGTTGATACAAGGTCAATCCATTACATTTCATCGGGCTATTATTTTTTTTTAAGTCTCTCTCAATCTCTAACAGTTATTTCCCAACCCTACCCCCCATTCCATTTATTTGTTGAAAAAAATTGAGGCAACTGTAATGTGCAATGTATCACGTTCTGTGTTTGGTTGATTATTTTCCTCTTGTGTCATTTAATTTGCTGAAGAGCAATCCGTGGGGGCAGAAATTCTGATGTGAACCATTCCTCTCTGAGATGGAAACAAGAGAGGAAAAAAAAAAAGAAACAAGAGGAAAAAATCTGTGTGCTTCATGTTACAGGGGTTCGATGTTGTCAGTGCAGTGGAAGGTGAGCTCATTGTTGAGATAAGGATATGAGGAACTGTGGCCAGGAGTTTGAGGGCAAAAGGTTGGGATAAAGCTTGAGGAGTATGGCAGGGAATCAAATTGAGAGGTATGAAAGTCTCACCAAGGAATAACGTAAACAAAACTAAGCTAATTCGCACTGCAAATAATCTACACGTGTTGTTGGCCTTCTTCATCGCTAGTTAGTGACCCCTAGGTATAGGGTTTACTCAGGGTTGATGAGTTCCTAGGTGGGTATACTTGAAGAATTAGAAGCAGGTTCAAGAGTCAAGGGTGAGCCTGGAGAAAAGGCCCAAGTGACTGAGCTAGGAAAGAATTTGTACTTGATTCCCATATTGATTAGCATTTGCATCACTCTGATAAAAACACCCAACAAGAACAACTTAGAGGAGAAAAAGTTTATTTTGGATTGTGGTTTCCGAGGTTGAGTCCATGATTGGCAGCCTCAAAGGCAGAAACATCATGAGAGAGAGAGAGAGAGAGAGAGAGAGAGAGAGAGAGAGATGGAAGAAGAAGAGGGAGGAGGAGGAGGAGGAAGGGGGGAAGAGGAGGAAGAGGAGGGGGAGGAGGGGGAGGGGGAGGAGGAGGTGAAGGAGGAGAAGGAAGGGGAGGAGGAGGAGGGGGAGAGCACAGGAATAGGCTTTGTCCACAAGGCCACGCCCCTAGTTTCAACCTCCTCCAGCTGTACTACACTTTACCTGCCAGACAGGTTGCTGTGATTATGGGTAATTGATGCAGAGTCAGAAGGAAGGAGGTGTGGGCAGCCTCAGGCCTCCATTCCTCTCCCTCCTCACTACCTAGAAGCAACACAACCTCAGGTAAGTTATTTAATCTCTTCAACATTCCACTTCTGCTCTTATAAAATGGGACTAGAAGTCCTAATCACACACGATTGAAGGATGAATGAGATATTGTATGAAAACATCAGCGGCCTTAAGTTGGTAAGGACTCACACAGTGTCTGTTGCTAAAGTTGAGGAGGTTGGGCTGGGGGTGCAGCTCAATGGTAGTGGTCGTGTTTGCCTCGCAAGCTTGAGGCCCTAAGTTTGAGCTCTGGCATCACAGAAAAATAAACAAAAAATTGAGATTAAAAAACTATAAGGCCAGTGTAGTTTTGCATACCGATGAGGTAAACTGTTTATGAATTACAGCCCATTACAAAGTCATTAGTACTGTGGAAAGAAAGCAATAAAAATTGGATAACTTTAAATAATAATCGTCAGTGCCAAATCAGGCAATTTTAAAATATAAGAAAGCTAAAAATGTCTGTGCTGTGTTTACCAATATCCTCAGACTTATATATGCCCATTCATACTGTATTCATCTCTGCAAACTCTCCATGTTTTAATTTGTTCCAGAAAGATGATCATTGTTTTGTAATCTCCTTTGATTTAAAACCACACAATCAATAATTAAGTATTCTGGCTGGGTGAACACAGATATTTATGAATCTAATCAGGACTGCTTTTAGGTGAAACACACTGAACCAAACTGGTTTTTAGATTTCACACTCATATCTTTCAGTATTCACAATCTAGCTGAGAAATTCAGAAGAGCCCATTGAGGCGAAATTTCATTGAATATTCAGTATATATGGGGAGCCAGACAGAGCGTCCCAATTTAAACAATCACCCCTGATAAGCAGTGAGGAGAACGTTCCACAGGAAAGCTCTTTTTCTGGCTAACGCCTTGTTTGTAGGTAAGGGATCAGAGGGAGTGGTGAGGTGGATCCAACAGTTTCCGGCTCTAGTGTTTTTGAAATGTTGAAAGACTTATGTGCAAGTTTATGAATACAAATGTACCCGACAGGCATCTCATAAGCTCCACAAATGGGCTTGGCTGCCACTGAGTAGGTGGGGAATGAATGGGAGTGGGAGGAGGACACTGCTTTGTTTGTGGGGTTCACAGTATTACACGGACAGAAAACGCTGGCAACAAACCATGTCTCCAGACACTTGCAAGGATCTCCTGCTCCTGTTTTGTCTTTGGGTGTTACCATGGCGACTGATGGAAAGAAATGAAACCCACAAGGTGGAGGGAGGTAAACAGATTAGGGAGTAGAAGAAACAGAGAAAAATAATCTCAACAGCCAGGCATCTGGTAAGATTTAAGGTTGCATGTCCTGACTGCCTATCTTGCTGTAGATATTATGCATTCAAACATACACTCTGAAGTCAATTACCTTCTTTGCATAAAGTTCCAGAAAGGTCTACCCTGAAGACTAATCCTCCTGCTCTAGGGCCAGCCTCCTCTTATTTCTTATTTGGGGGACTGAGAAAGTTAAAGATCATTGGGAAAAGCTGCCATGTGAAGCCCAACACCTCTTGCAGGGCTATGGGTACCACAGCCTCTCAGGGCCGGAATCATTTCCTTGCAGAGATCAAGAGCCTGCCCATCCTCAGCGGGGCATCCTCTTTGCCTGTGGTTATCTGCCCCTGGATCCACATATACGTCTTTGTTCTGCTTAAGCATGTTTATCATTGGTCACCTGGCCAACCCCACTGCTGTATTTGTTCCTGACAGGGAGGGAACGGGGTCTTTTGCCTGCAGCACAAGAGGACGCAGGCATACTGCCTCCCCGAGTGGCTGGGGGGTGAGACCCGCTTGGTGTGAGGGATGGAGGCTCACTGTAGAAGCTGATTTTGCTTTGTCTGTTTTCTCTGGGTGGATTGCGATTCCATCCAGTGTCTGCATAGATCATCTCTTTCTTGATGATCCTAGCACCTGGAAACCATGCCTGGGATTGCTGCTTCAATGGTAGATAACAGGTATCACTTATTCAACAGAAATGTTACCTTTAAAGCTTGGCTCTGTACTTTCCAGAGAAAAGTACAGAGTGTAAGCAGAAGTATAAGCATATGGCAATAGGCAAAATGCTTAACTTCTTAGAGTTCCAGTTTATCTACCTGGGGATAGTATACTCATCTTTTTGGGTGTCTGAGGCTTGTATTTGTGAAAGTTCTTAGTATAGTGCTATGCATAACAATGCCCATGTTAGGTCAGATTTTTATTCTGTTTCTTATATAAGTAGTATATGAGTCAGTTCTGACAAGCCTATCTACTCATCTGTTTTTGCTAGTCTTCCTCCAGGGAAGGGCACAGGTGGAATCTGTTTCATTAAAGTGATGTATTATGGCTAATAAAAGCTGATGAGCTAGCAAACGATACCTCCAGCTTATCCATAGGCAGCATATGTCCCTCAGGTCAGGCTAATCGAGGGATAAGGAATACTCTATCACGGCTTGCTTCAGTAACTCTGCTTCATTCCAACAGATGAGAGGGGCTCTCAAAAGTTGGGTGTAAATAACAGCATTACAAATTGGCACATCTTTCTTTGGAGCATCTAACCTGCCCCAGGAGTTCCACTTTCTGTCTTAACCTTCGGTGTTTAGAAAAGGCTTTCAAAATGACATCCCAGGATTAGCAGCATCAACATTATCTGGGAATTTGTCAGCAACATATATTCTCTGCTTAATCTCAAGCCTGGCTAACTGTCCCCACAAGTCCTCTGAGAAATTCTAATGTACACTATACCATGAGGGTGGCTGATTTAGACCTGCGCACTTCTCTCTCTCCCATCCCCTCTGTACCTTGTTAGGAGTCCTTAACACTATCATGGCCTTAACAAGAATCTCAGGTTACCCATATCTAATCATGAATGATTACACATTGGACAAGAAAGCTGATGTTGCAATGAAGAACAAGACAAGCAGCCAGACATGGCTGTGCCACCTATAATCCCTGTACTTGGGAGGCTGAGATGGGTGGATTGCAGGTTCAAGGAAAGCTTTAACATCATAGGGAAATTCTCAGCAACCTAGTGAAACCCTGTTTTAAAACAAGCAATCAAGCAAGCAAACAAACAGGGCTGGGTGTGTAGCTCAGAGGTAGAATGTCCCTGGATTCAATAAACAAATAAACACACACAAACATACATACATACATACCAAAGTTTATAAAGTTTAACATAACTAATGAATATTTTTCTTCACCCACTTTAAAATTTTTAAAAGTTGCCAGGAAGACCTCTTTAAAATCTTTTCAATCATCTTTCTTGTCCTTGGGTTTCCTTATGTTGTGCCATTTAAGATGAATTACTTTCCACTCAATATTTTCCCCCACTTATTCCATAGTTGTATGACAGAATCTTGCTTTTCAAAGCTAATCTGTAGGTGACTGGTAGCACTTAAAAGTTGAGGAGACTTTTGTAGACTTCCTTAGAGGTTTAATATTGCTACTATAGGGAAATGCAGACTCAGTTTCAAGAATCCAACTCTCAAAACATTGCAGTGTGGAAGAGTGGTGTATTGAGAATTTCTTATGCTAGGAAAGAGATATTGTGTCTTACTCAGTCCTTCAGTTGCTTCTTCCATGTGAAAAACTGGCAGCAGTGTAAAAATTCTTTGCTGAGAATCTTGGGGGCTGAGGGTACCCGGGTGAACAATGGCTCATGGCAGAACTTTCTGTGTGGGTACAGAGAGATATTGATAACCTCTTGAATGCTTCCCCTGGAGGAATTCTACTGTGGAGTTTCTCTCCTTATATTAAGTCATTTTATCCTGGTAAACAATAAGGATCTCTGAAAGAGTGATATTTCTAAGGACCTCTTGGTTATTTTTTACTTGAGTTTTTTGAAAAAAAGCAGCCTATGTGAAAGAGCAGGACATCTGAGGTAGAAGATGCATTGATCCAGTACCTTTGCACCTACCTGTTCTTCACTCCACTGAAAACACTTTTCTCTGAAGTCTTTGCTTGGTGGGGCCCACTTGATCATGTTAGACTTCAGCTTAATTTTTATTTGATCTACATAGAGCAGTTTATAAGTTTATGGTTTCCTTATGAGATGGATTACCTGTGAATATCAGGGAGAAAAAACTACAATTCCTTTTCAGCTTAAAATAAATAGAAAGTTTTCCTTATCTGGCTTCCTTTGTGTCAATTTCTTTCATAGGAAGAATTATGGTTCCCATTTACCATTGCTCAGTTTTCATGAGGAGAATGAACTTGTGGTCTAAATTGTCTATTTCAGAAAGAAAGGGAAGCTGCTTCTGTGTGGCAGTTACTGTGCATAGGTTTTGTTTGTTGGACATTAATTCCATAGTGGCAAACACAGATAAATGTGTCCCTACATTTGTTTTGTTTTACTAACGGGCTGACACCACGTTTGCTGAGTGGAGCTCTGTGCCTATATTCCTGCCTCTACCACTGAATGAGTTAGCAGGTGCAATCTCTCCTGAGCTAGTGAGGCGTGCCTGCTCTAGGATTCAGGCACAGAACAAAATCTGTTCCCTGTTTCTTAGGCCTTGGAGGGTGGTGAGGATAGCATTATCAAAATTTGCTGAAGTGACCATCATACCTATGGAGACCAGTCTTTCAGGACTAACCGCATTTGAACACCAGGATGTCTAATTGTCACTTTGTGGTAGTGACTAGAAAAATCTGTGAACAATTTAGACAGCTTTGTTGGAGTGAGGGTCAGGGGAAAAAAATGGCAAGAAGAAGTATAATGATAAGACGGTCCATATAGGGTGTATTCATTTCGAGTCACCCCCCCCATGCCATTTTGGCATGGGGGTGTATTTCTATTTTCTGTGTTTCTATCTTTCTAATAAACTTCTTTAAATCTTCAAAAAAAAAAAAGATGGTCCATATAAAGTTTTGGAAGTGGGAGGTGATTTGTTTAACAAGGCGTTAGAAAATTTGAACTTATTATTTAACCTCTAGATGTAGCTAATTTTTTTCATACTTGAAATTAAGGTGTTAGAATAGAAAATCAATGTGATTCTTTTGTTTTTGATGTTGTATGATTTCAGATTTTACTTTAACCCAAGTCAATGTTCCAGTTAATAAAGTAACTAGAAGAACAAGAATGACATGAGATGTGACCATTATTTATGAATAAGCCAGTTCATGAAGCCAACAGGTTTGGGACTTGCTACACTTGTAATCCCTCCACTTGCACATGAGCCAGAATGTGTGGTTTTACTATCTTGGCATAGAGGTTAGAGTTCAGGGTCACAAGACGGCTGGGGTACATCCTAGAGAGTGCTGAAGTCTCAGGAGGCATCTACAGAGAGGGCCCTAATCTGCATATAACTTCCCCTTATTTGTTGACCAATTTCTAAGCTGCTCATGCTCCTGGTGAGTCTTAAAGAAACCGAGCAGTGCCTGCTGAGTATGGTGGGGTGCACCTGTAATCCCAGTACTCCGGAGGCTGAGACTAGGGAATCACAGGTTTGAGGACAGCTAAAGCGATGTGGTTGGGCTCTCAACAATCTAGCAAGACTCTGTTTCAAAGTAAAAAAAAAAAAAAAAAAAAATAGGGCTGAGTGTGTAGCTTGGAGGTAGAATGTCCCTGAGTTTAATCCCCAGTACTCCAAAAATAAACAACAACAAAAACAAAGCCTGAGCAGAAAGCAGCAGGTGGTAGAGGAGAAAGGTAGAGAGGGGGACAACGGAGACTTGATGAAGGCAACAGTTCAGATAATGCTATACGCATATGTGAAATTGTCAATACCAATCTCAGTAATTTGTACAGGGAGGGAGCGGGTTGGGATCCAAAGGGAAACACACCAGGTGCTATGTGCATGTGTATTTCTATTCCTCTGACCCTCATTATGATATATAATTACAGCACATCAATAAAAGTATTTTTTTAAAAGGAAAGAAGCAAGTGGGAAGCAGAAATGCTGAGTAGCAATTGCAGCGATAATGAGGAACTAGAGTAAGTAGATTCCAGTCCGTGGCTCCCAAGCCAACACCTTGGGGTTACTCTGGGTTTTACGTGGGACCCAGAGGCTCTAGGTTGAGCACGCATGCTCCGCAGTGAAGGGCATTTGAGGAGCCTCTGCTGCAGTCTATTTAGTGTGAAGGGAAGCTAAGTTAGCCAACCCCAATGAAAGCAAAACGCCAAAGCTGGGCAGGAGGAGGGATCTGTTAGTTCTTGGCTGGCCTGTAAAACAAAATGAAAGAGCTAAAATGGAACAACCAATGCCGGGCGTGGTGGCGCACACTTGTAATCCCAGCATTCGGGAGGCTGAGACCTGGAGAATCGCGGTTCGCGGACAGCCTCAGCTACTTAGTGAGGCCCTCTGCAATTCAGTGAGACCTGGTTTCAAAATAAAGAATAATAAGTAGGGCAGGGGGTGTAGCTTGGAGGTCAAATGCCCCTGGGTTCCATCCCCAGACCCGCAAAAAAAAAAAAAAAAAGAAAAAAAAGAAAAAAAAAAAGGAACAGCCACAAGCAAAATAAATAAATAAATAATAAACAAATAAAATAACGCAAACCCAACCAACCATCATACATTCCACCCTCTTTGGAGGAGTCTATGATGTTATCCAGAGCCCACACAATATACTATTCACGGTGTTTAGGCAGCCAATACAAATTTATGGAGCATGCTGAAGGAAAAAGTGGGAAAGTAAAAAGTAAAGAAAAAAAAATTAGGTAACAGAAATGACATATGAGTGATTTAGTTATTGGAGGTATTATAATAAAAAGTATCTATGAGTAGTATATTTTATTTATTTATTTATTTATTTATTTATTTATTTATTTATTTATTTTTATTTTTTGGTGGCACTGGGGTTCCTGGAAGCCCGTCTACCTCCAGGCTACACTCCCAGACCTGTTTTATAGGTTTTATTGGGAAACAGGGCTCTTAAGCCAGCGCGGCTGGCTTCGAACGTGTGTGATCCTCCTGTCTCCACCTCCCAAGCACGGGGATTACAAGTGTTCGCCACCACGCCCGGTGCTGTGTAGTATATTTTAAAAGAGAAAAAATTAGCATGATAAAAATGTCTGGAAAATCTCAACAAAGAAAGATAATGTGTGAGGAGTAGTAAGTAAATATCCCAGGACTGCAAATTACAAGATTTATAATTAAGACTTTATCCGATGAGTATAATCACTGCCTGGCTAGAAGTTGAGGTTGTCACGTCTGGAGGTTGACAGGAATGGGGAACAGGTGGAAAGCTTGTCCTTGCAGGTGGGAGGATAGGATGGCAAAGCATTTGGTTGGACACATGTTGTACATCCCTATTGGCCATGAGCAACAATTTTGCTCCTACTCTGGTATAGGGGAACGGTGCTGTAGTAATATACAAACACCAAGATACAAGACAAAAGAGAAGGCCCCCAAGGATGAGGGTGGCTCTGACCACAAATTTGCAGCCCTTTTTCTGACAGCTTTCTAGTTAGTATACATCCAGCCTAGGTGATAAACCAATCTAGCCTGGTAGTGTTCAGTCAAGTTCAACGGATCACCACTTCAGTTCTTGACAAAGCAAATTGATGTGGGGAAATGGGGAAAACCCAGGAAACATAAGAACACATGGGGCATGTGTCAGCACCATCCACATTTTCCCAGTTACCCTTAAACGATGGCAAATAAAACATCCCACATAGATTTTTTTAAAGTATAATTTTAAATATTACAAATCAATCAACAAAATAGTGACCAAATAACTCTGGATGTTAATGTGGTGGTACTCTAGAATTTGCCTCTGTGTAAACATATCTGTATACGTGTGTGTGTGTGTGTGTGTGTGTGTGTGTGTATGAGAGAGAGAGAGAGAGAGAGACAGAGAGACAGACACACACACACACACACACACACACACACACAGAGAGAGAGAGAGAGAGAGAGAGAGAGAGAGAGAGAGATGGATGGATGGATGGATGGATGGATGGATGGATCTGGAGTGTAAGAATAAAGCTTGCCACTCAGAAACTGAAGGATGGTCTTATGTTTTCTGCCTCTCAAGAGCTGGCACTCTGTTCCAACACTGCTTATGGCTGTGCATCCACTACAGAGATAAAATCCCATTAGATTCAGTACCTGTTTCCCCTCTGACCCGTCTGGAGGGCTTTTAAGCTTCTTCATAGCGTGTGATTGCTCTGGATGGTCTCTTTAATGGGATGTAACCCAGTTTTGTGACATTACTCTTGTTCAATCTACTCAGGAAATTGTGGTACGGTTTTGTTTTCTTTCTCTCTTTTTTCCTTTCCTTATCTTCCCCAAATGCAGGGGAAAGAAGAAAAATGATGAAATTATGGAATTAACAAGCACTGAAAAGAAAGGGAGACTGAGCTCGTGAGTCACTCAGCCAATTTTCCTGCCTAAAGGGTGCAATTCAGTGGTATTTTTATAAATGTGATACAAGCTGTGGCTTTTGTGAAGTGAGCCACATTGTAAAAAAGGGGAAGATCATAACTACTCATTAGCAAGATGACCCTGCTTCCACTAGTATGATTTACATGATTTAGTGGCTCTAATTTTTGAGAAACTTATCCATAAAATACTAAGCTATAAAATGAAAAAAAAGATAAAGCCAATACAATTAAACAAATGAGAGCAGTTACCTACCTCTCTCTTTGAATGCTAATAATAGACTCCAACATGAGTGTACATGTCCTGGGCAGAGGAATACTGTGCTCTGATTTCAAAAATTTGTTTTGCTTATATGATACTTGACTTCTTTTTGTTTATTTTGGCTTTTTTGAGTAATTTGGTTGACAACCAGTTAACCATGTTGGAATTAAAACACTTGTACAGTGATAAGTGACACATTTATGTTGCATATTTGAACTAAAGCTAGGTAATTGTTAATTATTTTGACATCACAAGGTGATCTTATACCTTTTAGCGGCTCCTACTGCATATATATTCTGATAGAATCTTACAAAAGATCTGAGTTTAAATACTGGCTTACTTTGTAATTTTAAATAAATTACCCAAGTTCTTAGAAACATGGTATTATTATCTTTTCAGATACTTAGAGACCACTTAGTGACCATAAAATTGAAACTGTTATAGCAGAATCCATCCTTGGATTTGTGACCTCCTCATATAGCTGAGTTGCTCTGAGCCCAAGTAAAGCTTTAACATGACGTTTCCAATTAAATGATTTAATAAACAGGTATGTTTAGTTAAACTGACCTGAAAATAAGAGAAACTGAATATATTATATACTTTGATACATCTTTCTTCCTACTTAGTGCTTGGACATATAATGTCCTTTGAATGATTCTCTGGTGATCTTGGAGTGTATCTTATTGTCTGTGGCAGTACTGCACGATAGTTACTTGCTCATGCTCCAGAATTAAACAGGATTCTAACCCTGGCTTTCCCACCCGCTGCTCATAGAGTCTTGTAATCATTCAACATCTCTGAGCCTTTATGTTCTGATTTGTCAAACATTTATTATAACAACAATAATAATAACAACAATAATGCCCAGCTCGTAGAGTTCTTAAGAGGATGATGCGACTATATATACATACAAATGTTTGATGTAAAAATTGGTGCCCACAAAGCCTAGGGACCCTTCATTATTACAACTTCTATTATTGGGATTCTTCTTCTTAAGGTAATTTGCCCCATTTTAGATGAGCCATCCTACCTCATTTGCAGAGGCTTCTCTTTAGATTTCTTGAAATGTATTCTTTATCTGTTTCATTGGTGAACACTTGGAACTTTCTCAGTCCTTGAGTGGTGTTGAGCAATTCATATTCTGGGTTAGGATGGGATTTCACTTTCTTCCTTTGCAAAATAGAAATGTTTCTGTTCTGATGTGGACTCTAAAGAATTTTTTGGATCCTGTTTCAGAGACTGTGATTGTTGTTGGAACCTCAGTTCCAATTTCTGGGCTTACAGAACTTGCAGCCTGAACAGCCCCTCCTGGTTGGAGTATTAAAGCCCCAGCCCAGTGGTAATTACCCCCTTCCTCATCTAATGCCCCTGAGAGGCATCTGGCCACTAGTTCCTGATTTGTATTTTGACTTGTGTTCCTTCCTAATATTGGACAGTTAAGGATTTCACTTTCTTCAGAGTTTGAAAATATGTTGTAGAAATTATTATATTTTTGTGGTACTGGGTATTGAACCCAGGGGCATTCTACCGCCAAACTACACCCCCAGCCCTAATTTTTTTTTGGTGGTACTGGGGTTCCTGGAAGCCCTTCTACCTCCGGGCTACACTCCCAGACCTATTTTTACATTTTTATATGGAAACAGGGTCTCCTAAACCAGTGCATGCGGCTGGCTTCGAACCTGCGCGATCCTCCTGTCTCTGCCTCCCAAGCGCGGGGATTACGAGCATGCGCCACCACGCCCGGGTCCCAGCCCTAATTTTTATACTTTATTTTGAAACAAGGTCTTACTAAATTGCAGAGGGCCTCACTAAGTAGCTGAGGCTGGCCATGAACCTGCGATCCTCCTGTCTCAGCCTCCCAAGTACTGGGGTTACAAGCATATGCCACCATGCCCAGCTTATGTATGTATGTATGTATGTATGTGTATATATATATTAAAGAATATTCCTTTCCAACATTCTAGAATTCTGGGAATGAGAAGACATTTCCTTCCATATAAATTCAAAACCTATATTAACCAGGATTGAATTTTCCATTGGGCAATTAAACTGTGCTTTTTTTTTTTTTTAGATACATCTCTATACATTTCTAGGTATTAGTGTTAGCAACTACAGAATTCAGTATCAGGTGTTTGGTGCCCAGGGCCAGTTTGGCATAGACTTTTGTGGGATATGGCTTCCGGTGCAGATTTTCATAACCATTTTCTCAGCTAGTCCTTTTGGGAGAACTTTTCCCTTCTCATCAATGCTTCCTGTGCCAGTTTACACATCTGCATGAAAAGAGCAGGCCAGGCACTCTGTTATTATCCACACTGCAGGAAACTCTGAGAAGAACTCAATGGAAGAAATGGCAGCCTGAAATTAGAGACCCATTTGGTATGCGTGGCGTGTGTATTTTTAACATGCGTTTCCCCCACCATATCAGTAAACTTCATGACTAATACTCGATGGAATGGTACAAACATAGAAAGAAAAGTTGGAATTAGTGTGAAACAAGATGGTTAAAAAAATCATTCATAAATCCAAGCACTCGATAAATAATGAAGATGCTGCGGTGGTCTGTAAAGGAGGTCACTGACATTTCAAGATACCATTTTGATGCTCCTCTCAGGTGTAGTTGGCTTCCACATCAGACCATCAATACCAGAGTCGGAAGTCATCCCAAATAGCTCTTCAGATACTGGTTGTAGCTTTTTGATTGATCTCCTTTTATAAATGCCATCGGGGTTTGGGTTAGATGAACAAATGATGAGAAGATCCTGCACAGCTACATTTTAAAAATATCACAACCCCATGCATGCTTCAGCACAGTTTTCTAACACTGTTGTATGTGCGAGCTTTCAGTATGACACAGTATTAATTTTTGTTGTTTTGTGGGTGACAGGATGAAAAATGGAAGAAGTGAGTTGACCATTTTATATTATATAGCAAAACAACAGCAACAACAACAATGGTATTTATCACTGAGTGCTTTTTGTGTGTTAGATATTCTGATAAGTGCTGGATCCTCACAATGCTTCCAATGACCTTGAAGGGTATTCATCAGAAGGAAGAGTGGGAATCTGGGGACTGCAAGCAGAAGGGAGAAGAGCCTGCAAAGGCCTGTCATCTGTTGGCGGCTGTGGCAAAGGAGAACATCATTCAGCAGAGTGTGGAGTGTGGCCAGATGGGTCCGAGAGGCTGGAATGGAGCAGGGCCAGATCACAGAAGGCCTGATGCCCTTGGCTGAGAAGTTCAACTTTATCTTCACAAATAAGGTAGGGAGAGTATAAGGAATCTCAGAGTATTCATTTCAGGCTTTGTGGCTCTGCTTCAGCTACTCTGACTATGCTGTCCTAGAACAGAAGCAGCCAGAGACAATCTGTACACAAATGGGTGGGACTGTGTCCCAATAAAACTTTATTTACAACAGGCAGCGAGTGAGCATCCTTGGTTCATAGGCTGTTGGTTGCTGAGTTCTCATGTAGAAAATAGCACTCCCCTCATATTTAGGTGCAAATGCAGCATGAGGCACCCATAGCTTCTCCAAAAAGCTCTTCCCCACCTGATGTCCAATATAACAGTTAAATTGAGGCAGATGTGAATTATTGTGTTCACTGTGTCAAGAATAATAATTCCATGGGAGGAATGTCTGGAGCCTTTTTCTCTTAATAGATTCTGGTTCTCTTAATAGATTCTCAATAGATTCTCCTAATAGATTCTCTTAATAGTTCCTGGTTTGCTGAGGACAGCCTTCTTTATACTTGTTGCCCAGTATTATAACTCTTAGCATTTTCTTTCACTCTTGAAAGCTTTTTGTTTGGATGGTACATTATATATGGTCACCCTATTTTATTTTATTTTATTTTTAACAATTTTTTTATTGAACATAAATAGTATACATTTAAACTATATTTGGTGCCCTCTCCCCCCGCCCCCATTTTCCCTTCCCCCCCTCCCACCAGTGGTTGTCTAGGTTAACCATGTCTTATTCATAATTTTACATATGTTCAGATGTAGACCCTCATTGATCAAGATCAGCTTTTCTCCTCTCCTATCTTTCCATTCAAACTTTGCTGGTATTTCCCCTCCATTATCTGGAGTCCCGCTGGTATCCTTTGTGTTTCCTAGTTTGGGCATATTAGAGGAAACATATGTACCTTCTCCTTCTGTGCTTGGCTGATCTCACTTAACATAATGTTCTCCAGGACTTTCCATCTTCTTGCAAATGATATAATTTTGTTCTTCTTTATGGCTGAATAGAATTCCATTGTGTGTATTTCCCACAGTTTTGATATCCATTCATCTGTTGATGGTGGTCTGGGTTGGTTCCATATTTTGGCTATTACAAATTGTGCTGCTATGAACATTGGTATGCATATGTTGCTGTATTTCTCTGAATTCAACCCCTTTGGAAAGATACCCAGGAGTGGTATAGCTGGATCATATCGTGGATCTATTCCCACCTTTCTTAGGAACCTCCACACAGATCTCCATAGTGGTTGAACTAGTTTGCATTCCCACCAACAGTGTGAAAGAGTTCCTCTTTCCCCACATCCTTGCCAGCATTTGTTGTTGTTTGATTTCTTTATGCTTGCTACTCTGACTGGGGTTAGATGGAATCTCAGTGTAGTTTTGATTTGCATCTCCCTGATGGCCAGTGATGAAGAACATCTTTTCATGTATCTATTGGCCCTTTGTATCTCTTCTTTTGTGAAGTGTCTATTTAGTTCATTTGCCCATTTCTTGATTGGGTTGTTTTGCTAGTGTAGAGTTTTTTGAGCTCTTTGTATATTCTGGATATTAGCCCCCTATCAGAATGGTGGCTGGTAAAGATCCTTTCCCATTCTGTCGGCTTCCTCTTTAGGTTATTCATAGTTTCCTTTGATGAGAAGAAACTTTTTAGTTTGATGTTATCCCACTTGTTTATTCTTGCTTTAATTTCCTGAGCTTTGGGGGTTTTGTTGAGAAAGTTACTGCCTGTGCCAATATGTTGTAGTGTTGAACCTATGTTCTCCTCTACTAACTTCACAGTCTCAGGTCTAATGTCTAAGTCTTTGATCCATCTTGAGTTGATTCCTGTGTTTGGTGAGATATAGGGGTTTAGATTCATCTTTTTACAAATGGTTAGCCAGTTCTCCCAGCACCACTTGTTGAAAAGGCTGTCTTTTCTCCAGCGTGTGTGTTTGGCCCCTTTGTCAAAGATTAATTGACTAAAGATGTGTGGGTTTGTTTCTGTATCTTCTATTCTAATCCACTGGTCAGTATATCTGTTATTGTGCCAGTACCATGCTGTTTTTACTACTATTGCTCTATAGTATAGTTTGAAGTCTGGGATTGTAATGCCTCCTGCATGTTTCTTATTGTTGAGAATTGCTTTGGCTATTCTAGGTCTTTTCTTTCTCCATATGAAGTTCATGATTGATTTTTCTAGGTCTCTGAAGAATGTCACTGGTATTTTAATGGGAATTGCATTGAACCTATAGATCAGTTTTGGCAGAATGGCCATTTTGATGATATTTATTCTGCCTATCCATGAGCACGGGAGATCTTTCCATCTTCCAAGGTCTTCTTCAATTTCTTTCTCTAATGTTTTATAGTTTTTGTTGTAGAGGTCTTTTACATCTTGGGTTAGGTTTATTCCTAGGTATTTTATTGGTTTTGAGGTTATAGTGAATGGAATTGTTTTCTTTGTTTCTTTCATTGTGGATTTGTTGTTGGCATAAAGAAAAGCCACTGATTTCTTTAGGTTGATTTTGTAACCTGCGACTTTGCTGAATTTGTCAATCAGCTCCAGAATTCTTTTGGTTGAGTTCTTTGGGTCTTCCAGATAAAGGATCATGTCATCTGCGAATAAGGATAATTTTAATTCCTCTTTTCCTATGTGAATTCCTTTGATTTCCTTCTCTTGTCTGATTGCTGCAGCAAGAGTCTCAAGGACTATATTGAAAAGGAGTGGTGATAGTGGGCATCCTTGTCTTGTTCCCGACTTTAGCGGAAATTCTTGGAGTTTTTCTCCATTCAATATGATGTTGGCTTTGGGTTTATAGTATATTGCCTTAATGATGTTGAAGTACTTTCCTTCTATCCCAATTTTTTTATGGTCACCCTACTTTAAACCTAAAATGCAGTTAATTTGGAACTTCTGCACAAAGTATAAGCATTATTTTCACACTGCTTTTTTTTTTTTTTTGGTGGTACAGGGGTTCCTGGAAACCCTTCTCCCTCCGGGCTACACTCCCAGACCTATTTTATATTTTTATTTGGAAACAGGGTCTCTTAAGCCAGAGGGGCTGGCTAAGAACCTGCGCGATCCTCCTGTCTCCACCTCCCAAGCGCGGGGATTATAAGCGTGCGACACCACACCCAGCTCACAGATTTTTTTTTTTTTTGGTATTGGGAATTGAACCCAGGGTCAGTCTACCGCTGAGCCATATCTTCAGCCTTATATTATTTTTTATTTTGTATCAGGGTCGCCCTAAGTTGTGGCGGCTGGCCTTGAACCCATGATGCTCCTGTCTCAGCATCCCAAATACTAGTATCACAGACATGAGCCACCATGCTGGGGGATGGTTCTAATCTCTCATAGATGGTATAAGGGGCTGGGAAGAATGCTGGCACAGAGCTATGTCATCTGACCTGGAGTCTCATTCTGGTCCTGGTGAGTGAGGTAGCCATGGGCTAATCACTCAGCCTCTGCAAGACAAAACTTCTTTCATTGAAAATCCAGAGTCCTTCCTACATTATAGGGCTATTTGGATACTATGTAATGGTTCATAAAAATTATGTGAGAAATTATTTGCAATATGCTATTCTAACAAAGAGAGGCAGAGCTGCAAGGTAGGGAGGGCTTTGGGCTCAGAGAGGCCATGGCCCAGTCTCTGCCACTTACCTTTCATGGGGCCTTGCGAAGTCATTGCCTCTCAGTCTCAGGCCCTTGTTGAGGCTGACTAGGCCACCTTTTCAGATTTGTGATAATTGTTAAAGATACCATGCCTCAGCTGTCAAGCACAGGGTCTGGTACACAGCCCTTGGGAAGAATGCAGTTGCTGCTTTTTGAACAATCACATGCCACATCAAAACTACCATTTATCTTTACCCTGACAGGTGCTGCAGAGGATTTTTTTTTTTTTTACCTTTCTGCAGTGTCAAAATTCTATTCCCCTGTATACTCTAAGCCACATCTACTTAGCAGTGTTTCAAAATTGTGATGATAATGGTGTGGATGGCAGTGGTGGTGTTGATGATGGTAATTATAGTTCCTTACTGAGTGACTGGCCCATGTCATGGGCCCCTCTAGATAAGCCATATTTCCAGTGTGGGTTGATGTGGCCCAAACTAACTTCTTTTGACTTTTGAGGCTCTGATGCACTTTTGAATCCTGGAACCGTTCTCAGGTTGTGGCCAGGCTCCCTGTGGCTTTTCTTCAAGAGGAAGGCCACTGAGATCACAGCCTGAGGAAGCATGATGAGGGACACCATGCTATTTCTCCCCTGGTGTTTTGCTTGCACCCTTCTATCATGTTTGTTTCTGGACCTGAAAATAATTGGTTGGAACTGCTGCTCACTTTTAGCCTTTTATCCATGTTTGACAAGTATGTTGCACCAAATAACACGTACTATAAATGGCTCCAACCTAATGAGCTCTCCTTTTGGACATGCAATCCATTGTCCTTCTTCCTTCCTGAGAGGGAAATTACAATCTTCCAAGTCTCTCTTTCCAATGCTATAGAATGTGGGTGCTAATTTGAAAGCAGTCTCATAAAATGGCAGCAAACAAGCTAATTAGAAATATTTATTGGCCTGTTAGTGAATATGTGTCTAATTGAAATAACAAGGCTCTCCCTGAGGGGGAAAAGCATGACTTTGGTTGTAGGAATAATTAGCCTGTGCCATTACACTGCAATAAGATAAAACCTTTTCTCTCTGGACCACACCCAATTTTACTTGGCCAGACCAGGGTGTCCCCAGAAGGACTCATTAGTACTTTAATTATTTAATCTTTAGTTTTCAAATCAAAGATAGACCTGCATGTATATCTTATTTCCCTCAGGTAATTACTTCAACTCTTCAAGCTGATTCTTGTGGTACTATTTCTGTATCTCTAAGTAACTGGTTTCTATGTACTTGTTGCAAGTGTCTTTTTTCTGTTAAAGTTACATGCATATATTTAAAAGAGGCAAATATTTCTGCAATGTTTGTTAGTAATGCCAACGTATTCGTGTTACTCAACCTTAGCCCTTTCTCATTTCCCTAGAGGAAACCAATTTCTATTTGTTTTTATGATTCTGTATAACATATCATAGCTGCTTCTTCATATGTTAGCTTTAAACATTGTTTATAGTCTTTGCACTCTGAAGACGAGAATTTACTTTTGTACGCATACACGTGAGTGCTGGTTCACACTCCATATAATTTTATCACCATTTGGCACAGATCAAGATTCTGCATATTATTATGACTGTGTCAAAACTAGTCATGGTTGAGCCATTTGATATACTTTATTTTTATTATCTTGTATAGTATTTCTTTTTTCCTGACGTCATTCTTTATTATCTTTGGAAAATATGTTGACTTAGTTTTTTTGGGATTTGAAACCATTTCTATCTCTAAATCTTTCCCATTAGTTTTTACACCTCTACTCCATATATTCTTTCCACAACTGATATGTCTTCTGGGAGAATTATCTCTTAGCAACCTCTGGCATGTCTTCCCCTGGGTTGATTTCTATTTCTGGGCTCCTCCTGAGAGCTCACCCCATTTTCCCCATTTTTACATCTGCCTTTCTCACCTACTCCTGGATCCAACATTGTTCTTGATTTACTCCCTCATTTTGAGTGAGTACATCCTCCAGTAACTTTCCAAAGAAGGTAGAAATCTACAAGAAAGTTATTTGATATCTTTTATATCTGAAAATGTCTTTGTTTTTGTACCTAATTTGGGACAGGTTAGAATTCTCAATTAGAAATCATTTTCTCTCATGACACTGACCAAATTATGTTTCGGGCATGTACAGCAAACATGTAACAATGAATCCCACTATCATGTATAATTGCAATGCACTGATAAAAATATTCTAAAAATTGTTTTCCTTCAGAATTTTGAAAACATTATGATAACCTCTGGACACATAAAGAAGCAGAGTTCACAGAAATTCCAGGTACCTGGCCAAACCTGCTGGTTTTAACACAACCAGCTTTCTACTGCTTTGACCAACTTTCTAGTGCTTAGGCCATCTATCCCTCCAGCCACCCTTTGGTTCATGTGTGTTGCTGGATTTGAAAAAAAATCTCAGACATCATCTCATTTCACCGCCAGTTCTTTTAGAAGAATCATAGAAGGAAAATGAAGGCCCTTGCCTTACATCAGTACAATGCTGTGCTGATCAAGTCTCAAAGAAAGAAAACTTGTTTTTGAATTGATAGTATCCAACTATAAAGGCATTTTGGCTCTAAACTCAAATCAGGCCAATAGTTTATTTTCTTTCATTGTCTATAATAATCTTTAGCAGTTACTTTATTTGAATCAAAACCCAAACAATTTCTACTTGCATTCAATTGAGTTTCTGAAGCCCTTTTTAGTTTCTAGTCAATGCCTCCCCATTTATCCCCACCCCAGGCCATTTGTTTTTTAAGTAGGAGGCACTTCTCATGGTCTGCATTTGGTGGACTGCCTCCATTGGGCTGCTTTAACTTGTTTCTGTTTCCCCTATTTCCTACCAATAAGAATCAAGGTTTAAAGCCATGATGTGATGGTGGTTTATTTACCCAGGAATGTTCTATAGGTGATAGGAGTCTCACTTTCAGTTATCCTAAGAGTGAGCAGTTCTTCACCAGGTGGTAGCATGCTCTCTTCAGTGTAAATATCTCCATCAGTTTCTTACCTGATGGTTTGTAGCATGCACTGATGGTGATTACAAAACCAGTAATCTGATTGTGGAGGTTATGGGAGGTAATTTTTCTAATTCCATCATTCCTATTCACAAATGAGTTGAAGATCTTTTGGTTGAAGGACTCGGGAGGGCTAGACCATTCATTACAAAAGAGGAAGGTGATCCTTTCCATATAATTATCAGTTTCCAGAGAAAAGAATGGTGCCTTAAGAAACCTCATGTTTTCCCTTTTATTTGCGTAGCTTTGGACATCCATGAACCAATGCCTTTAAAAATATTTAGTTGTTTTCAATCAATTGATGGCTATTATATATTGGATCATCAATGACCTATTAACCAATGGACACTTCAGTCCAGAAGAAATGTAAAGGGATTGATTCACTGGCTTTTTCAAATTGATGGTTGCTAAACCTTTCCAATGAAACTTTTTCCTTCTGTCTGAAAGTTTGTAGGATCTCTTTTTTTCCCCCTAAAGTTTTAAAATTTCCCAGTGCCAAAACTGTTTCATTCTTTTTCTGGACTTGCTCATCTTCTTAGTTGGCCCTTTCATGCTGAAAATGTATATCTTCTAGTTCTTTGAAATTTAATTATGTCTCTGATGCTAGTTTTTCCTCCCATTTTCTCTTGTTCTCCTCTATTCTAGTACTTTTATTACTTAGTTTTTGAGTCTTTTATTTTCTTATTTTCCTTTCCAGTTTATATCCATTTCCTTTACTTTCTAAGAAGTTTTCACAGCTTAATTTCTATAGAAATTTTCTATTATTTTTATTTTCTATTATCATTAATTTTAATTTTAAGGAGTGTATTTTATGTTCTTTGCTTATTTCTTTCTATGATATAGTTTTCTTTCTCATAAATCTTCTTTCTTAGGAATTAATAACAGGATTCTTTGAGCATTTATTCTTTTTCATATGACTAGAGAATAGTTTGTGTGAGCACTTTTACTTCTGAGGTTGACAATTTGAGGGTCTACAGAGCATCATCAGGCGGGATAATTCACTGAAAGGTCTCAAAGAACATGCAGAAAGTTGTCTTCAGTTATGGTTTATTACAGTGAAATGATACAGATTAAGGTAAGCCAAGAGAAGAGACTCATGGGTCAGATCTAGGAACCTTCCAAACATGGAGCTTCTAGTTGTCCTCTTCCATTGGCGTCATAGAGTGTTGACTCCCAGCAACATTGTGTGGGAACACACACAGAGCATCCATGACCAAGCTTACCCAAAGCCTTCATGTCTGGTTTTCATGGGGCTCAGACATGGAATCCAGCTGACTGCTCATGCAGTCTCCAGCCCTCTGGGGGCTGAGTGTATAACCCACAGCCCCTGGCATAAATCACATCATTTCACTTGCCGTTATGGCTAAGACCTCCAGTAAACAGATACTTTGACTAGCAGAGCATTTGAAGGCTTTGTGATTTCCACCCAGGGAAAAATCTTTTTTCTTCAGATTGTCTTTTTCGTGTCTGGTTTCATCTTAGATCCTTTCTTCAAACATCGGGGAGTTGCTGCTATTTGTTTTGTGTTGAGGCGACATGAGCTGATGGAGCTCTGTGCACATAGGTGGGCTTGAGGATCACAGTCTGAGCTGTAGGGTTATTTTCCTGGGAAGCTTTTGGATCCCTTATGCAACTAACTTTAGATTAAAATTTTTCCTTTTGGGATAGATTCTCCAAAGACAACTCTTCAGTTTTTTGCCTAGAGGGTTTAGACCTGGAAAGAGAGAGAGAGAGGAGAGAGAGAGAGAGAGAGAGAGAGAGAGAGAGAGAGAGAGAGAGAGAGAGAGAGAGAGAGAGAGAAGAAAAGAAGAAGAAAAAAAAGAGAGAGGGGAGAGAGGAGAGAGGAGGAGAGAGATCTGAAAATATTCATATAACCATTCAGGCATTTTATGCCCCCTGAGCTGTGACTGTCTTCTAGTCCAGAGGCCATCTGCTCAGTCTTTCCCATGAATTCACCTTCTGATTACTAGAAGAGGAGGTGAGATAGTAGATTGACTCTTAACAATACATTTATGTTTAGACTCATCTTTGTTCCTATTTCCTGAGTTGCATGGTGGCACTAATTCTTTGTTCTTTTAATAATCTGTGTAGTAATCAGTTAATTCTTGGCTCTTCCAACTGCCAGTTTAGGATTGATCTATAGGCCCAACCTGAAGCTATTAAGACTATGAATTGCAAAACTGTGGGCAAACTGTTTGAGAATGACATTGTATATAAATAATGTCCTGGGTCTGTGAAGCATAGAAAGGTCCAAAGATATGAAATGGCCAACTCAGATTTTCTTGGATCTAATAAATGAGTTACAACTCATCTTTTCTAATTTTTGTCGTTTAAAAAATTTGCTCCCCTTTCCTTCTCCCATTCATGTGTGAACATATCATTATTTAATATCTTTTCTGTTGTGTTAGTGTAATTTGACTAAAAGAAGAGTTAAATGTGTGAGTCCATCATCTTTAACCAGAAATCTCATTACAGGCTTTCTATGTTAGAAAAAACATGGCCTGTTGTGTATATGCTTGACATTTAAAGCACATGTATAATTTTACATTCCCAAAGATGACTTTTCTTAAGTTCTTTTTTTTTTTTTGGTGGTACTGGGGTTCCTGGAAGCCCTTCTACCGCTGGGCTACACTCCCAGACCTATTTTATATTTTTTAATTTAGAAACAGGGTCTCTTAAGCCAGCGAGGCTGGCTCCGAACCAGTGCCATCCTCCTTGTCTCTGCCTTCCAAGCGTGGGGATTACAAGCGTGCACCACTATGCCTGGCCCTTTTTAAGTTCTGAGCAGTCTGAAAACAATAATCATTAGAACTTGTAAAGGTAGCAGTGGTGGTGACAGCCATAACATACGATTTAGCTATGGAGTTGTGATTGAACAACTTAGGAGTTACTTGTTAATGTTCCATAAATGGCACAAGAGGGACACCTATGATGGTGGCTCTTTGCATCTGAGAATATATCAGATGCAAATGGATAGGTGCAGAGGTAGAAATAGGGAGAAGAAGCTTGTCTTAGTGTTTTTACTACATTAGGAGTCAGTTTGGTATATACAAAGCACATTGGAGTGTCCGCTAGCTGTGCCTGCTTGCGGAACTGTTTGAATAGTATTTTTTTCTATACTCTTTTTCCTTTATTGTGGAATAACTTATACAGGCACCACTAAAATAAGAGTACCTATTGTATAAGTCCCTACTAATTATACATTTTTTGGAATGAGAATTTAAAATACAAATACCACAAGGGAGAAATTGCACAATACACCTTGCACTTGGCCACACCTGAATGTGAATACATTTATTCAGCTAATCTTAACCACTGGCTAAGAGTAGGATGGCAAGGGAGTTAATATTTATAGTGAATATATGCACTCATTTTGCTTTCCAACTCTGTTTTATATGTAAATTCAATGCAATTACCTGTCAATTCTTGTCTGGGGGAAAAAACATAGTTACATGATTAAGATTGTCTGGAAATGTACAAAAAAACACCTCTTTGCTTCTAGTAGCTGAAAACACCTGAGAAAAAAACACACATCTAGGAAAAGAAACAACAACAAAACTATTTCCAGTTTCTTGTTACCTCTGTATGAGGGAGTTTATCATTGGTTATGATAAAACAGTCATTTTCACATAAAAGCTGCATCTCACAGCATTAGGATCCTTCCTTTGGGAATTAGCCTCAAAGCGATAGAGTCTATTCTCTTAGGAAAGTTAATTTGGACAGTGGAAGCAATGTGAGAAAAGAAAGAATGGCAATGGCACCACCTGTGTCTTAAAGAGTACTTCAAGAGAAAGCAGACTCGGAACTGAGTCATATTTCTTGAGAGTCAAAAGTGATGACATCACTTCCTGCCTGTGTTGTGTCGCCATGAAGATCGGAGCATCATACATCTTTAGGAGCATGAGGTGCTGCCACAGTCCAGGGTATCTTAGGCACAGGCAGGGCAGCTCATGTGTACCTTACTCTCTCTGTGTTTTTCAATTCTCAAGACAAAAGCCAGGTATTCCTGGGGACCCATGCTCAGCTTTCCCAATAGGTCTCCGCTATGGGGTGAGTTGCTTTCCCAATAGGTCTCCGCTATGTGGGTTGGAGACTGAACTCAGTGCCTTAATAATGTGAGGCAGTGCTTTACCTCTGAGCTACACCCCAGCCCTGATGCATCTCTTTTAGTTGTGCTATGTCCTTGGTTGTATGCTGTGTCTATGGATAGGGAGGCCACGTTGCATTGGAGACAGTCAGATGTGCCTGAGATCTTTGAGCATGAGTCTTTCTTTGGGAAGGAGGAGGGACTTTGGGATACTAGGAAGACCAAAAGCTCTTATATTGTTTTTCTTAATGATAGCAGGGCATGGTGGTACATGCTTGTAATCCTAGTACTTGGGAGGCTGAGACAGAATCTGAGGTTCAAGGCCAGCCTTAGAAATGTAATGATAGGGACTTCCGGGAAGATGGCGACCGAGAAAAGCGGGGCTTAAGAGCCCCGCTAACAACCAATCTCCATTACCACAAAATCAGCGCCTTTCATAGCCAGAAAACACCATCACCAGAGAAACAAAAAAATCATCAGGCTCCAGAGAGGAAGCGGACTGAGAACAGAGCTCAGAGCCACAGAGGAAATAACTGGCCTCAAGCCCGAGGATGCGGCAGCAGTGCCATACTGCCGGCGGCAGCGATGACTTCACCAGACGGCTACAGAAAGCCGAGGTGAGCCGCTGCGGAACAGCCAGGCGGGATTTCTCGGCGCAGGTAAAATCTAAAGCTCCCAGTGGCTGAGCTCAGCACATGCCGCAGGGATTCAGAGTGGAAATCAAAACCAAGAAGAAATACGCCAGCCTCATGGCCGAGGGCGTGGCAGCGGCGCCATATTGCCACCGGCAGCAGCAGTACAGAATTCACCGAATCCAGTATAGCTACATCTGCGTACTCAAGAACAGTGAGTCAAATTGCGGGCCACAGAGGAGAAATCCCAGTACTGTACTCCCTGGGACTTGAACCAGTGGGGGAGTGGCGGTGGCAGAGATATCACACCATAGGAGAATGTGCAACCTGGCACCACCCCACAGTCTAAAGCAGCCTCTATCGACTCTCTGGGTCGGAGACTCTGTGATACAACCCAGTAAAGGAGTAGTGGGGTCTGAGATACTACTGACTTGAGATCCAGAACACCTTAAGTGAAGTCATAGTGACCCAAGGGAAGAACCCAGAGAAGGCACAAACTTCCTAAATCATGGGAAAGAGGAATAATACTGGAGCAATGAATGCCCACAACCCCACAACATCAGAACCCGATAAAACAGAAAATCAGAGATTTCTAGAAGATCAAATCAGGAAAATAACTGTAGAAATAATAGAGGTGCTTCGAAAAGAACTCAGAGAGAGCCAAAAAGAGATAAAGGATGCAATTAATGAAGTAAAGGCCTCAATTCAAAGCACAAACAACCGATTAGACCACATGGAGAACAGAATCTCGCTCTTAGAAGATGATCATTCCAAAAATGAACGCATAGTTTCTAATCTAGGAAAAAATATCCGACAGCAGGAATCTGATATTGAAGAAATATGGGCCCATTTTAAGAGAGCTAACCTAAGAATAATTGGAATAGAGGAGGGAAAAGAAAGTGAAACCAAAGGGATCAACAATCTCTTCAAGGAAGTAATAGCAGAAAATTTTCCAAACATAGAGCAAGAGGTTGATACACAGGTCCAGGAAACTTATAGAACTCCCTTTAGACAGGATCGGAGAAGAGGATCCCCACGCCACATAATTGTCAAAATGACCAATGTGGAAGCCAAGCAGAGAATCTTAAAGGCAACAAAAACAAAGGGCCAAGTGACATTCAGAGGCAAACCAATTAGAATCACTCCAGACTTTCCAAACCAAGTCATGAGAGCCAGAAGGGCTTGGAGTAACATATTCCAAACTCTGAAAGAAAACAACTTCCAGCCAAAAATTTCCTACCCAGCAAAACTATCTATCAAATTAGATTGGGAAATAAGAAGCTTCCACGACAAATGGAAACTGAAGGAATTTATGTCTTCAAAACCAGCACTAGAGAAAATACTCAGAGATTAACTACAAAGAAGAAATAGGTAACACACACCAGAACCAGAGAAACAAGAGTTTCCATCCAACAGTCAACTAAGATTGGTTATCTGTGGAGATTCATTACTTATGTTAGTCTTTTACCTATCTCTAAATGGTATTGTTTGCCTTTATTGTTGTTAATTTTTAGTATTTCTAGTTGGAATATTAATATACCTTCGGATATAGCATTTGGAAATATTTTATCCCATTCTATTAGTAACTGCTAACTCTGTTTACATTGTCTTTGGATATACAATATTATTTTTTATTTTTTAGGGAGTTTGTATACTCCTCTGTTGCCTGTGCCATTGAAATCATATCCAAGAAATCACTGCCAATTTCAGTGTTGTGAGGTTTTATGACCCAGATTTTCTCCTAAAAGTTTATAGTCTTAAGATTTATATGTAGGTCTTTTATCTATTTTGAGTTAATATTTGTATATGGGATTAGGTAAGGGTCCAACTTTATTCTTTTCCATGTAATTATTATGTTTCAACAATATTTAGTTAAAAGATTATTATTTCCACCACCAAATGTTCGTGGAAACCTTGTCAAAAATAACTTGACAATATAGGGAAGAATTTAGCTCTAGGCTTTTATTTAATGCCAATGGTTTATATATCTGCCTTTAGAATAGTACTATACTATTTCAATTATTGTAGCTTTATATGGTTTGAAATCAGAAAATATATATCTTCTAGCTTTGTTCTTTTTCAAGATCGTTTTGGGTATCTAGAGTCCATATTCCAAATTAGGATAGAGTTTTTTTCTGAAAAATAAATATATAAATATATGATAGTTTCACCTAAAAAAATAGAAAAAAATATTCTCTGGTAAGAAAGTAAAAAGAAATATTGAAATGTTTAAGTCATCAAAAGCTTGGTATCAGAGAAATGAAACTGTTATGTGAGATTATCATTTTTAATTTTGGATAAATTGCTATAATACTAGATGTCAACCACTAAGCCAAGCATGGGAGGGAGGGATGGGGAGAGAATGGGGTGGGGATCGGGTGGGGGCTGACTGGGCGATGTGTGCATGTATGTCTACAAAAGTTTGTATCCCACTATGATGTATGAATACAGTGCACCAATAAAAAAAATGTAATGAGAGTGTCAGCAACCTAGTGAATTCTTTCTTGATTCAAAACAAAAAAAATATGGTTGGGGAGTATAGCTTGGAGGTAGAATGCCCCTGGGTTTAATCTTCAGTTCTACAAAAAGTTAAAAAATATTTTAAAATGATCATTACTAATTTTTATACTTTTGCAACTATCATTACTATTTGTAGAACTCTTTCAAGATCCCACACAGATATTCTGTACACATAACCCTCTCACCTCCTTATCTTCCTGACTCCTGGCAAGTTCTATTTTAATATCTACCTTCATGAAGTTGCTTATTCTAGATAGCTCATGTGAGTAGCTCCACACAATATAATATCTTTTTATGTCTGGCCTTTTTTCCACTTAGCATAGTATTTTCAAGGCTTATCTCTGTCATAACATGTATCAGAAGTTAATTTCTCTTTATGGCTGACTAATTATTGCATCCTATGGATTTACCACATTTTATTGATCACTTAGGTTATTTCAAACTTTTAGGTATTGTTCATCCTGTTGCAGTGAACATTGACATTTGGATATATGTATCTATTTGAGTCCCAACTTAAAATTTAGGGAGTATATAGCTGGCAGAGAAATTTCTGAGTCTTGCACCAATAAAAAAAAAATAAAAAAAATAAACACACAAAAAAGAAATTTCTGAGTCTCATGAAAATTCTTTGCTAAGTATTCTGAGGAATGATGAAGCATTTTTAAGAGGGATGTTTATTTTTTTTTCTTACTATAACACCAAAAGGATGAGATGGTGGTGAAGTTCTTTGGGCAAGCATTCCTCAGCCTTTAAGGGGATTCTTTCTGAACACGTGGTTCTCATTAGGTGTTGGTGAGATGGCATATTTCTTTAGAATACTGAAGTGGCAGAGAGAATTACGATCCTCTTTGGGGCAGAAGCCTGATGTAAGCGTGATGACTGTGTGATGGCCAGGGAATGGAGTTTCTTCATTGTGGTCTGCCAACTGTAGCTAATATAATTTAGTAATCGCCTTAAATTGCTATCACTTCAAACCTAGAGTTTCCAGCTAAACTACTGTATACTCAGTTAAATTATATAAGCAATGAACACCTTTTTTTTTTAACTTAGTGTAACTATACCTCAAGTATTGCATGGTACATAGTTATACTAGAAATATTTTTGTTGTTTATTTGAAATCCAAATTTTACCAGGTGCTCTGTATTCAAATTTGTCAAACTTGGCCAACCTCTCCAGAGCCCCCAATACTTGCGAGCACCCTGCTTTCCTTCTGAGTAGTCTTCAGTCCCTGTACTCTTGGGTGGCATTGTCTGTCTTGGGTGGTACAGCCGGCCATGTCTTTCTTGAGGTCAGAGCCCAGTTGCACAGACAGTAGGTATATCCAGGGAAGAACGATAACAGAAAACCCTGGAAGAACTTGAGGAAAATGGCTAGTCTTCTCTCCCTAGAAACCATGTAGGCAATGGACGTGGCACACAGGAGCCACGAGGAGCCTCTGCCAGTGGGGCTGACTATTCATGTGGTGTCAAGGGGGAACATCTGTCCACCCTTGTAGGGCTGGGATGCACAGAGACCGGAGGTGATATTGTTCAAACTTGGCTTGATGGACGGTCTCACTTGCAGGCTTGAATGAATGAGGACGGCTGTGCCTAGAGACTGTGGCTGTGACCTTGACCTCAGCTGCTGGGCAGGGTAGCCTTCAGTTCTACTGTTTAGCTGAAGATCAGAATGGCCTTCTAACCCAAAACGAGTCCTTCCACTTACAGCATCTGCCCCCTGCTGAAATTTTCTGTAATGTTATTTCCAGCTCCAAGCTTTCATATACCTGGAACTTGTTCTGCTTTTGTATTTTAAACTGGAGAATTATTAGCCACAGCAGCTGCTGGGTGAAATCAGGCTAGTTTCCTTGTGTCCAGATTGGATTCCCATCAGAGCCGATGAATTCAATTATGTTCATTTGTAGAAAGTAGATGACAAATAATGATTTCAAAGAAGCACAGAGCTTGCTGAAGGGCTTTTTCTTCCCCCTCCTTTCACTCTCTATTTTTTTCTCCAGATGAAAGAATTTTTAAAATTCATTCCCCCCACCTAAGCTGCCACAAGCCAATGGCCAGCGTATAACAGGAAAGGGTTACTTTTATAAACCAGGAGCGTGCTGTAAAAGGCATCCGAGGGACCCGTCTAGATTGCTTTTCAGCTTATTTTCTTTTTGACAGCTTTAAAGGGCCTTTTAAAATTGCCAGGAGAGTAGATTCATATTTTTATCATTCCACCTGCATAGCATTTTAGACACATTTATATTCCTGAAAGCATAATAATACATAACATTTAGCATTTAATTTATGACTCCTGCCACATCTGGTATAAAACTCCTTCTGAAGCAATACATCAACCTCTTCATGTCAAATTGCCATTCATTCTTTGACCTCCTCCATAATTTATGGTTTGTGAGTGCAAAACGCAAGAAACAGCTTAAATCAAGTGGATTTTAATTAACAATCTTGGAAAATTCAGAAGAATATTTGCAATTTATTCATGAGAAGAAAGAACTTTGTTGCTTGAAAAAGAAAAAAAAAAAGAAAGAAAAAATACCAGCTCATTTCCATGGGTATGAAGTCAAATCTATTCTGGATGCTTCAAAATCACAACATAAAGATTTTTCTCTACTTTGAGTTAGGAACACACAGTCATTCTGATAGGAAAAGCTGTCTGGTCTCCTAGGATGGAATCCATTTTCCAGAAGAGATTTTCAAGGAAAGGCGTTGGTGGGGGAGGAATGTGTAGCTACCTTTGCTTAGTTCCGCCTTTAACAGAGTTGCCTGGCTGCTGACACGGTGCCTTCCATGTCAAACAATTTTATTTCTAAGCCTTTCACAGTGTGTCCTAAGTAGCTTCTATTAGCATTGTCCTGTCCGTTGCCTTGGCAACAGAGCTGGTCAATTTAGACACCATTTAAGAGAAGGAAAAAAAAAAAAAAAAGCCCCAGCCAGTGGTGTGGTGTGATGGGCGAAATTGCAGAGAGCCCATGGAATGCAATCCTCGCTGGAGGACATACCTTTCTTTTCAGGGCCCATTTTATTTTAATTAACATCGAAAAGCACTTTTAAACAAGGCTCTGGATTAAGCACAGGCCAGAGTAATCTACTGCCTCACCACTGCCGCTGCATTCTGGCATGCCATCTCTTTAACCTGAATGGAATGCTTGCACTTTTCCCAATAAACAAGGAGGAGAAAACCTCGTGTCTGTGTGGCAGCAGCTTCTTGTGATCCATCTGCAAATACTGGACTGAACACACAGCTCTCTTCATGTCCAAAGTGGTGCATAATAGAGCTGCCCCAGCTGTCCTATGCAATGATTACAGTTTATCTTGCATGGGAACATAAACCTTCATGTCAAATATCTGAGGTGGGCTTACTTGCTGTTCACCTTGTTGCAGCCTTTGGAGGAGGATATATAGCCATTTATTTCCAAATCCTTTACATGGACATTTTGAACACAGGACTGAATGGAAGGACACTTGGTGTTTTGAGGACTGAGTTTTCCTGTTGGTGTTTGGCTTCGTATTTGAGATTGCATTCACAGCTTTCTTGCGCATAGGCCAGGGCAGGATAAAACATAATTTAAGAGTGGAGGACATTCTTCTCTCTGAGCACAGTATATAGCAGTGCTTTACATTCCAGGATGAAAAGAAGTTTTTTTTTTTTTTAATATTCTGTGCATATTTGCAAACAGGACAAGAGGGCTGACTCTTCTATGGGGACCTGAAGAGACATCTTTAATAACCTTTACACTTTAAGAAATCTGGACAAGGGAGCTTATACTCTCGAGTAGGGAGTTCTTTATGGTACTGTCTGTCCTGTGGTGAACACACTGGGGTTCCTTAGGGTTTGCATCTTTTATGCCTTTAAAATGATTCCCATCTAAATGAAATGCTACAGAGCAGAGAAAGCCTCCTCATTCCAAGTGTGAGAGCAGAAACACACATTTTGCTACTGGAGATATCTTAGGGAGGAATGATGCCCACAAAGATGAGAAATTTGGTGACAATATCCATCCTTCCACTGATATTTTATGATCTTGTTCCTGAAGGTGAATACAAGCATTCGTTTGTCAGGTAGGAATGAATGGGAGAAAACGACCTCTTCATCTGGTTTGACACAGTTGTTTGGGAACTTACTTTAGGTCTTTCTACAGGGTTCTTCTTCCTGGGGGAAACAGAAATGTTTACCCCCATACTTCATGAACAAATAGAGTAAGTGATCCAGTGTCCATGAACGTTCTTGATCAACTATTATTAGGATCACAGGGTCCTGACACGTCTGCATACTTTTACACTCACTAAGAATCAACCAGAATCACATTTCCCTTTGAATGTGTTACTGGGACCTTAAAACCACTCCCATTGAGATCTGTTACTGATTAACAAAGATGCCAGTGAACGCTGTCTGTGAAGGCAGGAGCGAAGCACTCCAGTAGTTTTCCTGTAAGCGCACAGGAACAATTAGATGACTGGGCTGGCATCTCACCTCTGATATTTACGCACAGCACACCGTGGCGATTGATTGGAAGGCGCTTCATACGTGTGACATTGACAGAGGATAAGGGCAGATGTCGTCTATCCCTTTCATTATGATAACTGTTTCAGACAACAGACGAACTTGTTTCTGCAGTCTATTAAATCCTTTGACACTATAAACATCTGGAGAAGAGCTCTGGGAATTGGATTGTCAGGCGAGGGCTCTTTGCCTGGCAAGGAGGGAGGGGCAAGAGAGTCCTTGGGGACTGCTGATTCTGGGGAGAACCCCGCACACTGACCAGGACAGCAAACCCTGCAGTCTTTGATACAAGGGCCTCAGACTATAAAAATATCATCTGTGCCCCCCCCCCCCCACTCCCCATGGCACACAGCAGAGAATACTTTCTAACCTTTTGCATTCTTCTAGAATCTCTCCGGTATCTTGCCTCTCAGTTTTCTGGGCTCTGAATTTGATGCATCAAATAACCTTGAGGAAACGATAGTTTCTCCTAGCATCCTGTTCTCTCATCTGTGAAATGTGGCCCCCTCCAACTCCCAAAGGAATAACTCTTCTAAAATGCATTTTTATCTCCATAGGGAAAGGTGTCCAATTGTAACATGGAATTATAGTAGGTTCTGTACCACCCACAAATTCAATCTATGTGGTCCCTGTCTGACTCCATAAACAATCCAAATGTTTCTTGGGGTGTGTGGGTAGCAACACCTGAAAGGGAAAATCACTTAAGTTTTCTGCATTAGCACTACTCAGAATTATTATTATTATTATTATTATTATTATTATTATTATTATTATATCATGTTCTTGTTCTTCTACAGAGGTTTTTGGCATTTGGGGGCAGGTAATTCTTTGTGTTATGGCAGTCCCCTGCATTATAGACTATTTATTGGCTACCAGCCTCCCTCTCCATACCCATCCTGAGTTCTGACAAGCAAGAATGTCTTGATAAGTTGCCAGATGTTTTCTGGGGATGCAAAGTCACTCCCAGTCAAGAGCCCCTGCTCTACAGTGTATTTTAATAGTCCTTCCTGGACTTGGATCACAAAATGTGTTTCAAGCTGGCTTATGCTGGGGCTTATGTAACGAGCCAGTAGCCTCCAAGGTTTGAAGAAAATCCAAGACAGTAAAAATGTCCATTTTTTCCTATGAGCACAGGTAGTTACATGACACTCTCAGCATTTTTTCCTCACTAGCTTTCTGCTGCATTCAAAAGGAAATAAACGAGGGAAGCTGGCTGCTGTATCTCTAGCTTTTCTGAAATGAAGACCAGGGGACTATTAGGTTTATTTGAACTCTTGATTTTCGAGATGCAGCCTCCTCTGCTAACGATGTTATATGTTTTCTTGGAAAAAGTTTCCTGCTCACGGTTGTGGCTCATCTGCTCACGTTGTCTCCACCAAGCACACCCATTGATCCTTCTCATGTTCAAGGTGTGTTATTAAAGCTTGTACAGTGCTGGGCAGCCCTGATCTAGAAACATGATGTAATCATTGCAATTGAGTCATAAATTAAACAGGAAAGACTCAGGCTGAAATAACTCAGAGATGAAGTATTGCATCTACCATAGGACAGGAAAGACTCAGGCTGAAATAACTCAGAGATGAAGTATTGCATCTACCATAGGAGGCCAAAGGATAGGAAGATGTTTAAACATTGGCTAGCAGCTGGGTGTGGTGGGGTATGTCTATAATCCTAGTACATGGGAGGCTAAAACAAGATTATTGCAGGTTCAAGGCCAGTCTCAGCAACTTAGTGAGACTTACAGAAACCTAGAAAGATCCTGTTTAAAAAAAAACAAACCCAAACCCCAAACCAAAAAACTGAGGATGTAGCTTAGAGGTAGAATGCCCCTGGGTTCACACACACACACAGCACACAGCACACATGCACACACACAGCTAACTAAAATGCTAGGTGTAATTTTTTTTTTTTTTTGGTGGTACTGGGGTTCCTGGAAGCCCTTCTACCTCAGGGCTACACTCCCAGATCGATTTTTTTTTTTTAAATTTGGAAACAGGGTCTCTTAAGCCAGCACGGCCGGCTTCGAACCTGCGCAATCCTCCTGTCTCCGCCTCCCAAGCGTGGGGATTACAAGTGTGCGCCACCACGCCCGGTGTAGGTATAATTTTTGAAAAGCATAATTTAGTGTTATTGGAAGAGTCCTTTACCCAAAAGGAGCCACGTATTTAAGAATTAAAAGAAACTAAGGATTTTTAAAAAAGAATTTAAAATTCTCAAAGTGCCACTATCACCCAACTATGTCCATTGAATACTACTTTATGTAGTGTGATTTATAGGCTACCTTATTTAAGTAGAATTTAACTGACAGCTTTGACAGCTTCATCCTTTCAGAGAAAACTGATGTACAATTAAGGGGAAGAAAAAAAAAAGAAACAAAAATATCTCTTGGCAACTAGAAGAGATTCCCAGAAACTCATGAACTAAGATTTTGTGTGACTCAATTGATTAAGTAATTAATTTCTTTACATCCATCTTGACACATCTACTGAATGATTCAGCTCCTGGGAGGGGCCTGCTCAGGTCTGGAGAGCAGAATCTACCGTGTAAGGTCTCAGGTACCAGGAGCATCTCACAGGAGGATGTGGGCTCAGGGAGGGCATGTTCCCTTTGCCCCATGGTTGCTGTGGATGTAGGGAGGACCCTGGCTGGGAGAGGGATGGACCAGGCACTTAAAAAGGACAGGCCCAGGCTAGGAACTCTTTTGTCTGCATCTGAAGACCAGAGTCTTGCCACCCAGCCCTGTACCAGAAACAGGCTGCAGAAAGGCAGATAGAACTGGTCTGAGTTGAATGAGTAGTAGACACACCCCACTAAGAGCAGTTTTGCAAACACGTGGACCCTCTACAGATGTTTGCCATGCTGTTATTAGTGTTGAGAAAATCATTCCGGGTCCTGGCTCCCAGAATATTTAAGGTACGTAGCACAAAAACAGAATTTGCTTAAAAACCCCAAAGATTTTGTCTTATATTTCCAGCACTATCATATTCAGATGGTTGTTTCATCGCCATAGTATATTATTTCAATTGTGCTTTCAATTGGAGGTTTGAGCTCACAGGTTTGGTGGTTTATAAACACATTTAATGGTCACTGTGTGTTTCCAGGTGATGGAGGCATAGCCTGCACCTCATGGTTATCAGTGTTTCTGTGTATCAGGTCTTAGTGGCCAGCATCCTTGTTGGGCCTTATTTACCCTCTTATGAGTATTTAGCCTTGGTCAATGATGGCATTGCTAATAGTGTGGATACAACAATCTAATCTCATCAGCATGGCTGGAGCAACTCTTGAAGTGGTTGACCAGTTGTTCACCTTTTAGAAATTTGCTATGGTTTCAACTTTGACTATGCTTTTTGAATAGAGGCTTAGAAGACTTCACCTCCAGGGGAGTGCTTGGTTTGGTTGGTAATTCTTTTAAAAATTGTATTTATCCCTGGCACCATGAGTTACTAATTCTATTATCCACAGGAATCTTCTTTGGGAATTCTTTTAAGAATATGGTCACACTAGCTAGCTCAAAAAAGAAAATGATGAACTGGGGTGTGAACTTTAACGGTGATGTGGCAACTCATCCCCTTCGTCACCTTTGCGTCTTTGAGCCCCACATGAATCCAGTGTGGGCACTGACTGGGTCTCTGAGTTAACTTGAGGTGTCAAGTCAGGCTTCTGATTCCTTCCGGATGCAGGAAGCCTGTCTGAAAGTCCTAAAATAGCAAGGGGCTCCAGAATGAATCATCTCCATTTATTTTAGGCTTTTCAGTTTCTATGGCATGATTTTTCAATTCAGTTCATCTGTTTGGGAGAAGTCTAGCCACTGGGGCTATGATGAACCAGGCTAGGAAACTTGGTAATGAGGAGGGAAACTTGGTAACAGCAAACTTTTAATTTAGGAATGAGGTCAGCTCCATTGCTAGGCTTACTGTGTTGCCATGAGCAGTCAGAGGTTGGATGTAAGTTTAAGAGAGGGAGGTCCAGAGTTACAAGCTACCAGATTTATTTTATGTTATATTGATCCCCTGGATGTTATTACATTCATAAAAATGAAAAGAAAGGTAATTGTGTAGCAGCATAAAACACACTCAAAATATGAATGTCTTTCTTCTTAAACAATAAAATCATTTGACAGAGAAACACCTAATTTATTTTGCTTGTCCTTGATCTATTCTTCTTTAAACTGGCTTTGCCTTTCGTCTTCCTCATTAATAAGTAAATTTCTTTGTTTCTGATGGAAGAGGAAAAACAAACCTTTGCTTTTCCATCCCAGATAAGCCTACTATTTATGTGTGTATTCTCCACTCACTCTCTTTTGTGATGAATCTGTGATTAGAAAGAACCCTGCCTTATGCTGTTCGTGGAAACAGGGTGGCCAGACACATTTTTAATATCCCCATTTGATAAGAATATTTATGAAGTTATCATTCCCAGTTGTTCCTCTGGGAAATAAGTCATTCAAAAAATGCTCATGTAACATAATGGTGTCCTAGGATTAGAAATTAAATGGAGACTCTTGACTTAGAATCAAGAGTGACAGAAAAGGTGTGGTGTGAACAGGGTTTTTTAGGAAGAGATGATCTGACTGGGGCCATGTGGATGAGTCCAGTTCCCTGGTGCTGAGTGAGCTCCCCGGAATGTCTTCGGCTGTTTGGTTTGTGCTTTCTCCTCCACACCCCCTTGACACTTACCCATCTCTCTCCATTCCTTTAGCACTGCTTTTTGCTTTTCAAGGTGGCAGCTATCTAAACTGAGATGGGTGCCGACAGATGTAGATCCAAGAAGGCTCAGAGGGAATTTTGAGTCTACCCTGTCGTGTATGGAAGAGAAAACAGACCGTAAAAGAAGTTAAGGACTAGACACAGCATTTCAGTTTTGCTTAGGGAAAACGCTGGACTGGAGCCCGGCTCTAAATCCCTGCTCCTTGCATGCCACCTTCATCCTTTCCGACCTGCCAAAGGCTGCCAGTGTCCTCTTCAAGGACAGCTGCATTTTAAGGTGAAATTCCAGGGAGCATATTTCTGGAATCTGAAAAAAAAAAATGACTCCAATGACAAGGACATCAGAGGCAATAGGTGCTGGTGTGGGTGTGCTTTTAGAAAAGTAAAGACTTTTAGACAGTAGGACATCAGAGACCCTCAAATCCACAGGACCATCAGATGATAACTTTATACCCATTGCCCCATCTCTCTCCATCCTCCCCCCTCATCACTCCTCAGGCCTTTGGTAGCCACTATTCTGCTCTCAAGTTCCATGATATAACCTTTTGGAATTCCACGGAGGAGGGATATCATGCAGTGTTTGTCTTTCTGTGCCTGGCTTATTTCACTTGATATAACATCCTCCGGATTTATGTATGTTGTTGCAGATGATGGGATTTATTATGTCAATATAAAAATTTGTTTCATGTGTCAGGTTATATTTTATTATTTAATTTATCCTTGGTACTCTTAAAAAAAAGGCTTTGGTGCTCAGACGAGCTTTAAACTCACAAACAACACAGGAACCTAGGGAAATTTTATATTTGCCTATTCTTTTTATACTTCTATTGGTACTTTATAGTCTCAAATTGTAAAAAAAGTTTTAAAAAAGTTTAAAAATTCCACTGCTCTGTGACTGTGAGATCTGCCTCATACCAGGTACATACTTCTTGGACCTTGCCACTTATTCTCCAGAATTGTGCAGACCAGACCAATTTGAACAGCTTTCTTCCAATTAGCCAAATATAATCTCTTACCTTAGTTTTCAGATAATTAAAATTAAATAAGGCAACATTCTCTTTCTAAATTTTCTTTGTTCCTCAAACTGTAGTTAAGAGACCCTGTTTTCAAATAAAAATATAAAATAGGTCTGGGAGTGTAACCCAGAGGTAGAAGGGTTCCATCCCCAGTACCACAAAAAAATGCATATTCTTTGAAGAAAATTTGAAACTTACAGAAGACTTGAAAATGAAAAAAAAGTTCAAAAATCCTAAAAGGCACCACCCATAATCCTGCCAAAGCCAGTCACTATTAGCACATCTGTATTTTGCCTTCTGTTTTATTGCCATTTTTTTTCTGTTAAAGACTAATGGTAATATTTTTCTTACTAATTCTTTTGATCTTTTTTTTCTGAACATGAAATTTCTATGCCATCAAAGAAAAATGGAAGAATAAAGAAAATTTAGAAAAAGAAAATATGTCATCAATAAAGTTGCACCTGGAGCTAGCCTAAGAAACCAATTTCTTTCCAATCTTTTAATAAAATCATCTCCAGTTCTCCATATCACTTCTTCATTGTAAGTTAATCAGGTTAAAGCTAAGTATCCTTTCACTTGGGTCACATGAAGACCTTCCTTTCAATCAGTTGCTACAGTCTGTTTAAATCTGAGCCCAAGGTGCATACAGGTGACTTCTCTTTCCAAAAGAAGAGTCCCGTGCGCATACACATATTGGCTCAGCCTTTCTTCTGTAACAGTTTGCATTTTGAAGCCTACGGTGAGACATTCTAAACATGGCAAAAGTGTACTTTAAAATGTCAAGAATAATTGCAGTTTTATCCAATTAGGTCTTTTTTGTCCTTTTCAGAAATGCCTGGAGACATGGCAGGCTGAATCTGTGGTCCTAGGTGGAACTTTTGGAGTTACATAACATGCAGGATCTCTTATGGAAATGATGCTGAAAGCTTGCATGCACTCTAAGAAGCCCAGCGCATTACTAACCCTGTCTCCAGTGAACCCTGTTATCCATATTCATACACCAATGACCAAGTATCCCCTCACTTTCCATCTGCCTGCATCTCTTCCAATGAAGGGGATGGAGAGTCTGGGAACACAGCCTCTCTTTTGGGTCAGACTGATGGATTCGCTGTTTTTGAAATGCATCTACTGCTCAGCTTGGGCTCTTAAACCAGGGTACACTTGTAAATCTAATGTAATCATTTATAACTTCACTTTTCCGCTCACTGCAGCACATGGGGGGGGGTGCCCCCTCCGAGCCCAAGTAGCTACTGCCATCTCTGCTACTTGTTTTGCACTGATATTTACTGGCAGAAAATAAAGCTTAGGATACATGGACATTGTCTTTATACCTGTGATTTTTCTATAGAAAATTATAGATCCTTTGAATATACATGTTAATTTGCTTATGATGGAAATGCATTCTTTTAAGCCTTTTGTAAATTTAAAATATCACAAACTAAAAACATGTTTACAACACTTAACCTACTGAACACCCCAGCTTAGCAATATGGCCCATTATAAAGTTTCTGTCATTTACCTTCTGTGGCATGTAGCTGACTATGAAACATGGCTTCCTGTTGCACCATGAGAGAGGACTGTAGAATGTATTGCTATTCAGGGAAAAGATTAAAAACTCACAATTCTAAGTATTGTTTCCACTGAATGTGTATCACTTTTGCACTATTGTAAAGTTGAACTTTTAATCTGGGGATTACATTTCTCTCCAAACTCCTAAATTTCCAAATACTGCATTTCAGTGGGGATGGGCATCTCCATTTTATCTCCATTCAGTACCATAGGGAATTTTGCAGGATAACCCAATGTGATGACAATTGAAACTCCCATTCTCCTTCTGTATATGAGCTCCCTGGATGCATCTTTCAGGACACAGAATTAAAGAAATGCTCATCCACATGTCAGCAGAGCTCTGGATGGGTACAGGCAGTTCTGTCTCCCCTGGATGGAATGTCATAGGCTTTCAACTTTTCTCCATGTTAGCAGCAGAATTGAACCATTTCTGAGTCACACTAGGATAATGATAACCTGTCTTCAGTGTTCTCAACGGAAAGTGAATGGGCTCAGTAGGGGCAGTCTCTCATTTCCAAAACATGTATCTTTTCTCATCCTCTCTCTGACAGTTCCACCTCTTCCATTAAGTTGACTTTCTCTTTTCTCTGGTGAAGAAAGAAAAAATACTTTGGCCAAGTGTCAGTGACAGATAAAGTGAAGGGCAACATTTTCTGACATTTGCTGCCAGGATCACCCAACAAGTGACTTTGTCTAGACCAATGGTGAATATTTTCTTAGTGAAAAGAAAGGATTGATGGTCCCAGTCCATTTGATGTGTATTGTCTTTGACACACATATTTTCTCCCCAAGAGTTAATGACCTGAACAGCCTTGGTTTTGGATGGTGGGCTTTCAAATGATTTTTACATTCCACTTTTACTATGCTTTTATTAAGCTTTCTCGCTTTCTCTTCTTCTTCTCTCTCTCTCTCTCCCTCTTCCTCTCCCTCTTTAAATTAACCTAAAGAACTAAAGTAGGGTGTATGCTTTGAGTACTTTGTACATTTGTCTTCTTACTAAATGAAGTTGAGACTGGCATCTTTATGAGACTTTTTAAAATTTTTGTTTTGTGTTTTCTGGATATAATTCTCTGCCATAAGTAAAACATCAGTCATGCTAAGCTCTTACATTTTATTATGGTAATTAAATTGCACACCTCTGTTTTTATTAATACAATGAAATAGAAGGAGAAGATCCAGGGTGTTTTGTTAATTTATTGCCAAGGTCTAAGGACCTAGACAGATTGATATTTAGGAGTAGAGAGTGTGAGCCAGAGAGGGTGGTTTTGCTCAATTCAAATGGACCATCTGATCAACTGGATACTGTGGTTAGTGCAGGTGTCGGGTAGCTCTTCTTCCTCTGTGGCCGCAGGTCCACGGCTCTTCTCAATAGAACAGGAAGGCGTTTTCCCTGATGATTGAGATAATTGCTCCCACCATTAGCTTTACCTTTGTGCATAAAATGCATGGGCTGTTCGCACTACTTTAAAAAAATAAATTACAAGTGTTAGAAATTCTGATTTTTATTATTAAATTATAATTTAATAATATAATTTTTCTCCTCATTTATAGCAGAAATTAGCATTCTGAATTTTTCTTTACATAGCAGCTTTGTTGGTATATAATTCACATACCATGCAATTCGTTCATTTGACCTTTATAATTCAGTGGTATCTAGTATATTCGCAGAGTTGGGTAAACACCACACAGTCAATTTGGGAATATTTTCATCATCCTGAAAAGAAACTTGGTACCTATCAGCAGTGACTCCCCATTCTCTACCAATTCCCCCTTCCCCTCCCTACCCTAAGCCCCAAACAGTACTCATCCACCTTATGTCTTGATGGATTTACTTCTTTTCGACATTTCATATAAATGAACTCATTATATGTGATCTTTGTTACTGACTTCTTTTTCATAGCATAATGTGTCCAAATATGTGGTAGCGTGTACATATTCCTTTTATTAGTCATTGTTAAGAGTTTGGATCTGAGTGACCCCCCTTCCCACAAAAAAGCTCATCTGTTGATGATTGGCCCTCAGTGCAGTGAGGTTCAGAGGTGGGGAGTGGCTGGAGGAAGCACGTCACTGGGGACATGGCCTTGGGGCTGTATCCATCTCTAGACCCCTCCTGCCTCTCTCTCTGCTTCCTCATTGCTATAAGTTGAGCAGTTTCCTCCACCACTCCCTGTAGTTGCCATGTTTCTGCCTCGGGACTAAGCCAACCATGGACTGACTCACAAAACTCATGAGCCAAGTAAGCCTTTGTTCCTCTAAGTTGTTCTCTCTGGGTATTCTGGTCACAAAGTGCAAAGCTACTAACAACCATTAATAGATAATCTTGAATATTTACATTAAATTTTCAGTTTCCTATAATTATCATATGAATAATCTTGCCTATAATATTTTTATGTTTTTGAGCCTCTTAATGTTTGAAAACATAATTTATCTTGTGAGAACTGGAGATGAATTTTTTTTGGTGGTACTGGGTGTGGAGCCCAGGGACTTTCTACCTCCAGGCTATACTTCCAGACCTACTTTTTATATTTTATTTGGAAACAGGGTCTCACTAAGTTGCTGAGAGCCTCACTAAGTAGCTGAGGCTGGCTTCAAGCCTGTGTGGGATCCTCCTGTCTCAGCCTCCCAAGCGCGGGGATTACAAGTGTGTGTCATCACACCCAGCTGGAAATGAAATCTTTAAAAATGTCAAAATGATCCCAGAATTATCCTTAAATATTTGTTTAATATAAAAAGTATAAGTATAAAAAAGTATAAATGTAAAAAGTATAAAAATATGGATTTCCTACTACTGCTTTTCATTTTTATGTAGTTATTTTAAGACAGAAGTTTTAACTAGAAAACACTTCACTTCTGAGGAGAGTATTTGTTGGATTTAGGCACTTCAGAAGGTCTAGAAGTTTAGGTGAAGTTAAATAGTTTTCCAGATTTGGGGAGGCTTTGCCAACAGAAGAAATTCCAGAGCCCTTTAGAACATATTTCTTTGAGAAAGTTTCTGGAAGCTTTCATCTCAAAGTCCAGGGAAAGAGATATCAAAGTCATGGTTTGGAGAATGAGAGTAGTTTCCTCTTTTGATAGTTCATTTTTCTTTTTTTTGTGCATTTTCTGATGATCACCCTCACCTATAGGCTGACCACCAATGCACAGAGGCCATGATTATCTTAATAATCTTACGTCTTTGAAGTTGTAAGCTCTTTGAACTATCAGATTCCTGATCCATTTTTCAATTATGTAAAGACTCTTAAGTCCCATTGAACAGTAAAATTCAATGACCTTTGGGAACAAATGATCAACACATCTAAGGACACTCTTCGTGAACCCTTGTACAATCCTTATATTCTTCTTTATTTGCATCTGACTTTATTTGTGTCCTTTCTGGAAACCTGTTTGGAAAGCGAATGGATAGGACTATAGCTAATTCTAAAGTTTGGTAAAATAAAATGAAAATAATGGGAATAGAACAGAAAATCCAGATCATGAAGCCAAGTGAGCTCAAAAGGGCTTTCTTTAACATCGTTACAGGGTATAGAACTGTAATTAAAATAAGGAACCTAGATATTAGGTCTAGTTCTTAATTACCTTAGCATCAGAGAATTAATTAATAGGAAAATATGGGCCCTGAAAATTGTCTTCTGTGTGGTAATTTACAGGACCATTTAATTCATGGTGGGCTAAAGAGTTCATGAATCCACAGAAGGCTAAATTGTATTGCTCGGTATAAAATCTAATCGGGTAGTTTAAAATTTATGACCTTTAGCACAATATGCTCCTAGGAAATGAAAGTGAAGTGTTCTGTTACACAAAGATCATTTTATAAGATACCTTCTGTGTCCTTCATATAGAGTAGGTTTCCTGTGTTATCTTTCTCTTTATTCAATAGAAAATGCAGAGAATAAATATATCACTGCACATTTTTTTTTCTGGCTCTACAATTAACAAATAGATCTTGTACAGATTAAGAAATAAAAAAAAACGTATGGATAGTATTTTGGGCATGAATTCATCAAAATGGCAATTCACATATTTTGGAACCAAAGGATGTGTACATTGGAAAATTTTTTCTAGACTTATCATACCACTGTGTTTTGATATTCATTACAAACTGCAGATTTTGTTGATTGTCTTCTTGATTAACAGCTTACATTTAAACAAAGTGATACACTTGGAAATCTTGGGGTAAACAGGAACATTGATTAAGGGTTCCAGTTTGGTGCCCGTTTTATTTTGTTATACATCAGTAACCATTGCAAAATATTCTCCTGGCAGTAACAGCATTAAATCTCAAGCAGCATAGGATGCAATTTGTGTCAACTCCCTCACTGTAGATGCTGTGCTAAGACAACATTGCCCTAAGTGCTTTGAGCAATCATCCTTGACTGGGAGGGCTACACTAACCACGCTGTAAAATGAGTTGGTTCAAAATGAGCAGGCTGGAATAGGGATGATTTAGTTCCATGACCCACTTGGAACCTGGGTCTGTTCATAGTCAGCCATGCTCCGTCAGATGCGATTAAAAGCACTCAGCTCACTGGGCTGAGCTTGCACTCATACTTTTACAAATGAGCCAACCCTGAGTGGGCAGCTGTTAGGGGCTTGGAGATGCTCCCTTTACACAGCAGTTTAGCTGAGAGTCACTTCGTGGACAGTTTCCCAAACACTGGAAAAAGGTGTAGGGAGAAGGAAAGAAGGGGCCGCTCCTATGTCCTGTAGAAGGTATTAAACGAAAGATAGAGTTTACGAGTTTGCTTTGAAGCATCTCCAGCTGCAGGCTTCCCAAGAGGACAGGCGCCGCCTTTCTCTCTTATAACTGCAAGCGTGACCCTCTGTGATTCAACTGATATTGCTTCTGGTCCTTCCTTTAAAAAAACAAAAACAAAAACAAAAAAAACCAAAACAAAATTGCCGGGCATGGTGGCGCACACTTGAAACCCCCCCCTCCCACCCCGCTTGGGAGGCGGAGACAGGAGGATCACACAGGTTCGAAGCCAGTGTTCTGGCTTAAGAGACCCTGTTTCCAAGTAAAAATATAAAAATAGGTCTGGGAGTGTAGCCCGGAGGTAGAAGGGTTTCCAGGAACCCCAGTACCATCAAAATAAATAAATATAAATAAATAAATAAAATAAAAAAATTTAAAAAACAAACAAAAAACAAAACCCCCCAAAATGAAAAAACTTATGGTCATTCTATCTTTTTGGTGTGTGTGTGAGGTGTTGTGGATCGAGCCCAGCTTCCCACATGTTAAGCATGTGCTCTGGGTGCCACCGAACACTGTGCTGTTCCCTCAGCTCTCTACCATTTATTTCTGAGTCTTCTTTCTTTATCTATATTGTATTAGATGCAGTGGGTGGGAGATTAAACAAACTACACTGTCCTCAGGAATGTAATGTGGTCATTATCTTAGTCAAGAAATGCTAGCCGGGCGTGGTGGTGCACGCTTGTAATCCTAGTCCTTGGGAGGCTGAGACCCGAGGATCACAGGTTCGCCGCCAGCCTCAGCTTCTTAGTGAGGCCCTCGGCAATTGGCAATTTAGCGAGACCCAATAAAGAATAAAAAGTAGAATTGGAGGTATAGCTCAGAGTTAGAATTTCCTGTGTTAAATCTCCAAAAAAAAAAAAGGAAATGAATAATGTTAAAGCCAAATTTATCCAAATTATATTGTATTCTTTTTTGTCTAGTATAGTTGTTTTCCCATAGGGCCAGTGTGGGGAAGAGAGAGAAGACTGGGAGTCATCAACCTAGACCAACAACTTCTTTAGTGTTCAAGTCCACAGTGGCAGCCTTCGCTCTGCTCTCATCTGGCTGCAGAGGCACCTGTTTAGGTGATCCTTGTGGTCAGCGCTATGGCTTGAATTCTGATTGGCTCCTCTGAGAGCCAATGGAATCACCATGCTCCATTTACCTGAAACCCCTCCCCACTACTTCATTCACAGCTCACAGAGAGCTCTGCTTTGAGCTATGACTTTCTACTATTTAGAACTATGGCTCATGGCTATGCAGGGCCTACCTATCCACTGACAGCCCTCTCTCTCCCCCCAAAACTAATGTGTTAGAAATTATGCTTGGCCTTACACTATGTGAGGCCTTCTAATATATTTCTAATACTGTTCTCCTTTATTTGAAAAATTTAAAATGCAAGCTGTAAGTATTGTAGTATTTTTCTTTAATTTTTTCTGTATTTTTCCAACACTTAACAAACACATTTAGTTGTTTATTGGTTCACTTCATTGGAGTGTGTCTATTCATTTTCTTTTCTCTGTTCAGTGAGTAGAATTATTCCTGACTTTTTTCTTTCTTGAAAATCCTTCAAATGATCTTCTAATAAAATAAAATGCTATATTTAAATATCTTATTTTAAATACACAAATGTACTATTTTATTGATAAACATTATAGTTTCCCATGAAAGACTTTAATAGTTGTTTACTGTGTTCTTACTTCAGTGATCTAGGATTGAATTCACAGGGAAATTATGTTTTAGTAACAAAGTAGAATTTTACCTGGACAAAGAATTTACCTAGTGGTCATTATACTTTCTTGGATGGTACTCTGGTAGAAGAGAGTATGGAAGATATTAAATCTACCTGCTGTTAAGAGAAATCTTTTGTCCTTATAAAGTGAAATAAAGGATCCATTTGGCACTAATTCTCTTAAGTCCGTGATGACTCTTGACAAATACGCTCTCTCAACAGAGTACTCACCAGAAAAGATGTCAGACTTAGTGAATTTTGGTTATTTTTTTGCTGTTGAAAAATATACGATACTCTATTGTTAAGTTGACCACTTTTTCTCAGTTGCTTTCTGATTTCAAGAAGGTAAATTTAAATTCCCCGTTGTCAGTATTCACAGCAGATTCTTGAATATTTTTGGCATAAAACATGTATACAATCTTGACAATTTTGGAAAATACAGAGAGGAAGAGAAAAATGAGCAAGATGGGCACTTTTTTTTTGTGGTACCAGGGATTGAATCTAGAGGCATTCTAACTTCAAACTACACACCAGCTTATTTCTTTTATTTTTCTGTGATCCTCCTGTCTAAGCCTTCCAAGTACTAGGATTACAAGCGCGTACTACCATGCATGGCTAAAATGGGCATTTTTAAAAAAATAATAATTACAATTGAGTAATGGGCGATCTTTTTATTCTTTTTCTTCGGGTCTCCATCATTTTTCATACTTTCTACAATAAACATTTAGTTATTTGACAATCAGAAGTAGTCAGATTATTAAAAGTCTAAAAGTAATCAGCTTTTGATAATAATTTGCTTACTCTTTTGACAAGAGCCAATAAAAATTACTACTAATACAGCATGAGAGAAAGTATTAGAAATATAAAAAGTTGAAAATATTTTATGCCTGTGAACATAAACTAAAAGCAATATTAGTTTCAGATAAAGAAAAATATGCTCTTGTTTTTTTTAATATTTCTAAGGTTTCCAATTGTCTAGCTTAGTACCACTGACTAATCTCTTTGTGGAATTTGTATCAACAGTGTAAAACAGTTTGAAGTAAGAATCTTTATAACTTTTGCTTTTTAGAAATCACTTATTCTGTATGGGAACAGTAAATTTGAAGTTTAAATTGACTAATTCTTAAACACACTTACCCAAATGCATGCACTTAAATGGGCTTTGTACTCTGTATTGCTATTGTGTAAAACTATAAATTCAATCTTAATTACACTCTGAGAGTCAGTTCATGATGTGTATTTGGGCTCAAATTTTTTTATTCAAGATTTTATCTACCATTTTATCCATCAGACTTGGCTTTTAAAGGTCTTTGACAAGTATACTCACACCCTCAAAAATTGCTCCTATCCTCATCTGCACATGTGTTTTTATTCTTCATATGGTTATGGGTCTTCTGATGTGTTGGTGTTTCATTCTTTGAATTTTCAGTGCCTGTCAAAATTCCTGGGCCATGTGATATTTTTTCATTTACTTACTTACTTACTTACTTACTTACTTACTTACTTACTTACTTAACTTACCTACCTACCTACCTACCTACCTACCTACTTATTGTACTGGGGATTGAACCCAGGGGCATTCTACCTCTGAGCTAATCCCCCTCGGCCTTCCTATTTTTTATTTTGAAACACAGTCTCACTAGATTGCTGAAAGTTCAGTATATGGCTGAGGCAATCCTTAAGCCTGCCATCCTCCTGTCTCAGCCTCCCAACTACTGGGATTATGGGAGCCACTGTGTTTGGCTCCATGGTGACCTCTGACAATTAGTTTTTGAATGAATTAAAAATATTACAAGGGGAATGGAGTAAGAGTATTCTCATAGAAGTAATGGGGTACTAGGCATATTTTTAATACATGTGTAGCAATCAAGCTTGCTACTTTGAAGGGACACACTATATATGAGCATGTTTACATTTGAAATTTCATTTAAGAAGCCCTGTTTTATGTTCAAATTTATTCTTCCTTACTGTCTTTTCTAGGCAAAACTCCACTTCAAGTGTCATGAGACAAAAATCGAATTTCTATTCCCAAGGAAATTATAATGTAGCTTTAGAAGTTAATAATTGTTTCCAGGTGTGGTGGCGCACGCTTGTAATCCTGGCGCTTGGGAGGCGGAGACAGGAGGATCGTGCTGGTTCGAAGCCAGCTGCACTGGCTTAAGAGACCCTGTTTCAAAAATATAAAGTAGGTCTGGGAGTGTAGCCCGGAGGTAGAAGGGCTTCCAGGAAGCTGGTACCACCACCAAAAAAAAAAAAAGTTGATAATTGTTAACATGAAAGTATCATTGTATATATGTAATTTGTTTGGATGATAGAAAAATCTACTTAGGGATAGGTAAGTTAGGGAAAGGTTCTTAAAAAAAAAAAAAAAGGCAATTTCACTCCGGAGCCTAAAGAATGGGCAAGATTTGGTATGTGATTGCAAAGGAGGTCTTCTTTTGAGCCATAGGATGCATGTATCTTTCTGAACCTTAATTGGGTTGAGCTGCCTTGTGCCACAGTTCTGCATGAATAAGAAGGAAGATTCCAGGTCCTTTGTTGACAGATGCATGGATTTTCTCCCAGGCTTTGCTGAACCATTAAAACCAGAGCGGTGACTACCAGGACACACCTAAAGGGTTGTGAGAGAAGTGTAGAAATGGCATGACTCTGGGGGAAGTTCAAGGTTCAGATGGTGCACCATGAAAAGAAAGGAGCAGAAAATTTCTACATAGGATCATGGCTAAAGAAAGGGATGAGTCTGGAGAAAAGGAAGGTCCTGGGGAGCAGAGTCTTATTCCCCCGTGCTTCCCAAAGTCCCAATTCTCAAAGAAAGATCAGATCAGTACTCTGGAGATGGGCTTGCTTCAAAGGAAGCTGGGCTTCAAAGAAGTCAAAGGCTGTGGATGACATTTCATTCTGAGAGTGGAGATTTCAAGGCACGAGAAAGAGGGTGATGAATGAGAAGCAGAAACCCACTCACTTCTCTTTGCCAGAGGAGGGAGCTGAGCTGGAGCATCCAGTGTGGGCAGCTTGGATGCTGTGTGATTGGAGAGTCTGATGAACGGACATCGAACACAGTTGCTGCTCTTTTGCTTTGTCAATCTTTTTGTCAGCACTTTTTGTGAGGACTTCTAAGGGGGTTGTGTGGCGTAAAGGCTCAGGAGAAGCTGAGTTCTCACCTGGCTCTATCAGGAAATCTTGGCCAGTCAGCTGGTTTTTCTGAACGTCCATTTCCTTATTTGAAAAACAGATTTGCACTTAACTCCCAGAGTCACTGCGATGGTTAGAAAATTGCATGCAAAATACCTACTGTTGTTGAGATCAGAGGATCACAGATTTGAGGAACAGCCTCAAAACCCTAGCCAGATTCTGTTTTAAAACAAAAAAATAAAAAGGGATGGGGCATACAGATACACATGAATGGTATCGAAGCTGCTCTTTCTCCTCCTCCTCCTCCTCCTCCTCCTCCTCCTCCTCCACCTACTACTACTACTACTACTACTACTACTACTACTACTACTACTGAGGTAATGCAAGGCTTCCTATGATGGACTATTTTTCTAGGTGTTTTTCTTTGAGTTAGTGGACCGTGCTCTTTCCACAAAGAATTTCAAGCCCTTATATGTCAGAGGCCTTCCTTATTGGGCTACACCTGTGCTTTCTTTTCTTTGCTTTTCTTTCTTTCTTTTTTTTTTTTTTTTGCAGCATCTGACACGCTGTGGCCTCTGGTGGTGGAAAGGTAATAGCATTCAGGAGCTGCTGGGTGGCACTCTCCTGTCTCCTCCTTCTTCTAGGCTCCCATTAGCAGTGAGAGGATGTTAGCCCATGTCTGAGAGATATAGACATTTCCTCTCACTGATCTTGACTTCTGGGTGGCCTCTCACATTGCAGATAAAGTTCAGAAGTCACAAGTGTGCCCTGTGGGTGGCTGCCTCCCCACGGGGCTCAGAGCTGATGGAAGCTTCCGCCCCCTTCCCTGGAGTCAAGCCATCACTCTGCTGGCTTTGCAAATGATTTCCCTCTGCTTTGAAAAAGAATTTGAATTTCAGATAAATTAAAAGTTTCTATCTGAAGTGAAAAGTCTCACATCTTAAGTAAGGCATTATATGCTGTTACAGAAAGCTACACTATTCTTCCACCAGCTCCTGACCTGGTGTCGGGGGAATGTCATGTTAAAATGGTTCTTAAAAATGCCAAAATCAGAATAAAAATTTAGGTACAGGACCTGGGTGTGGTGGCCTGTGCTTGTAATACCAGTACTTGGGAGGCTGAGACAGGAGGATTGGGTAGGTTCCAAAGCCAGTCTCAGCTACTTAATGAGGTTCTCAGCAAGTGAGACCCTGTTTCCAAATAAAATATAAAATAGGTCTGGGAGTATTTCCTGAAGGTAGAAAGCCCCTGGGTTTCACCCCAGTACCACGCACACCAAATTTTTTGGTACAATATATGCATGCATCAAAGTTCTGATGAGATTTGCTATTGTTTTCAGAATAACAAAATTATAATATTTTTATACTAGAAATTTAGCGACCAAATATGTACCAGAAGATGTCTGGATGCAGGTAGAAAGTGGGGAGATAATACCACCAGTTACACTACTTCAATTGAAACTGGCCATCCTAAATTCTTCTTGTTAAACAGCCTCCATTTTCCTCTAAACACAAAGCTTTGCTTGTTAAGCATTGGCCAGAACGCAAGTATGTGGCATATTGAGTATCTTGCCCCAAATTGCCTGCCTTCTCTGTAGCCAACTGGATTGATGACCAAAACCAATACTTTGCTGTGCTCAACAGCTCTGGGGTGAAGCACACTTTCCCGACCCTGTATGAAACAATTCCACGACCAAATACATTTTCTTGTTCTTCTACATTTTTAAATTTCGCATTTCTTAAATAGTAACTAGAAACAGGCAAAGACACAGTTACTTGCTGGAGGAAATCCTTGCTCCTGGATGGAAAGACTATAATCCAAGAAAAAAGTGAGCCTATAAAAGCAGCACGTACTTAATGTTCACCACCGGAGCCCACCAACCCACAGCTAGTATGTCAGAAATCCTGCCCAGTCTTAGCTGGTTCTCTGTCTCCCCAAACCCACTGAAAAGTACCCAGCCCGGACTGCAAAACCCTGGGAGCACCCTCTTCTGAGCGCCTCCTCTGAGACGCGTTGAAGAGTATGTGAGTCTGTGTTTCTTGAATAGAAATAGTGCTAAGCATTAGCCTGGGAAGTCTGAAGAAGAAAAAGATGAAAAGATAAGCTGATTAATGGCTCACATGTCAAAAACAGGATGAAATGTGGGAGAGAAGCAGGCTCAGAATCAAAGAGCGACTGTGTAGTGTGTGGGACGAACCCTCCGGGCACTAGGCTGGCTCCTGTGGTGCGGATGTGTTTGGTCTCCCAGGGTTTCCTTGGGTGCTGCCCTAGGTGGAAAGACTATTATAAGGCTGGTGCAGTTCTTGAACGATGCGATTAGTTCTTTGAGAGTGTTGTCATGAGCAAGCTGGTCCTCTAAGGGCTTCTCTCTTTGGCTTTCAGTCTCCCCCAGTGACCTCCATCACAGGACTCCCACTGTGTGGGTGATGTGATGTAGCCACAGGGATCACCCTAGAGCTGAGCAGGGGCTGGTGCCATGCTCTCGGACCTCCAGCACTGTGAGCGGAACAAACCTCTTCATAAGGCACTCAGCCTCAAGTATTTCATTATAGAAATGAAAAATAGACTAATACGATGAAATTGGATTAGTGGTAGAAGCAGCTGTTCAGCCTGGATATAGCTCTTTAAGTCTCATCTCACTCAACTGAGCAATGGGCACAAAAGTACTTAACCTGCCTAACTATCAGTGACTGAAGGGAGCAAATAAGATCCAAGTGGCACATTATTTATATATTGGAATGCGCTCTTGACAGAAGATGTGGGTTCTAACATTTCAGTTTCACATCTGCATTATGAAAGAGAGGTTTTAGAATCCGGGTATTTGTTTTGTATGCATCAGACAAAATCATACAGGTAGCTTCCTTTCCTGGTCACATAGGACTGATTCAGTTTGTAGGATAAAGTATGACTATGATTCAGGTCGTAGGATAAAGTATAAAAATGAAGAAAGGTAAAATTCAGGCAGTGTGTGATGGAGAGAAACTATAGGGGGGTGACCATGGTATTTTCCTGCAGTGGAAATAGCTAAATATGTGAAGGTAAATTGTGATCTGGATAGTTATTGAAAATCTTCTGTATACCTTGCAGCATGGTGCTCTTAGCCTCTTATTAAATTCTTTCAAATGTGTGAGTTAGGCATCACAGCCATTTTTCTGAAACAGTATCTGGAAGTGTGCTCTTGGACAGGGCTATTTCAATCGTTAAAATTCACTGCCAGAAACTCTACGTGATGTTTTCTTCTATCTTAAAGACATTTTTCTCCTTTTCTGTAGTCACAGGCTTAATGTCATGCCCTGGACTTGCTTCATAGAGCAGCAAATGGCCAGACTGAACTGAGATCAACTGTGGCATGCTCGACAATTTACTTTAAAATAATGATCTCAGACTCTAAAGGGAAATGGTTTCAGATATAAACAGTTTTGCTTGGTGAAGGCCGAGGACAAGATAATGTTTATTCAGTTACTCTGGGTCCTCCTGAGTGTGAAGATAGATGACCAAGAGAAGGGAAAGAGACGTTTAGACAGGTCAGCATTCCCTAGGTCCTGGAAAAACTGTTTTCTTCTTTTTTCCCCTCTCTATCTTCAGCACTACTTAAATAAATAAGTCTATTTAGTTAGACTGCTCTAATTAGTTGCTTGAAGAAAGTCCAGTAACAAGGTGAGTCATATTGACAGGCCTTAGACAGAAATTTGGTTATATTAGTGGTACATAAATGTGGCCACTTTGGGGAGTGGCCTAATATTTCTGTCTTTTTGTATTCTAATGGAAGATTAATATAGCTCTTGCACCCCATTCCAAAGTGTGTGTGTGTGTGTGTGTGTGTGTGTGTGTGTGTGTGAGTGTGTGTGAAGGGGGGCCTCTTATGGTTCTTTTTCTTAAATAGGGTATCAATCACATGGTGGCTTATGTCAGTAGCACTTTAGAAATGCAAATGGATAAAAAATTTAACTCTGTTTTTGGAAAGAATTCTGTTAATTTGGCTACCGTTACGGTGATGTGGATATGGTTTGAATGTGTTCCTAATGGTTCCTTTGCTGAAACTTAATCTCCATTATGAAGTATTAAGAGGGTGCCCACAGGTGGGGCCCTTGGGTGTTGGGTAGTAATTAGGATTAGATGAGGCCATCAGAGTGAAGATCCCATGGTCAATGCTGGTAGCTTTATAAGGAGAGGAAGAGAGATCAGGACACACATACACACATCTTTGAACTCTGCCAGTTAGAATACAGCCCCTCAATGACCTCGATCTCCAGAAGAACCACAGCCCAAATAAACCTCTTTTATTTATCCCTTACTCAGTCTTTGCATTATTAGCAACAGAAAGCAAACCATAAGCAGCCATGTAAGACTAGTGCCTTGGACTCTCTTGTGCTCTGAATGTGAATCGTGAACCGCTAAGTTATTACGTTGACTTCTGTGTGTGTTTTTCATTTTCCCTTTCAGAATCCCACTCTTAGTAAATGTCACTACTGTAGTGTTTCTCAAAGCACATTCTGTGGCCCCAGATAGTTATGGCATAAGAAATAAGTGAGGGAGGAGTCTATAAAAATAACATTAAAATATTGGATTAAACAAAGTGGCCAGGTATCTACATGATAAAATTCCTCTCTATATTTTTACATGTATTTGCATTTTTAACTCTTGAACTGTAGGGTGTGTGTGTGTGTGTGTGTGTGTGTGTGTGTTTTCTATATATTGTGCTCTAAATATCTGTCTTCTACTCTCTATACAGAATTCCTGAAGATGTAGCTGTGATTCTCCTCTTTAGGAAATGTCGCTTTACAAAAAGGTCAACTAATAGTTTTAACTTGGATTCTTAATTTTGCAGAAAGATAACCTATTTCCTGAGTGTTTTAAAAAGTCGGGGTGACTTTTGTTTACATTTTATAGTAGGCTTAGGTTTTAAGTGTTGCTGTTTCAAAGCACCCTCTGCTTTTTTAGTTCTGAAATTATCACAAGCTTCCTCCAGATGGAAGTGCTGTCTTGGTTATATCTTCTTGACTGATGTTGTTATTGGGAGAGAAATATCACATTTTTCTACCCAATGTCTTTTTTTTCCTTATACAAATCACTGTATTGAAACATGCTTGTTTACCAAAACTCATAATTATACAAATGAACAATATATAGATTATGATATAAAGACCAACAGCTAACAAAGATCAGTAGTTTTCATTTAAAAAGTTCTAATAAAATTTACTCTAATGTTGATTCTTAGGCTTGGAGGATTATAGAATTCTTTTCTCTGGAACTTTCCAGATCTATACCTATTTGATAAGTTAATGATTGATCATGGATGGAAATGCTGACTTTATAAGAAGTCTAGCCTGCATTTGCCTCTCACAGTTGAGAAGAGGCTGACTAGGCTAGAAAAAGAGAATAAATAATTGTGAGAACATGTATCTGAACATGTATCGTGTGAATAAATTTGAAAATTTGCATAAATGGTAGTTTTCTTAAAGAAATAAATACATTATCAAAACTAACTTAGGAAGAAATAGAACCATTTAAATGAAATAACTACAAGTGAAGATGTTAATTTACCTGTTAAATATCATCCTTATAAAACAGAGTCTTGGTCCAGAAGGTCTTTTAAATGAATTTTACAATATTGACATTTGTTGTTTTGTGAAAGGGAAAAAAAAGCAAAGACATAACCAACTTTTTATGTTAGTATAAACTTGCTACCATAAATTAAGGATAATACAAGAAAATAAAACTATAATCCTATTTTATTTATGAACATAGGTGCAAAAATCCTAAGTAAAATGTTAGCAACAAGAATCAGAAACTTATAAGAAAATAATGAACAAAAATGTAAACTAGCCTTACTCTTACAATGGAAGCCTGGTTCATATTCCAAAAATTTATTGATGTAACCCGCCACATTTACAGATTAAAGGAAAAATACAGTACTTTCAGTTACAGAAGAGTAGCAATCAGTAAAACTCAGTATTTATTTATGACAAAAATCTCTTGGAAATTAATATTACTAGGGAATGTTCAGAAGACTGTGGCATGGTTTTTATTTTTTATTTTTATTTTATTTTATTATTTTTGCGGGTCTGGAGATGGAACCCAGAGGCATTTGATCTCCGAGCTACACCCCCTGCCCTATTTTTTCTTCTTTATTTTGCAACAGGGTCTCACTAAGTTGCGGAGGGCCTCACTTAGTAGCCGAGGCTGTCCACGAACTGCGATCCTCTGGTCTCAGCCTCCCGAATGCTGGGATTACAAGCGTGCGCCACCACGCCCGGCTCTATGTGGCATGGTTTTTAATGAAAACAAAACAAAAAACACTCTAGAAGCATTTCTAGTAAATTCAGGAGCATAAGTATTTCTGCTGTAATATTGCGTTAGAGCAAGTCTGCTACTACATCTACATTCATACTTTCAGTTTCAGAATAAATAGATAAGAGATCCTGATCTAGACTCAAACCTATATGGAACCATAGTCATTTTAACAAATGATTCTGATTTATAAAATGAAAAATAAAATATTAAAAACTGTAGAATGAACTATAGTAAAATATAACGATCACAGGGCAGGACAGAATTTCTTAAATCTGATGCTTTAAGAATTTATAATGATATAAAAATATAAATTTTGTGTTCTAAATGTACATTAAATATTTTAATATGCATTAAAATGTAAGCCTCATAATGCTAGTATTCAACAAACCACATTGCTGTACAATATTTAATATTACAGCATCTTATATAAATTTAATATTTTATGTAAAATTTAATTTATGTCAATTAAGAATCTATCTTACAAAATTTACAAAAGTCCTATTTCTACTTTATTTATTTATTTTTTCTACTTTAGTTTACATTAAAATCCTAAACATTCAAAATATTAGAATAAAGTATAGTAAAGATATTTACAAATGCATAATAGGAAAGAATTTCTTAAATTAGAGATATCAAGAAGTCATAAAGAAAGAAAAATAATTGACAAATATTCTAAATTTCTAAATATGTATTTAGTAATTTATTATATATTAATGTTGTAAATGTTGGAAATGTTAGAATAAATATTGTGAGTACATTTCTGACCAAAGGGTAGAAAGGATTTCTTAAATTACATACATCAAGGAATTATAAAGACAAAATTTGATATGTTTTATAAAGTTTAAAAAGTTCTGCTAAAAAATAAACCAAAAGTTAAATGAAGAGCAACAGCATATACCACAGATCAATAGTCTCCAGCCACAAAAAAATATATGTGTGTTACAAATCCAGAAGAAACAATTCAAAAGAAAAATAGACAAACTATGAGCAGGTAACCATAGAAGAGGAAATTGAAAGAAGGAAAGATGTGGAAAAATGATTGACTTCGTTAATAACCCATGAAAGTCAAATGAAAGAATGAAATTTTATTTTAAGCCCAGCCAGATTGAATGACAAATAGAATATCATGTTTTGTGGAAACTGTGAAACATTTACTCTCCCCCAGTGCGAGGGGTGGCCTACACTAGCCCGTGCACTTTGTGGGGCATTGTAGAAACATCTGCCAAAGTGAACATGTTTACACTGTCCATGTTTGGATGTGCGTCCTAGGGAATTCTAGGGCACTTGACTGTGAAAATGACAGTGTTGTTTGTAAGAAAAAAAATCTCTCAAATGCTCATCAAGAAGTCACAAATGGTTCTATTGTTTGTAGCTTTATTTATTATATATTATAGCCTCTATTTATTTATGATATCAGAGTCAAATGCTTATCAAGAAGCCACATATGAGGGGATTTAATGAAGGAATCAGTCCAAACAATCCTATGTACACTCGTGAAGCTATTTTTTTTTTTTTTGGTGGTACTGAGGTTCCTGGAAACCCTTCTACCTCCAGGCTACACTCCCAGACCAATTTTATATATATTTTTTGGAAACAGGGTCTCTCAAGCCAGCCCGGCTGGCTTTGAGGCTATGTGATCCTCCTGTCTCCGCCCCCAAGCGTGGGGATTACAAGTGTGCGCCACCATGCCTGGCCTGCTATTAATTCCAATTTTAATGTTATAAATGGGGAGAGGATGGAGTGGCTCAGGATGTAGGGGACATGCACCACGTGCTGTATACATGTATACACTACCACACTAAACCTCAATGTGATGTACTTTTACCCTGTACCATTAAAGAAAATTTAAAAAGAAGCCACATATGATTATATTTTTGTAGCTTTATTTATGATGTCATGTAGCCCTTAAATGGAATAAACTACATGAATATGTGAATAGACTACAAAATACCTGAAGTTCAAAAACCAAAAGCAAATTGTAGAAATTTATATATAAGGTGATAACATTTCTGTAAACAAAAAGCCCTCTGCAATACTGCATGTGTTCATGTTATTTTCAAATAGATATCTAAATACAAATACAAAAATATTGTTGTGCCCTCAATAAATACCCACAGGACATTGATTGATGCTGGAGATAGAGATGTATCAGACTGGGAGGGGGTCATAGAATCAATTTTATCTATAGTATTTTAAATCTTTAACAAAAAACAAAGATCTGAACCAAATATGATAGACTGAATATTAACTTTGGGTGGTAGGTACATTTGCATTTGTTGTTTTAGCTTTGATAATATTCTGGCAAGGAGTTTTAAAAATTAAAAAGAGATATTCACATACATGCACAATTACAAAGCAGTTGAATTTATTTATATTTAATTGCCCCTTTCTACTACCTAACTGTCCATTACAGATTTAGTCCATGTTGGCACCCAGGTTTCTAAAGCCAGAGCTCCAGCTGTTATTAGACACACTGGTTCAATTTACACACCCGAGATTTCCTTTCATAGTTGCCAGTAATGATGGTTCCAGTTATCTTCCAAATGCCTAGTCAAGCCTGTATCTACCCTTTCTTTAGAATCCAGCATTACTTGAACAGGATTTTAGAAATATATTTCAAAAGGGAACTCGATTTTTGAAGCAGAAACACAAATTTTTCTTTTTATAGAAATCCATTTCAAAGGAGCAGTAAAAATCTTGCTTTGAGTGACTCAAAACAAAGTTAGAAAATATTGCCTGGGTGTCGTGAAAAGAAAAAGGATTTTTATTGATTGCTCAAGGTGGTTGTTCAAATTTCCTGTGAGGCTAGAGAATGACATAACACTAAGAAATTTAACATGTATGAGGTGGCTTGAAAGTGTGCAGCAGCTTCAAAGCAAAATAGACCGGTGTTGGCTTCTTTTCTTTTCTTTTCTTTGGGCTGTAATTTACAAAACCCAGAGCCTGAACAATCTTATCTTTCTAACTCCAAAGGGTACAACTCGGAGTCAAACAGCTGCACAAGAGAAAGGGCTCTTCCTTGCTCTAAAGGCAGCACTCTGCTGATCTTGAATAAATAAAAATGAACTTTTCTTTTCGTCAATTTTATTCTAGTATATGACCAGTAAGTTTCTGAAGGCTGATTTCTATTTTTGTCTCATTTATTTCAATGAATGTTTAGAGATTATCTACTAGGCACAAATCACTGTGTGTTGATAGGAAGGCAGGAAGAACTCCTATTCTGCATTTCAGAAATAAGAAGATGGTTAGGAATCTTAGAATAGAGGATGAGTTTGGGGGATATTGGTGATGAAGAAAAAGTGGTAAACCAATGGGAATTCAGAGTCTGGAGTCTTCGGCAGTGAATGCACTCTTTATTTAACCTAATGAAATGGTCCAGAGAGAGGGAGCAAGAGAGGAAGGGAGGCACCGAAGAAACATTTTCTGTCTTCATATGTCTTTTATTGTAAGCCTCTCCAAACTTCTTTGAGTTGAAAAGCTACACAATTATGTGGGAAGAAAGTTTACAGAGGCCCATCAAATTTCTAAGTGTCATCCAGAGGCTTTTAATGTAATTTACCATTTCATTCTCCTGTAATACTTTATAAATGAAGCCCTCTCTCCTGCTACAAGACACAAAAGAAATAATGGTGCATCTGGGATTGTTGTCTAGGAAAGTACTGCACATTTGACCTTATTATTTTTTAAGCTAACATTTAGCCTTCTCTGATATTCTGTAATGGTAAAGCCCTAGGTTTTGTATTCGAAAAGGGCCTTCAGGTCTGGGCTGCTTGGTTTCATCTTTTCACTTCCCGCTCTGATGAGAGACTAGGCTCGTTTTACTGTGCTAAGCTAAACAAAAGCTATCTCTCTCATCACCGTCTATAGAAACACTGAGTCACGTAAAAAAAAAAAAATGGACTGAAAGCAACAATAAGCTTTTGAAGTTTCCACTATAATAAGCCAACAGTTATTTACATTCTTGTACATTGAAATATAGGCCAGCGGTCCATCTGTGCCTGGCATCCTTTTTAGAAAGGCTGAAAAGCCATCTGACAGGAGAGGGCAGAAACCCCAGGCTTTATTCTTTCTTTGAAACCTTTATGGATTCATTCAAGCTGATCGTGCATTTCAGAAAGATTTCTTTCTGGTTTAATTTTCCTCAGGTTTTATTGATAAAGATAAGTTATATAGAGAGCCATCGGAGAATGGCAGATTTCCTTTCCAACAAGGATTTCAAAAGCCATTATGCAAGAGACAGGGGGAGAGATGTCTGTAGAGTGTTAACAGTGCAGTGCAAAGCGTTCTATTTCCATTCTAGACCTAGAGACAGTCCTCTCTGTTCCCATTATGAGCCTAAAGAAGCCCTGTGTTTGTGAGTCACAAAGCAAGAAGAGGAGTGGGTAGAAGAGTGACCACTTAAAACTCATGTCCACCCAGAAACTCAGAGTGTGGCTTTACTTGGAATTAGGGTCATGCGGATGTAATCAGTCGAGATTCTTGAGATGAAATTACGCTCGATGTAGGGTTTCTTTCTGTAAGAACACCACATTCTTAAAGCAAAAGGTGACGTGAAGATAGAGGCAGAGACTGGAGTGAGGTTTTGTAGAAGAGAAGGAATGGCAAACACTGCTTGGCAAGCAAGGTGTGTTAATTAGCTTTGTTACTGTGACAACACATCCCAGATAACTTAAAAAGAAGAAAGTTTTATTCTGGCTCACAGTTTCAGAAAGTTCTGTCTGTGGTCCTTGGACCCTGTTGTTTCAGCCCTGTGTGGCCAATTCCTGGTAGAGGCTCATGGCAGTAGGTCCTGGAGGAGTAGTCCTCTTTACCTCATTGCAGCCAAAGCAAAAAGATAGGGAGAGGAGGGGCCAAGGTTCCAAAGTCCCTTTCTAAAACATGCCTCCAGTGCCCTATCTTCCACCTACTAGGCCCCACTTCTTAAAGGTTCCAGCTCTTCCAACAGTGCTACAGGCTGGTGACAAAGCTTTCAACACATAGGCCTTTTGGTGACAGTCCATTACCAAACTGTCGTGCCATGAGAGAGGTATAGAGTGATTGTTTTCTTCAGTGTCTCCAGAGGAAATCTACTGTGCAAACACCTTGATCCTGGGTTTACGGCCTTCTGAACTACAAGAGAATACACTTTTGTATTTTTTTTTTTTTTGCAGTACTGGGGATGGAACCCAGGAGCATTCTACCTCTTAGCTAAACCCCCAGCCCTATTTTTTATTCTCTATTTTGACACAGGGTCTCACTGAGTTGCAAAGGGCCTCACTAAGTAGTAGCTGAGGCTGTCTTTGAACTGCAATCCTCCTGTCTCAGCCTCCCAAATGCTTGTGAATACAAGCATGCACCACCATGCCTGACTTACTTTTGCTATTTAAATCCATGTAGTTTGTAGTATTTTTTTTACAGCATCCCTGAAAATCAAATAAGACATCCCCCCCAGATCTCTTCTAAGAAAACAGCTTGAACCCTCCAACATTTTTGAAGTAATGTTCAAGTCTTTGGGGATATCGTAGGCTAGACTATCACAAGATAGGAAATATTTAATTTAGCTTTAATTTTTGAAAACTATAGTCACCAAGTCTCAAGATTTGTAAAAAGATGTTGGAGCACTTTTTTTTCTCCAGTGGTACATCAACCATCTAGTGCTATATGATCTTAACAGCTCAGAATTGCACTGTTTAGGCTTTTCATGGATAATGGTCTTTTTATACATGCACACATACACACACACACACAAATGCACACACACATGCACACACACAGAATTACAGCAAACAACAAATAATTATTCTTACTGGTGTTTGTGTTGTCACTGTCAAATGGGCATTCAATTCAAGTACAGCATGTGCTGTTTCACATGCTGCAGAGAGGACAGTGAGCAAAAGCAAATCTTAGTGAATTCGTTTTCTGGATGGGGAATGTAGTAGGCAGAAGAGTGGTTCCCCAGATAGCTGTGTGTGAGGGCCAGAAACCTGTGAATATGTTATTTACATGGGCTAAGAAAACTAAGGCTACAGATAGACTTCCAGTGCTGATTGTGTGACCTAGAAATGGAAAGACTAGTCTGGGTTATCCAGGTGGGTCTGGTCATCATGAGGGGCCTCAAAATTGAAATGGGGAGGTGGAAGAGGACCATCAGTCAGGGGATGATGCGACTAGAGAAGAAGAAAGATCTACTGTTGCCCTTTTTGAGGATGGAGGAAGTGGTCCATCCCAGGAGCTGGAAGATTCTCCCCATGGATTCATAAGAACACAGTCCTGTGGGGCTTTCATTATAACCCACTGAATGCATTTTATTTTTATTTATTTTTTTGGGGGGGTGGTACTTGGGAGTGGAACCCAGAGGCTTTATACCTCCGGGCTATACTCCCAGACTTTTTTTAATTTTTTATTTGGAAACAGGGTCTCACTAAGTTGCTGAAAGCCTCAACTAAGCAGTTGAGGCTGGCTTCAAACCTGTGCAATCCTCCCGTTTCAGTCTCCCAAGCGCGGGGATTACAAGCGTGTGCCACCACGCCCAGCTCACTGAATGCATTTTGGATTTCTGACCTACAACACAATAAGACTTGCAAATTTGCTAAATGAGTAAGAGTAATTTGTTGTAGCAGTACCAGAAAATTGTTATCAGGACCAAAAAAAAAAAAAAAAAAAAGTAAACATAGAAGACTAGACAGTGAATACGACAGTTATTTTTAGCTTTAACAAATTCTAGGAAGAAGATGGAGGAGGTATGGCAATAAGGCTAGAACCTCAAGATCTCCATCCTTTGGCTTCACTCTGTGCTCCCCTACCTCCCTGTTCTGGGGGGAGTATGGTTCCCTGCCCTTTCTCTGTATCCTGCATCTTCTCATTACATGCACCGCAATGTCGTGAGCTCTGAGGACAGGGCTCTGTGTTTTGTTTTCTGGGTCTCCTGGTGTTGTTCTCAGCACCTGACCACTGAAAGACTAAGGAATCAAAGACAGAGTCTCAATGAACCCAAACGTCTGACTAAGAAAGAGTGTGCCCAATGCTTTCTGGGCAACAATTTCTTTTTCTGATTCTTGGATGAAAAAAAAAACAACAAATGTGGATGAATGGATGGATGGAGCAAGTGTGGCAAGACCAGTGTCTCCGAAGGCAGATGTTGGGCTCCAGCAGAGTTACTGTGTGTGAGTCTGACCCCATCAATGTCACCCACTGGTCGCCATTTGTCTCCAGTGAATGCAGATCTATTCCGTGGAGGGAGGGACTGATGCTCAGCAGAGTGCCATTGGTTTTTTTGAAAGATGTTTTAGTTTGGCTCCTTTATTATGCAAATGAGGAAACTAAGGCTCCTGGAGGTTAAGCTATGGTTGCAAAATCACACAAGCAATGAGAGGTCCAGTCAGCCCCAGACGCTAGGTCTCCGGAATCCAGACCACCATTTCTTTTTCTTAGAGACTAGGTGATGATTTAGAAACAGCACATTCTTCAACCTGTCAGGAAGATTGTTTATAGCCATTCCCATCTGTCCCTGAAGAGTTCGTCAGGCCTAGCAATTCAAGCTTGAGTCACCCCAGTGGGTCCAAAACGGCTCAGCTGCTGACGCGTCCTGAAACACCGACCTCATGCATGCGCTTAGAAAGGTTGCTCATGAGCTGATGCTTGAGCAATGCCTCTGTGACTGACTTTATTTTAAAATTCTTTAAATATCCTTTCCCGTGGCTAATTCTCAACCAGCTTCTTGATCCGATCCTAACACTGTGGGGAAGGAGAGGCAGGTCACCATGTACTCCCATCATCCCATGGTCTGACTCAGGGTCAAGGATCATGGAAGGATGGGAAGGACACAGTTCATAATTTAGTGTTTTACTCTTGCGACATCTAAGGTAGATGCAGAAGCTTCAGTTCCTTTTTCCTGGGCTGGGGTGGGGGGCACAGATGCACTTGCTCGATTTCCAGCTCATAGAAGTCCACAGGCAGGATCTTAAAGATGATCCAGGCTGGGCTCGGTGGTACACACCTGTAACCATAGGACTTGGGAAGCTGAGACAAGGAGATCACAGGTCCCAGGACAGCAGATGGTAACTTAGAGACCCTGACTTAAAGAAAAACAAAAAAACAAGAAGGCTGGGTTATTGCTCAGTGGTAGAAAGTTTGGTCCCTAGAAACTAACTATCTCTCCCTCCCTCCCTCCCTCCCTCCCTCCCTTTCTGTCTCCCTCTCTCCCCAATCCAATCCTCTAATGCATCTGAGAAAACTGTGGCTGAGAGGAGCTGAACAGCTTTGCCAGGGGAGGTGTTTAGGGAGAGAAAGCCGGCCAGAGGACCCAGGCCTCTAGCCCTCAGCTCCAGGGTCTCTTCTGCTCCATCGCCCACCTTGGCCAGAGACCCTCACTCTCCATCTTATCTCTTCAGCTGTGTCCCATTGCTCAGCATCGACTGCATATGACATTGGGATGTGTTTGATGGAAAAAGAAAATCCAGAGATGATCAGAAAACAGCAGAGCAGTTAAAGAGCAGCAGAAGACCCCAGGCTGCTTGAAGTTAGGATGAGAGGAAGGCAAAGCCATGTGAGGCCAGCTCCTTTCAACAAACGAGCCTCTGTCGCTGATTTACCCCTGCTGTGGCTCTTTTGTGGCAAGGGGACAGGATAACTTATATTTTAATTTAGAATGTTCTGAATTTCCTGGTCCTCTTGTGTTCAATATGTTTTCCTTGCTCTTTTCTGTTTGTCAAAAACACATCTCATCTGGTTCTTAGTTTCTTCACCTGGAAACTTAGGACAATAATAGGCCTTACCTCCAGCCATATTGCAGGGAGAGACAAATCCATGCACAAAGGACTTGGGATGGTGCCTGGTGCATAATAAACTACACGAGTGTCAACTGCATCATGGTCTCATCCTCTGGTGTCTTCTTCTTCATCGGCATGATCTTTCGTATCTAGCTCAATCACTTTTTACCCTGGGTGAGCTTTTTGGAACAGAGATAGTGTTGTGAATTATTTCTTTCAACATGTAATGAGCACCTACGAGTTAAGCAAATTCCAAGCATGGTGAGCAAAAACTTAATGTTCCCTCTCTCAGCAATTGTGGTTTAGTGGCCTAACAAATGGTGCTTCTATTAATCTTACCTGAAAGCAAGGACTTATCCCTAAAAGGAAGGCAAGTTATTGGTTTTTTTTTTTTTTTTTTTTTTTTTGTACTGTATGAGTGGGACAGGGGACAGGTCAGAAAACAGCCTCCTTTTGTTTATGGCCCCATTGGCTTGTTCGTCTTCATATAGGTACCTGCACACAGGTACGCACATTTCCAGAAGCTTACTGACTGGGATATTCATCTGTGCTGTGGAGGAAATGCTTGAGGCTCGTGTTGCATGGGGTGAAGACTCTAGAAGCAGGCATCCATCTCCTGCTCCTGTGCAGGATTCTCGCCTCGTGACTTCACTCTTGCTCTAACTTCCTGCAGCTCTATGTATAGCAGAACAGAAGCCTTGCTACTTGGCTGCCCGTGCTTTGATGTGGATGAATGAACAAACCTTCAATCTGGGCTGATAGTTAATATTTCTTTATGCTCACAGAAGTTTGATATCAGAGTAAATCTGCAGGGCCATGCACAGTGCTCACTTTAAGGGCATTGGCTCTGCAATAATTTTCTGTTGACTCTCCAGTTGCACGACTTAACAATTGTTCCCTTTTCTCTTGATAAGTTCCTTTAAGGCCTGGCTCAACTATTACTCCTGGAGCTCCTTGCCCTTCACTAGTCTTTCTCTCATTTAGGAGAACTACTAGTTTCCTTCTTGTTTTACTAGTTACTGTACTAATGTCTCTTTTTTCCACTGTTTTAGAGGAGAGATGAGTTTTTCCTTGACTGTGTAGACTGATGGTCCAACTGCCTACTTTGCCTGTTCTTCCTTTTCTCATAGTGTCCTCATCGCTCACAAGTTCCAGCTCTGCTTGCCTTCTCCCACACTTTCCCCAGCAGAAGCTCTTTCCAGCTGTAAGGCCTCAGGCACTGGCCCTTCCTTGTGTGTGGTAGAAACTCCCTTTTGGCACCATCTTCTCTCTTATGCATCAGCTTTCCTGACTTTATCATCTAAAGCAGGCTGTTCTCAGTCACACAACCTTGCTCATTCCTTTCGTAGTACTCATTATGATCTTATGATGGATCTGTCTCTCTGACACTCTTCTGTGGTCTCATGAGGATAGCGACGCTGTCTTGTTTCCTATTGCATTTTCAACACTTAGTGTAGCATGTGGCACATGCCAAGCACTCTTGATCATAGGATCTTGCTGTTGACTAGTAAACAAAGATGGACATGGACCAGAGATTTCCACTGTGATACAGGCAATAAAGAGAAAATCTCAGAGCACTGAGAACATGGAGCAGGAAATGAGAGATGGCTTCCCTGAGAAAGCAGTGTTCAATTTGACCACTGAAGAATGGGTGCTGTGTTTCATGGCAGAGGCAAAAACATTTCCAAACTGAGAGGGAGAAGCATGAGCTCAGGGTCCAGGATGGTAAGCTGCGTGATTTGCTCAAGCACCTGAAAGAAGGCCAGTGTGCTAGGGTCCAGGAGGCCAGCAGGAGACAGACATTAAGAGAAGATAGTGAACAAACCCTTCTCTTCCAGGAGATTGCAAACCTTCCATGTGAGTGTTAACTCGTGTGTGTGTGTGTGTGTGTGTGTGTGTGTGTGTGTATTTGTGTGTGTCCAGAACAATGGCTAAAAGGTAGAAGGAGATCAATCATTGATGGTTATTTAAAAAGAAGGGTCTTGGAGCCAGCACTTCTTCTTCTCAAGGTCAGCTCCTTTGTGGCATCAACACATCAATTACTCAGCATGGGAAAAGCTATTTATGCAGGAGCCTGACTCCCAGAATGTTTGGCCAGCAGAGTCCTCAGGTGTGCCCGGTATCTCAGCTCTCAGCAAACTTTCATCAACCACATTCTGCTTCTTATATCCCAGTGGTCTCAATTTGTAGAAAATGTCCGTGTCTAAAGGGCTGAATGGAATAATCTGGCTACAGTGAATTTCATGAAAAGTACACATTGCTTTACACTGTAGAGTAATGATTTGTTGTCTATTTTCAAAGGTGAAAACAAGATCTACTTTGAGCATTGGTTGTGGGAAAAGACTCAAACTACTACCAATGAAACACTTTCTCCCCAAAGTTTCCTTCTACTTAAAAATTAATATCAGTCACAGACATTTGTTTAAAATGAAATGGAATAGAGATGAAATACTGTCCTCTTAAACCATGTTCTGATTTTCCTTGTGAATTTAAACCTCGTTGAATATGTTCTTGGTTGATTCATGATTCACGTTAAAGATTGAAGAAGACTGGAATAACTCAGTGGATTTAGGTGCCAATAGTTGGTAGAAACACGGAATTCCTTTATTATTTGAGTAGTAATGAGATTAAAATATTTTGTAAGAGGCTTTGTGCTTTAGAAGTTATTTTTGCTAGTCATTTGAAAGCAGAAGACATTAAAATTCACCCAATAAAGCTTGTGCTCCTTTTGTTTGAAAAGTTGCTTAACTTGGTCATTGTTATGAAGGTCAGATTTACTATAATAAGAAATGCATTCTAACAAGACAAAACAGAATTGCACACTTCTATTACCGTGTTTAATTTGTACCTTAGATCTTAACATTCAATAAGATAGAATTTTATAGAACTGTGAAGCTGGCCTTGATGAAGTCTCCAGTTTCTATATTTGGCTTTTTATTGATGTGACTGGCTTCAAGGATAATGCTGTTAATAATATTTTAAATGGAAGGGATAATTAAATAGCCATGCCCTCACTGTTCTAGAACTCATTGTTCAAGGATTTAAAAGAGTCCTTTATCCTATTTACATTTTGAACCAACCATTCTTTTTTTCTTTAACCACACTTTCCTAATTTTTAAACATAGATTTGTTATTTTGTGGTGTGGTTGCTATTTTTAGAAATGGAATGATAATGATTGGAGAGACAGTAGTTAGAATAAGTTATACATTTCTTATTAAATATTACTAATAACTAATGGCTGCTATTGATATCTAAATTTGTTTTAATGCCAGAACGGGGAATGTTAAAAGGATACGTACATATGGGCTTTACTTCCTGACCCATGGTTTTCTTCTCCCCCCGCCCCTGATTTGGGAAGAATATATTATTCAACCTCCAAAGTGTGTTAAGAGATACAAAAATCTGTGTGTCAGTGATTGACCAGAATTGATTCTAATCATATATATGTAAGTATAAATAGTTTTCGTGTCTAGGAGAGTATTCCCTTACTTGCCAGAGTTTTAAACTGAATGGCAATGTTCAGGCCTGACTTAGAAAGATGGCTTTCGTATCTAGGGAACAAGATCAACACTCTCCAATGGAGTAAGCATCATCAGTGTACAGCATGGCCAACACTAGTGGGTGTCCACCCAATCAGCTCTCAGTGTTGCTCTAGCCACAGCTTTAGGGACCTGTGGTCCTCAATCCAGCAGCATCTACATCACTTGGTAACTTATTAGAAATACAGATTTTTCAGACTCCACCCCAGATCTGTTGAATCAGATAAGCCAGGGATGCCCAAATTTTAGCATACCTTTCAGGTGATCATAGTGCATGCTAGAGTTAGAGAATTTCTATTCTGAAACTTTAAGTGTATTGAGCATCCACAATATCTCTTTTGGGATATCCTTTAAGAAAAGTAACCACAGTTTTACTTATTTTCTCTATTACCACTTTCCTAATACACGCTAACAATGAGTTCTGAGTAATGTATATTGCACAGTGCTAACCTCAAGATTATTTCGTTTAAGTATTACAGATATATTGTGCCCATTTTTGAGATGGGGACACTGGGGCTTTAAGAAGCTAGGAGGTTCTGAAAGTCGTTCAACTGTTAGAACTGCATGGGACTGAAATACAAGCAGTGTGCTATTTGATTTTATCTTCATTTTTGTCCTATAAAACATTTGTTATTGAGTAATTATAGCATAGTCAACACTACTCATAAATCTGTGTTGATAACCCTAATACATTTCTTTTTATCTTTTCAACGACAGTCTAAATGGATAATTACAACCTGGTACAACATTAGTTTTAATTTTAATTTGTACCAGTACTAGTAGTTCAAACTGACATTCCTCGTGAAATTGGAGCTGGTAATAACCTTAAAAAGATACCAACTGGGGAGCTGCAGGGAAAGAAACCGATGAGGTTATACTTTGTGCATTTAGGAATTCATCACTATTATGTATAATTATAACACATCAATTAAATTTTTGAAAACAGGTACCAACCAACAGAATTTCATTTTGGTTCCTTGTTGGGAACAGATGCACATGGAATATGGACCATTTATTTCTTGGGGAAAAAGCAGCATATATTGACTCAGCAAATCAAAAGAAGATAAAGCAGAGAAAGAGAAAATGGCAGTTTCAGGGAATCTGGGGAGCTTGGGAGTGGGAACAGGGCGTGGAGTGAACATAAACTCTTTCTCCAAGGAACACCTTGCGAGAGCCCAGAATCCTTGTGTGTACAGTGTCTGGTTGAAAGATCCCAGGTGAACCACTGGACTCAGATTTTTAGTGAGTGGCTCACATGTGAGAAGAGTATGGAATGAGAGGTTTAGCTGATAAGCAAGAGTGCCCGGAGGAAAGGTGCCTGCCAGGTTTGTGTGGAGGGAAGCCTCCAGTGTTCATCGCCCCTTTCTCTACCTCCCCCCACCCTTTGTATTTAGACTTAGATCTCTTCCACTTAGTTTCTGTGCCCTTGGGACTTCTCTGCGATGCCGACTTTGTCCTCTATTTGTCACTTGTCAGTGGCTAGCGAGGATGCTGGAATTCTGATGGGGAGAAATATCCAATTATATTTGGGGGCACCTCAGGTCTGTAATAAGCAGCAGAGATGGGTTGTTATCACGCTGTAATGAAGCTCTCCTCTGCCATCAGTGGCTTGGCTTGTAGAACCTCATCCCGCATCCCTAGTAGGTCAGCTCCTCAATTGCACTTTTAAAGCAGAGGACCCTATGGGGCACAAGAAAAGGCTTTGAACGATTGACTGTAATCTTCTTTTTAATGTCATGTTTTCCCCAGGATAACACCTAATTGCTTTGTAAATGGTCTTGGGTTTTGCCTTTGACAATCTTGCATGGAAGGCAATTACAGATTTTTTTTAAATGTATAAAATACTTTCTTAGGTCTATTTCCTTGACTTTTTTTATTTATGTTCCCATCATGAAACTCAAATAGCTTGCATTTATTTCTTGTCATCTGCCACTTTACGTCCTTCCTTCCTAAGATTTCCATGTTCTCGGATGAAGAGGAGAGTTACCGTGTCCACAGTGGCCGTGCTAATGTGGCTTGTTAGCGAGGTTAGAAAGGGATTTGTTCACTTTTAAAGTCATTGATAAAACTCTCCGTGCTCAGGTCTCCAAGACTGAACTTGGAGGCTGTGCTCTTCTTGGGAAGATAAGCAAGATGCCGAAGTGACCTTCCAAGAAGCTATTAGACCCTAATTGCGGCTCACATTTCTGGATGGGGCTTCTCCTTAAATGCAACGTGTACCTTTACCTCTCAGTGGTAGTGGGACAGTGGGCACTGCACATCAGATCCACAGGCATGATGTTTTACTTCTGGTCTCACTCCTCCTATCGCTTCCAGGGTACTGTCCTTATTTTTTAGAATTCCTCTTTTAGTCCTCACTGCCTGGAGCCCAGTTTCCTTCTCAATCTTCACAATCATGAATCTTAATTTTTCTGTCTACATTGGCTTGTCTATCTGACTGGGAGCCTATCTTTTATTATTCAAAGAGTTCATGAAAAAGGGATTTGTGGTCCTTGCCTTCATAATTAAAAAAAGGGTCGGGGATCATGCAAGTCATATAACTTTGCCTTTCGGTAAATTGTAATTGTAATATAAAACAATATTTACTCTCTTTCTCTTACTTTATCTTGATGAATGAATAGTCCTTTGTTTGTTTGAGATCTTCAAAGATAAAAATAATAGTTACCAAAGCAGAAGATATATTATGAGGGATTTTTGGCTTTTAAGACTTTTGTTTGGTTTTTGTTTTGTTTTGAATATTGTTTTCATCTGAGCAGGAAGGCAAAGCAACATTGATGATTTGTTGAAAAATTACCCTGGATTGCCGGGCGTGGTGGCGCACGCTTGTAATCCCCGCGCTTGGGAGGCAGACAGGAGGATCGCACAGGTTGGAAGCCAGCCGCGCGCGCTGGTTTAGGAGACCCTGTTTCCAAAATAAAAATGTAAAAATAGGTCTGGGAGTGTAGTCCGGAGGTATAAGGGCTTCCAGGAACCCCAGTACCACCAAAAAAAAAAAAAAAAAAATTTACCCTAGATTTCAACATGTTGTTTTAGATACTTAGGCTGAAACCTAAAAACTTTATTTCAATAATACAAAATAAAGGCCATTTGGGCTGGATATATCAATATATTTCTGTTTGTACAACAGAATGTTGAAGGAAGTCTAGGAACCTGCAAATGACAAGATTTGGGCTCATGACCAGGCTGTGCCCTAGCTGGGTACTTGGCCTTGGTCAGGCACATAGCTTCTCTGGGCCTGGCTCTCCAGTTATATTGAGGGAGTCCTCTTTGGTGCTCTTAAAATTCAGTTTCCCATCCCCAGCCCTAGCTCCTTGCCCCATGTCCAGTGAGAAGAGAAGTGTTACCAGGCTGCCAGGCAGTGGCAGCCTTCTTGAATGGGTGGTGGGCTGGTAGCCTGTGTGCTCTGCTGACTTCATAAGCTGAGCACACTCTTACCTTCCCACACCCAAGACAGGCCAGCTCACTGTCCGCCGTCAGAGTGTGAGGACAATGAACTTGAAGTGCTTTGCAGAGTTCCTACTGGTTAAGTAAACAAAAGAGTTTTCCAGAAGGTTCAGTTTTTTTTTTTGCAAGTCCATCGACAGAGAGACTCATTGTTCATCAATATATCATCAGTGGTTTCTCCACAAAGGGAGCAAACACTGCAAATACCTTGGAGTATCTGTCCAAGTATTCTAGCAAACATTGTTTAACCAAATGCTATTGAACGTAGAACTTTGCATCCTACTTCATCCTGTCAGCTTGTATTATTATAAGCTCTTCAAAGACATTTCTGTAATGGGTGTGAAAATATTTTAGCTCATTTTTAAGAATTTTTTCTTAATATTCGATAACTCAGGTTTACTAAATGCTTACTAAATACTAGTTTACTTTAAATGTGTGATGCCACTTAATCGCCACGAGAATGCTATGAAACAGGTACAATGATTATCGCCACTTTACAGATCTGAGAGTTAACCATTAGAAAGCCTAAGTAGCATGTCTAAAGTCACTCACTAATAAATATGGGCCAGGATCCCTATGCAGTGTGGAGGACTTCAGCTTTTAGGCCCTTACCAACTAGTCTAAGGTACAAACCCATTGTGCACAGAGAATAAAGTCTATTGCTAAGGTTTGGTCTTAAATGTCCTCCAAAGGCCCATGTGTTTAGACTCGGTCCCGGGGTTGCCATACAGAGGTGGTAGAAGCTATATGGTGAAGCTAAGTGGGTCAAGCCAATGGAGGAGGAATTGCAGGACCCTGGCCGCCTCCTTGCTCTCTTTACTCTCTGGGTCATAAGATGAGCACTTTTACTGTGCCACATGCTTCTACCATGATGTGCTGTCTTGCCACAGGCCCAAATGCAATGGAGATAACTGATTATAGATGGCAACTTTCAAAGTTTTTTGAAACAAACCTTTTTTCTTTATACGTTGATTATCTTGGGCATTTTGTTATAATGGTGAAAAGTTGACTCTCACAGCTGTTGTCTAGATAAGTCTTGTTAGAACCTCCTTGTTTTTGATGATTTTATCTGAAATATTTGTGTCATTAAGGATCATGGCATGGTCCTTTTACCTTATATGAGTCACTTAATTTTTCTGAGTCTCAGCGGTTTTCTCATCACTCAGGTTGACTTATGGGTGATATGTCAGATACAGCACTTCTTAATTTAAATGTGTGCTGTGGAGATTGAAATAACAAATGTGAAATGTCTTAGAAACTGACAGAAACACATGTTGCCTTCCAAGTAGGGATTCCAAGTGAGTGGCCTTGAAATGATTCTGAACTCTGAGGTATTTGGGCAAGAAATATGGAGGCAGTTAAAATAAGAAATTTCCTTTTGAGTCACTCAAATTTTTTCCCTTGACTTTTAGGTTTTAATCTGAATGTGTATATTTGTAATTTAAAAGAGTTTATATATATATTTGTGTGTGTGTGTGTGTGTGTGTGTGTGTGTGTGTGTGTGTCACTGGGAACTGAACCTACAGAAACTCTATTTCTGAGCTAAATTCCCTGTCCTATCTTATTTTTTTTGAACTAGGGTCTTACTAGGTTGCCGAGGCTGGCCTTGTCTCAGCATCTCAAGTTCTGGGATTACGGGCATGTATGTGCTGCCATACCTGGCTAAGAACATATTTTTTAAAAGGAATTTAAAAAAGGAATTATAAAAGTCAGTGTGTCCCAAAAGAGTCCAGTATTCATGAAGCCAGAACTTCTAGGTGTGTCAGTACTCAGCCTGAGTGGGCACTTGCTGGGACCACCAGGACAAGGAACGTACCTCACGGACAAAACTGCCAATGCCTACCTGCCACCAAGACCAGCCACGATGTTCTTCACTCTGTTTGAGGAGCATCAGTGCGCCTCAAGGGTCTGAGAAGACCTCTCCAAGGTCCAGCAGTGGCCAGAGCTAGCTCAAAGCAACCCCAGGACCCCATTCTTTAAAAATACTATAGGTCACAGACAAAGTTGGTGAAGCTGGTGCTGTGTGCTTTGATGGTATCAGGCTGGTGCGTGTGCATGGAAAGTGAATTTCTCCCCTCCCCAATCTTCACAGAAACGCCTCTGCTCTCCTGCAAGCTTGTCTGGGGTGTGCCAAGCTATGCTCACTGTGTCTCCTGATCGTTTTTCTGCAGCGATGTCCCTGGTCGCAAATCTACTTTCTATATATCTTAGCCACTGGGTACGGTACATTATTTGACATTTATTTACATGTATCTGCATTTTCCATCTTCTAAGCCCACATAGAGCACATAATAATGTAAATCCTCTGCTGCTGCCTGGCATTTGGACACCTGATTATTTACTGCGCTGTATCCCTCCCCTCCTTATTGAGTGTAATCTGCAAATCTTGCTTTCCATCCTAAGTCATTTGTATACATAATTAAAATATGGGCTCCCAACAACCTTGATCCTTGTCATATGTCTTACTAGTAAATTCTTTCCCAGATGGTGAATATTTTGCCTTTATTTGTTTATTTATTTGCTCTCAGGAATGAGAGGAGACAGAGCAGGCTCAGCCATGTTCCCGATGCCCAACATGGCACCTCAAACTTCTGCGGAATCCTGATACTCTTAGCATTTGCTGAGTGATCTCCAACTTGTTCCTTTTTAATGAAAAAACATTCTTACCAATAATTGCATTAAAATATTTTAATGGCAGGGTGATGATGGGGAGCCATTGCTCTCATTTGGAGGGCTTATGATTGGAGAGAGGATTTGAATATATTATCAGTCTGCACCAAGGTGCTCATTGTTCTCTTCTGTCCTGTCATATAGGAGCCATTTCTGGATAAAGGATATTGCACTAGACAAGGAAGGCTGAATTTTTAATGGCTGGAAAGCTGTTAACCAGGGGCCTGATTGCATGGGGACCTAGAGTGAATTAACTCTCACAGACATCTGGCAAATTGCTTCCCAAACTGCCACTGCATGGCTGAGAAAGTCTCTGATGTTTGAAGCTTTCTGCTAGTTGAATAGGAGTAGTTAACAGTGGGAGCCAATGGGACCGTCCTCATTTCTAAGCAAAACTGTCCACGAGGAGCTGTTTGTGAGCGCCCCCACGCCTCCTCAAGCACTCCCCCACTTCTTAAGCTTCTCTCACCATCTTAGATGTTTAGCAGACATCATATATCTGATGTTTCATAATTGGGTGAGAAATCTGAGCATTTGTGTGCCTTTGAGATAGATAATACAGTGATTTAAATGAACACTGATATGAACAGGAATGGATTTCTAATGCAGAGGGCTGTCAGGAGGGCTGGGAAGGAAGCCAGTGGGTTGAGGTGGGAGGGGCAAGATATGCCTCACAGGTTACGTGATGGATTTTCCTAGACATAGACTTCATTGTCAGGGAACCTGAAGGATCTATAGACCTGGGCATAGATGCATGGCACTACTTCCGATAGAGCTCTTGGTGCTGGCAGAACGTACCCTTGCACTGAAAGTGATGAGTTACCCACCGAGAACAAATTTCTTCAGAGGTTCTGGTGTGCAAGGGGAAATATGAAAAACAGAGACTAGAGAGTAGAATAATGATGAGGCAGCGGAGTGTGATGGCGCCTGCCTGTAATCCCGGTACTTAGGATCTTGAGACCGGAGGATTGCAGGTTGGAGACCAGCATCAGTAACTTAGTGAGACCCTCAACAACTTAGTGAAGCTTTCAAAAAAATAAATTGGGCTGGGGGTAGAATAAATAAATTAGCTCAGAGGTAGAATGCCCTTGGGTTCAATTTCCTGCACTAAAAAAAAAAAAAGAAAAAGAATTAGCTTTAGTTTTATATCAACACTGTGGGTTTTACTAAGGGGTTTCTGACTCTAGGAAATTTCTTGAGGTCGTAAATTTGTCTTTCTTTGGAAAGGAACTCAGTTAATTTCTAGAATTTCTCCCAGAAGTGCCAAGGCCTCATAGAAAGAGAAAGGCAGTTTAGAAACCCAGCAATTTGCCAAATAGATTAAATATACTCTCAAGTGGCCCTGTCCACCAACGTAAGAAGCAATGAGAGTCCAGGATGAATAGCGTCGGACAGAGTCATGGTCTGTGGAGCCTATTTGAGGATAGCTACCCCTTGTGTTTGCTGTGAGCTCCCAATGGGCTCAGGTGGTGAGGTCCGGCCTGTGCTGCAGGTGAGGAGGGTACGCAGAAGCATGGGTCCCAGGAAACAGGGTTGTGGGGAATCATTCAAAAAAGCTGCTGTCTCACTGGGTACAAGCTTTATGGTTATCTGTAGAAAGATACTTTCCTGTTTTATGCACCATTTGGCTGGTATACTTTGAAATAATGATGTTAAAGAAATTCTAAGAGACAAGGTGTTTTATAGAGCTTCAAATCGCTCTTTTCCTGAGAACATATCTACCCAGCTTTTCCAAAGTGCACAAATTGGGTCTGGCACATACATGTCACTACAAATTGTTTGCTGAATAATCAACGAATGCGTTACATTTTGGAATCCATGAGAATAGATAATGAATCAGTCACCACCCAGTCTTAGTGGTTATAAAATCTAAAAATAAGAACATGGAAAATATATTTGTGTTAAAATTTTTCACGAAAGGATAAAATATGTGTGTTAAATATGAGAAGAAAAACGTGGCAAACAGAAAAGAGAGATTTAGCATGGGTAGAATTGGGGTACTTCTTTGGGGATGTATCCAACAGTGTGATTTTAAGTACCTGCCAATAGGTGTCTCCCATTATCCTTGGGTTATTAATTCATGATCTAGTTTACCTTACCCCTATAGGTTTCGTTCTGGGAGCACATCATGGCTTAGATATTTACAAGCCTCAGAAATCTGGCTTCCAATTGATGTCAGGATCTTAGACTTGATCTCAAGAAAGAAAAAGGTAGTGTCCCAGGGAATCTTGTACAAATTTTCTGTTCTCAGGGGCTTGGACATTTGTGAAGGAGTAGCATAGCTAGCAAACAAGGAAAGTCATCTATGCATCTTCAACCTGAAAGAATTTAGCAGTTACTATTATAATCCTTCCATTTCTACAGGTGGGGCCCGAGTCCTAGGAAAGTTGGGACTAAAGTCAGATGGCTAATTAGCATTTTCCTTTATCAATCCCTGAGGCATCACAGTGGTTTTTATATTTTATTGTGTTTAAGAAGTAATTTACACTTACTGTAGGTTTTAAGTTTTATATAGATAGTACTTAATTATCTACCTTGAGTCCTAAAGTAGATTCTATAATAAAGCGGTTCTATAGATATTAGAGGTTTGGGAAAAATGCTTAACAACACACTGTTTTACTGAAGGAGTGAGAGGGCAACATTTTAAAGTAAGATCATGATGGACCACACCACTTCCTGCAGGGACAGATCCTGGTCTTTTTCATCTTTTTCACACTTTGCTTTTGGGATCCCTCCTTTTCTCTCTATTGGGACCTATTTCAGTTGAAAGCCCTTAATTCTGAATGTAAATTCAAGGCAGGTTAAAACACAGTCACTCCAAACTACTTTTGCATTCCTCATAAGTCTTATTTTGAGAAACCAACTTCAACACAAAGAGATTAACCTCCCAACAGGTCTTGATCTCCTGCTCCCATTGTGCTTTGACCTCTGATTTTTTCTGAGAGACCAGTGTTTGCTCTCTTGCCTTCGAAGTAAACTATTTATGCTTTTTCGAACTCAGGTCAAACTACTGGGTAAAAAACTGCAGCTCAGGTGCAGATCTGCTGGACCCTCACTTCCAATGAGAAAGCACGATCAAAGAGAGAGGTTTTTGCTCGTTGAATTTTTAGGAAGCCTAGAAGTTCCTGGCAACAAAACAAAGACCTCCTAAAAATAGCCATTAATAAAATCCACATTTTACTTTCCTAGGTGAATACTATTATCCTTTTGTTACCAATTATTGTTGTTTTCTATATTCTTATTCTTATAGTACAGGATAAATTCTAGAGATTTAATATAAACCTATTGATTGGAGATAATTTTCCTACCCTTTGACCCAGATTTTTTTAAATTTCCTAACTGAATCAGTCATAATAAAATGATAATGATAACAAATAAATATAATAATAACAATAATAAATTTTAATATTCACCCTATTCCAGCACTGTTCACCATTATATCTCACAACTCTATAGATAAACATGACCGATGGCTGCTGGAGGAGGGACATCTCTCTCTTACATACACCTCTGTTTTCCGGATCACTTTGGTTTATTGTTTTGCCCTTTATTCCTTCCTGTCAAGGTAAAACTATGTGTGGTGATGGTGAACAATACCTTTGGTACACATATTTCAGTAGTTTGGTAACTTAATGTCTCAAATATGATCATTCTGTTTTATTCTACTCCAGACTAAAGCAAAAAGAGGTTGAAAACAAGCCTGTGTGGTCCAAGGAGTGGACCTTCTAGGAGTGAGCTGATAGGTGGTAGAAACGTCTGGAGGAAATGTGCAGACACATGGCTAGCAGACCCATTGGGCTCTTATGCATTACGTCCGCCTTCCTCTTTTTTTTTTTTTTTTTTTTTTTTTTTTTGAGGACTTCCGGGAAGATGGCGACCAAGAAAAGCGGGGCTTAAGAGCCCCGCTAACAACAAACCTCCATTAAAACAAAATCAGCGCCTTTCATAGCCAGAAAACACCATCACCAGTGAAACAAAAAATCACCAGGCTCCAGAGAGAAAGCGGACTGAGAACAGAGCCACAGAGGAGATAACCGGCCTATCGCCAGAGGACGCGGCAGACGCAGCGGCAGCAGCGCCATATTGCTGGCGAATTCACGGGACGGCTACAGCAAGCCGAGGTGAGCCACTGCGGAACAGCCAGGCAGGATTTCTCCGCACAGAGAGCATCTAAAGTTCCCAGTGGCCGAGCTCAGCACACGCTGCAGGGATTCAGAGTGGAAACCAAAACCAAGAAGAAAAACACCAGCCCCACAGCTGAGGGCGTAGCAGCGGCGCCATATTGCCACCGGCGGCAGCAGCACCGAATCCAGTGGGGCCAGTACAGCTACATCTGCGTACTCAAGAACAGTGAGTCAAATTGCGGGCCACAGAGGAGAAATCCCAGTACTGTACTCCCTGGGACTTGACCCAGTGGGGGAGGGGCGGTGGCAGAGATATCACACCATAGGAGAACGTGCAACCTGGCACCCCCCACAGTCTAAAGCAGCCTCTATCGACTCTCTGGGTCGGAGACTCTGTGATACAACCCAGTAAAGGTGTAGTGGGGTCTGAGATACTACTGACTCGAGATCCAGAGCACCTTAAGTGAAGTCATAGTGACCCAAGGGAAGAACCCAGAGAAGGCACAAACATCCGAAATCATGGGAAAGAGGAATAATACTGGAGCAATTAATGCCCACAACCCCACAACATCAGAACCCGATAAAACTGAAAATCAGAGATTTCTAGAAGATCAAATCAGGAAAATAACTGTAGAAATAATAGAGGTGCTTCGAAAAGAACTCAGAGAGAGCCAAAAAGAGATAAAGGATGCAATTAATGAAGTAAAGGCCTCAATTCAAAGCACAAACAACCGATTAGAACACATGGAGAACAGAATCTCGCTCTTAGAAGATGAGCAATCCAAAAATGAACGCATAGTTTCTAATCTAGAAAAAAATATCCGACAACAGGAATCTGATATTGAAGAAATATGGGCCCATTTTAAGAGAGCTAACCTAAGAATAATTGGAATAGAGGAGGGAAAAGAAAGTGAAACCAAAGGGATCAACAATCTCTTCAAGGAAGTAATAGCAGAAAATTTTCCAGACATAGAGCAAGAGGTCGATACACAGGTCCAGGAAACTTATAGAACTCCCTTTAGACAGGACCGGAGAAGAGGATCCCCACGCCACATAATTGTCAAAATGACCAATGTGGAAGCCAAGCAGAGAATCTTAAAGGCAACAAAAGCAAAGGGCCAAGTGACATTCAGAGACAAACCAATTAGAATCACTCCAGACTTCCCAAACCAAGTCATGAGAGCCAGAAGGGCTTGGAGTAACATATTCCAAACTCTGAAAGAAAACAACTTCCAGCCAAAAATTTCCTACCCAGCAAAACTTTCTATCAAATTAGAAGGAGAAATAAGAAGCTTCCATGACAAACAGAAACTGAAGGAATTTATGTCTTCAAAACCAGCACTAGAGAAAATACTCAAAGAGATTAACTACAAAGAAGAAATAGGTAACACACTCCAGAACTAGAGAAACAAGATTTTCCATCTAACAAACAACTAAGATTGGTTATCTGTGGAGATTCATTATTTATGTTAGTCTTTTACCTATCTCTAAAGGGTATTGTTTGCCTTTATTGTTGTTAATTTTTAGGATTCCTAGTTGGAATATTAATACACCTTCAGATATAGCATTTGGAAATATTTTATCCCATTCTATTAGTAACTGTTAACTCTGTGTACATTGTCTTTGGATATACAATTTTTTTTTTTTTTTTAGGGAGTTTGTATACTCCTCTGTTGCCTGTGCCTTTGAAATCATAACCAAGAAATCACTGCCAATTTCAATGTTGTGAGGTTTTATGACCCAGATTTTCTCCTAAAAGTTTATAGTCTTAAGATTTATATTTAGGTCTATTATCTATTTTGAGTTAATATTTGTATATGGGATTAGGTAAGGCGCCTTCCTCTTTTATTCAACTTCTCAATTATCTCACAACTCAGGTTGTTATTTACTGGACGAGCTTTCTCATAACTCAACATTGAAGGCATTTTGAGAAATTTGAAGAACAGAAAAAGATTGGGACTTAGGGGGTACAATAAAACTTTGAGAATGAAGTTTATGTGGGGATCAAGTTGTGCACAATCATATCTTGATGGTTTGCAGTAAGGCTGGCTTTTGCATTTCATTCACTTGGCCTTTTATAGATATAGTCTGACTGAGAGATGGAATGTGGCAGACCATGTTGTATTTTACTTGGGTGATGAATACAGCGTGGGGCGGATGGGTTCCCAGGTGGGTGCCAGCTTTTGTGTGGTTCTTGAGCATGCTCACAAGGACTCAACCAAATAAATAGAGCACAGGGACTTCAGCAAACACAGGCAAGGCTGTAGGATTGCATTGGTTCAGCTAAGAGACAAGAACTGAGCCAGTGCTTTAGTCATGCTATTTTTCTCTAGGAGCATTTGCTAAGGATAAATATCAGTATACTTTATCAAACACACACACACACCCACACCCACACACACACACACACAAACACACACACCATGTACGCATATACATATGTTCACTAAGAGACATGAATTAGTGTTTATAGCAGTGTTACTTGTAATAATAGCCCCAAAGTGGAAGTGATTAAAATTTCCACCAACAATAGAATGGACAAATAAATAGTGACAGTCTTACACAACGAGATGCACATTTTCAATGAAAAAAACAATCTTCAATTATGCCACAATCTAAATGAATGTCACTGTCAAAATGTTGATCTCAAGAAGCCAGAGAGAAAAGAGCACACCATAGGATTCCATTTATACAAAGTACAAAAGAGGCAATCTATGCTGCTGAAAGCTGGGATGTTGTTTACCTCTGGTAAGTGGGATTTTATGAAGAAAGCACAAAGGGGTCTTCTGAGATGCTGGTAATAGGATTCTCTTTCAAAGTCTAAGTGCTAGTTATGTAGGAGTGTTTGGTTTGTGAAAATTCATTGAGCCAACTGTGCAATTTTCAGTATGAATGTTATACTTTCATAAAAGATTAAAAATAAAGACGATTCAAGATGGAAACTTGGATAGCTGAGGGAGATGGGACAAAAAGAGGAAGGAAATAATTGTTAAAGAGACTAAAGATAAATCTTATTCTAGCTTGGGCCTATTTATTGGGCACACACACATATAATATATATATATATTCCATTTCTTGGGATGGTTTTCTTTTCTTTTCTTTTTTTTTATTGGTGCACTGTATTCATACATCATAGTGGGATACAAACTTTTGTAGACATACATGCACACATCGCCCAGTCAGCCCCCACCCGATCCCCACCCCATTCTCTCCCCATCCCTCCCTTCCATGCTTGGCTTAGTGGTTGACATCTAGTATTATAGCAATTTATCCAAAATTAAAAATGATAATCTCACATAACAGTTTCATTTGTCTGATACCAAGCTTTTGATGACTTAAAGATAACATTTCAATATTTCTTTTTACTTTCTTTCTTACCAGATAATATTTTTTTCTATTTTTTTAGGTGAAACTATCATATATTTATATATTTATTTTTCAGGAAAAAAAATCTATCCTAATATGGAATATGGACTCTAGATACCCAAAATGATCTTGAAAAAGAACAAAGCTAGAAGATATATATTTTCTGATTTCAAACCATATAAAGCTACAATAATTGAAACAGTGTAGTACTAAAGGCAGATATATAAACCATTGGAGTTAAATAAAAGCCTAGAGCTAAATTCTTCCCTATATTGTCAAGTTATTTTTGACAAGGTTTCCACGAACATTTGGTGGTGGAAACAATAATCTTTTAACTAAATATTGTTGAAACATAATAATTACATGGAAAAGAATAAAGTTGGACCCTTACCTAATCCCATCTACAAATATTAACTCAAAATAGATAAAAGACCTACATATAAATCTTAAGACTATAAACTTTTAGGAGAAAATCTGGGTCATAAAATCTCACAACATTGAAATTGGCAGTGATTTCTTGGATATGATTTCAATGGCACAGGCAACAGAAGAGTATACAAACTCCCTAAAAAAATTGTATATCCAAAGACAATGTAAACAGAGTTAACAGTTACTAATAGAATGGGATAAAATATTTCCAAATGCTATATCTGAAGGTATATTAATATTCCAACTAGAAATCCTAAAAATTAACAACAATAAAGGCAAACAATACCATTTAGAGATAGGTAAAAGACTAACATAAGTAATGAATCTCCACAGATAACCAATCTTAGTTGACTGTTGGATGGAAACTCTTGTTTCTCTAGTTTTGGAGTGTGTTACCTGTTTCTTCTTTGTAGTTAATCTCTTTGAGTATTTTCTCTAGCGCTGGTTTTGAAGACATAAATTCCTTCAGGTTCTGTTTGTCATGGAAGCTTCTTATTTCTCCATCTAATTTGATAGAAAGTTTTGCTGGGTAGGAAGTTTTTGGCTGGAAGTTGTTTTCTTTCAGAGTTTGGAATATGTTACTCCAAGCCCTTCTGGCTCTCATGACTTGGTTTGGAAAGTCTGGAGTGATTCTAATTGGTTTGCCTCTGAATGCCACTTGGCCCTTTGTTTTTGTTGCCTTTAAGATTCTCTGCTTGGCTTCCACATTGGTCATTTTGACAATTATGTGGCATGGGGATTCTCTTCTCCGATCCTGTCTAAAGGGAGTTCTATAAGTTTCCTGGACCTGTGTATCAACCTCTTGCTCTATGTTTGGAAAATTTTCTGCTATTACTTTCTTGAAGAGATTGTTGATCCCTTTGTTTTCACTTTCTTTTCCCTCCTCTATTCCAATTATTCTTAGGTTAGCTCTCTTAAAATGGGCCCATATTTCTTCAATATCAGATTCCCGCTGTCGGATATTATTTTCTAGATTAGAAACTATGTGTTCATTTTTGGAATGATCATCTTCTAAGAGCGAGATTCTGTTCTCCATGTGTTCTAATCGGTTGTTTGTGCTTTGAATTGAGGCCTTTACTTCATTAATTGCATCCTTTATCTCTTTTTGGCTCTCTCTGAGTTCTTTTCGAAGCACCTCTATTATTTCTACAGTTATTTTCCTGATTTGATCTTCTAGAAATCTCTGATTTTCTGTTTTATTGGGTTCTGATGTTGTGGGGTTGTGGGCATTCATTGCTCCAGTATTATTCCTCTTTCCCATGATTTCAGAAGTTTTTGCCTTCTCTGGATTCTTCCCTTGGGTCACTATGACTTCACTTAAGGTGTTCTGGATCTCGAGTTAGTAGTGTCTCAGACCCCACTATTCCTTTGCTGGGTTGTATCACAGAGTCTCCGACTCAGAGAGTCGATAGAGGCTGCTTTAGACTGTTAGGGGTGCCAGGTTGGGCGTTCTCCTATGGTGTGATATCTCTGCCACCGCCCCTCCCCCACTGGGTCAAGTCCCAGGGAGTACAGTACTGGGATTTCTCCTCTGTGGCCCGCAATTTGACTCACTGTTCTTGAGTACGCAGATGTAGCTGTACTGGATTCGGTGAATTCTCTGCTGCTGCCGCCGGTGGCAATATGGCGCCACTGCTATGCCCTCAGCCGTGAGGCTGGCGTATTTCTTCTTGGTTTTGATTTCCACTCTAAATTCCTGCGGCATGTGCTGAGCTCAGCCACTGGGAGCTTTAGATTTTACCTGCGCCGAGAAATCCCGCCTGGCTGTTCCGCAGCAGCTCACCTCGGCTTGCTGTAGCCGTCCGGTGAAGTCACCGCTGCCGCCGGCAGTATGGCACTGCTGCCATGTCCTTGGGTGTGAGGCCGGTGTATCTCCTCTGTGGCTCTGAGCTCTGTTCTCAGTCCACTTTCTTTCTGGAGCCTGGTGATTTTTTTGTTTCTCTGGTGATGGTGTTTTCTGGCTATGAAAGGCGCTGATTTTGTGGTAATGGAGATTTCTTGTTAGCGGGGCTCTTAAGCCCCGCTTTTCTCGATTGCTATCTTTCCAGAAGTCTGGTTTTATGGTCATATAGAGTCTACATTTTAAGACCCTTCCCTGGATGACTCTCATAACATGAAATTTTCAGGTTATAAAATATTTAATTCTATCATGGCATTTATTTATTTATTTATTTATTTATTTATTTTGATACCTTTATTGGTGCAACATAGTCTCATATTTTCATGAGAGATTTAAGGCAAGTTAAAGTAAATATGGTGAACTGGACCTATGAAAAAGGTCAAATGAAATAAACTACAGGAAGATACTGATGGACGTTATTTTTCATGATTAATGGGTAGAAAAGCCAGCTGCACTATCCACTATCCAACATCTTGAGTTGTTAACAGTTTTACTTCTTTTTGCACTGCATTCTGTTCTGAATTCTTGCTAACTGGGTATGTGTAGCTTTGAGCAAGTTATAAGACTCCAACCCCAAGAGTCACTCCACCTCCTCTGTCTTTGTATTATAGTATGACACTTATTACCACCTGAGATTACCTTAATTTTTTTTCTTGTTTACTTTCAAATGTTTTTAGGACAGCTGAGGTTGGGAGACATTTATAGGAAAGAATAGGAGAGGCCGGAAGGCTACAAATTAGGCTGACAAACTCAGAGTAACATCTTTTGACTTAGACCTTCCTGCTCCGGGCTGGGACCCCACTCCTTAATCTGCCTCACTACTGATACCTACAGCCCAATTCTGTTTCCTAGACAATTTTTTTTGTTAAATAAAGTTTTATTGTTGCATTGTAATAATTTTAATCACTGTAGTTGCCTTTTTGGATGTCAGTGGCTGAAATTATCCTATTTTTATCTAATAAAAGTGCTTGTGTATTTGACCAGGAGTGTGTCTAGGGTCTCTTGCTTGGCTTTAGAATGTGCTTTGTTCTCCAGGGCTGAGTGTGTTTCCTCGGGGAGTTGACTTTAACCGTTTAGTCTCTTTTGTTGTTCAGCAAAAGTGCCAAGGCAGCATATTTTTTATTTTTCCCTTCCATTTCTTACCATGAAGCAAGAAACCCCAGGAAAAGGATAAACACAGTTGGTTAAAAATCTGCTCTAAGAGCTGGGCATGGTGGCACATGATTGTAATCCCATCATTTGGGAGGCTGAGACAGGAGGATCATGGTTCGTGGACAGCCTCAGCTGCTTAGTGAGGTCCTTTGCAACTCAGTGAGACCCTGTTTCAAAATAAAACAAAAATAAAAAAAATTGGGCTAGGGGTATAGCTCAGAGGTAGATTGCCCCTGGGTTCCACTCCCAGTTCCACAAAAATGTCCACCAGAGCCAGAGTCCCTGAGGAGCTGAGGTCAGTTCACACACATGGAAGATTCAGGGAGCCAGAGTTCTAAGAAAGAAAGCCACTCACAATGCTTCCTGTAGCTTTTTTTTTCTCTCTCTATTTATTAACTCTGCATTACATGTCTCACTGTTAAGATGCACCTATGTTTTAATGTGAGAATTAGATATTAAAACTACCCTTCTTCTGTGATCTTCGGAATTATGAGGCATCCCGAAACATCAAAGAGTGAATTGAAAACGTGAATTGCAGCTTCGTGCCGCACATTCGTCGGCAGCCTTGCCTTCCGACAACCTGTTCCCACATGAACCTTCATTTTGTCAACATGCTACGGCTGCAAGCCATTCCAAGAGTATGAGGCAGAGAGGCCGGGAGTCTCACTTTGAGTCCCGTGCCTGTCATGAGATAATCGTATGACCTGGAGGAAACCTTTTTAACATTATTTTTTTTTTTACTTTCCTTTTTTGCTCAGTCTTAACTTCGGCATAATAATGATTTCATAAAGTAGCTGTCAAACTGTATCAAATATATTTGAAATCCTCTCTCAACTAAAGCATTCATGGGTTAAGAAATTTTAAACAATAGTCATTGTCTTTCGTATATTTCAGTGGAGCCATTGCTATTCCTGTAACTCTCCATGATAAATTTCATCTTTGGCCTGAGGAGGATAGCTCTCAGCTCTTCCGGCTCTGCCTGCTCTTAGAGTGAAAATTACCAAGTGTCCTCATTTCTCCCTGAAGCTCGAGTGGACTCAGACACTTAAAATTAAGTGTATAACTTTCAACAACTCCCTTAGGAAATCGAGCGGTAGAAAAGGTTCTTCTGTTTTGATGTTTCAGTGTTTCCTGGGAGGAGACAAGGCTGTCACTCTGCGGGGTCTCATGCATCAGTATGTCTTCCTCACTGGGATCCTCCTTTTCCAATCAGCCTCATGCTCTGGAGTAAACTGGCATCGATGTCTTAATTATGGCTTTTGTCATTTTGCTCATCTAGAAATACTCTAGCACGAGTTATCATGGCATGCTTTTTCTTTTCATCTAGTAAGTAGAAAAAAGGATGATATTCTGGTAACTGTCTGATCATACTCTTTTATTATGATAATTATTTGGCATGTCCTTGTCCTGTGATCTCAGAATAGGAGATTGCATTTCTAACTGAGATTTTACAAGATCATATTAAAATGTTTGCACAATAAATTCCTACTTGGGCCTGTGAATTCCTTCTGAGATTGCTTAAAATAAATTTAACTCTGCAGGAAAGCACAAAATTAGGAGGGAGAGCCATAGGTGTCAGAGCCCACATCAGGGTCTCTTTGCCAGCTGGATTGCTTTATCAATTGAGAATGAGGTGAGTGGGAGATGGCCTGTGGAGAGGTAAAGCAAGCAGGCTTGTGCACTGTTTTATGACCCTAGCTTATACAGATGTGTTATTCATGAATGAGATCATTTAACTTCTTTAAGTGATCAGGAAAAAATGATTTGTCTTTCATAATTCAAAAATGCTATAGTCTGAATGTTTATGTTTCACCCAAATTCAGATGTTGAAATACTAACCCCAAGGTGGGAGGTGATTAGGTCATGGGGGATTAGATCATGGGGGTGATGCCCTCATGAATGAAATTAGTACCTTTATACAGAGAGGGAAGAGAAAGAGAAAGAGCCTTTTCTCCTTCCACTATGTGAAGACACAGCCAGAAGTTGCCATCTATGAACAAGAACGTTGGCCCTTACTGGGCACAGAAGATGTAAACTCCTTGATATTGGGTTTTTCAGTCTCTATAACTATAAGAAATCAAATTCTGTTGTTTATAAGCTACCTGGTCCAAGTGTTTTGTTATAGGAACCTGAGGGGATGAAGAGAAGAGAAGAGAGAGGAGAGGAGGAAAGGAGGGGAGGGGCAGGCAGGGGAGGAGAGAAGAGGGAAGGAGAAGAGAGGTGAGGGGAGAGGATGAGACGAGGAGGAAATTGTTGCCTTTCAATTCCATTCTGATATCTGGTCCATTGGAGTCCAGAGCTGGCTTCAAGTAGACATGGTATAATTATTTAAGGCTCTTGACTAAACCAAACAAAGCAAACTGGCCAACCAATACCAACCAGTCTTTGGATTTTTATTACTGAAAATCCAAACATTGTCAAATAGTTTTTCCCTATTAAAATGGAGTGGCAGGAACTCATGTTTGAAGTCAGATTTACTAGATTAGATTCCTACCGTGATACCTGGTACTTGAGCAGCTTACAATCTACTCTGAGCTCAGTGTCTTCAACTCTGTTTCTTCATAGTAAGTGCTTGTCGATGCCGTTTTAGACATTAAGATTCTATGAAAAGAGTGAACCTAGAGTATATAAGATACTGCATAATGAGTAATTATTACTACTACTCAATGAAGGGGCTTGAACAGTTGCTGTTACTTTTTATGAGTGTATCACATTTTCCAAGTAGAGCGCCTCTATAAAACCATGAAAATTTGTTGAAGAATGTAAGGAGATTCTCTATGGCATAGGGTACCCTACAATGGGAGGCTTAAGTGAAAAGCCACTGATAGAGAATTCATCACCTCCCTCAAAATTTGATTTGATCTAGCCTGGGATGATTTCTTAGAGGAATCTTCATGCCAGGAATCTTGCAACTACAAAAATTATTCTCATTTGAAGAAAAAGGAGAAAAGGAAGAAGGAGAAAGTAGGAGAAGAGGAGGACGAGGGATGCTAATTTTTCTTGCTGATGTGGCATCTTTGTAAATCGGCTCAGTAGCTTTTTCCCTTCTAGATTTCAAGTGTCACTATATTAAAGCAGGTTAGAAAGGGGAGACTAAATCAAATTTGGCAGAGGGATAAGTCTAAAGGGAGGTAAGCCTTCAGTTGTAAATACTTTACCTAAGTGAGGGAAAAATGATATCTTTCACTATTTCAATAGCTTCTATAAATTTTAAGATTTTAGTTCAATATTTAAGCAAGAATTGTGTTTGTATTTATAATTTCTTTTTAGTGGTACTGGGGGTGGAACACAGAGGCTTTCTACCTCTGGGCAATACTCGTAGACCTATTTTATATTTTATTTGGAAATAGGGTCTCACCAAGTTGCTGAGAGCCTCACTAAGTAGCTGAGGCTGGCTTCTAACCTGTTGCGATCCTCCTGTCTCAGCCTCCCAAGTGCAGGGATTACAAGCGTGCGCCACCACGTCCGGTTTACTTACAATTTTTGAGCAGTTCAGTCTTTTCTATTAAAAATTCTCATAATTTTCAACTGAAAAAAGTTGATATTATAGATAAAATTGATAACACAGATGTTTTTATATATATCATGCAGGTCATCATGGATCTCTGAGTTACCATATTAAAATCTACTGCCCCTAAAGAGCACTGCAAAGACTGAGAAGCAAATCCTTGCTATATTTAAGCTTGTGATCCTTTGAGATTGTTGATTGGTCACTGCAACATAATTCAGTCTAGAAGGATTAGTACACCTTTATTCTTGCTTAAGTCAAATAAAAAAAAAAAACACCAACACTTAGCTCACTATTGATGTCAATTAAGGCATGGATTATGTATTTCTGAATATAATAGAATAGTGACATGTTGTCAAGGAATGTTGAAAAACTCTCCTCCACGAGAGAATCTTAATAACAAATAAATGCTAAGATATTGTATTGCAATCTTTTCTACAGGACAATTCTCTACAGTGGCTTTTCACTCTTCCATTTCTCACTTGTAGCTCTCAAGAATGACTGTTAGGAATTCAGCATCCTCAGATAGAGGGGAGGAGGCTGCAAGAGGAGAAATGAATGCTCTTGGATGCTTTATCCCAGCACATTATGTCGCCCCAGGGTATAAAACCCAAGGCATTTGATTTCTAAGGTTCCTTAGCTTCTAGACAAGTGAGGCCGGTGCTGATGAACTTCTATTTGCTCTGGAAAGCTTTCTTGAACCCTGGAAGACCCTTTCCCTGAATCCTTGGACTCTGTTGTCCCTATATGTAGGTACTGGACTGCTTTGTGTAACTTGAGTGAGTGTTCTGTCTTACCAGTCTTGGGCAAGGACACCAGTCTTGGGTAAAAGTACAGCCCAAATGCAGCGGGTGGAAGTGGTAACTGGTGCACACTGGACCTGCTTCCCACTTTCTAGGGGCAGAATTCAGGCCTCTACTCTTTTATTGGACATTTCCAAATGGCCAAAAGGAAAAGAGATTTTTACAGTTTCCTTTGAGGAGTTTTAATAGTCTGCTCAGGTTATTATTGGCAAAAGCATTTTCAGCAGATAACATAGTAGTAGTAATTCACAGAGAGTGCCTGCCCTGGACTTGAATAAGAAAGTCAAAGAACCATTGACTCTCAGAGCAGTCAGGGGTCTTCCAGGTGTCTGGCTCATCCACATTTTTTCTCGCTAGAAAGGGTTATCCACCACCGGCTCCATGCATTTGGCTCCATTTTAAAGACACTGCTGCTTCCTAATAGTCCCTAGTTTGAGCATATTAGAGAAAACATACTAGGAATACCAGAGGGACTCCAGATAATGGAGGAGAAACCTCAGTAAAGCTGAAATTGAAGGTTAGGAGACGAAGAAGGCTGAGGTTGATTAATGGAGGAGCTACATCCGAATATGAGTAAAGTATGAATCGTAGCATGGTCAACCTGGACACTCATTGCTGGGAGAGGGTGAAGGTGAAGTGGGGGTGGGAGAGGGCACCAAGCACAGTGTGAATGTATGCCATTGTCAATATGATCCACATAAAAAAATAAAGTATATTACACACATACACACACACACACACACACACACACACACACACACACACGACACTGCTGCTTTGAAGGGAATGATCACTACATGAGATTTTCTCTTACGTGGTCCAACTTCTTCATTAAGTTGTCTGATAGCCCTGCCTCCATATTTCTTTTCTTTCTTTTTTTCTTTCTTTTTTCTTTCTTTTTTTTTTTTTGCAGTACTGGGTCCATATTTTTTTAGCTTCGCCTCTGTCATTCTTTTTGGTTCTTACATTTTATGCTCACTTTTAATTGGATGGAATATCTGATCGTGGTAGGTAGGCCTTCACCTGCCTGCCTGTACTTCTCTAGGGTATTTGGTATTAGTAGATACCAAAAATTCCCAGGAAGAGTGCTGCTGTGAGTCATTTCCATGTCTGGAAGCAGATAAACCCAGCCTGGGTGATGTAAAACTCTAGGGAGGAAGAAAAAGAAATCTGGAGGTATTGGTGAGAAATTATACAATGGGTTCCTTTACTCTAAATGCGTGGTTAGATTGAGGGGGTTCTGCAGCATGTCAGAGAGTGACAGTCGATCCTTGGGGTACCCATTGCGAACCCAAGGCCAAGGCTGAGGAGCGTGATCTATGTGTAGAATCAAGATATGGGAATCACGTTCCCATTACATTCCATGAAAATGTGCCAATTATACTAACAGTTATGAGATGTTTCTGTGAAAATAAAGAAGAAGCAGATGTTTCTGTAAAATAAAATGCAGAGTTTTTAAGCAAAACCATTCATATCTACTAGTTGTTCTTTATCAGCCTGTGAAATATGGTGTCATTAGTCCTTATATCCAGAATGACTCGAGGTGCTTCGTTAGTGAGCTTTTATTATTGCTACATGATTTGCCTGTAAAACTAACTGCTGTCTTGAAATCTGAATAAAAATAAATTTTCAATTCCTGAACTCAGAATAGTCCTCTTAGGTAAATTACAAGAGCACAGATTTGAGTGAATCTGCTCGTGCTTAATAATTGAAGTTGGGGAAAACCAGTTCTTTTAATGATTTTCTTTCGCTAGAAAATCTAAGAACGCTTATTAGTGACTCAAATGCGATCGCTCCCTTTATTCTTTTCTTATTGAGCTATCAAAGAGTTTTGCCAAAGGCTTCTCTATTTCCCTTGCTACTCTTTTTTTTTTCCTCCTGAATCATGGCGTAATTCAACTGGGTCCAGTGCTTTGTCAAATTGAATAGTTTTAATTGCCTTATTTGCAATGGGAAAAATCTTTTAATATTTCACTTTCCCCCTCAAGAAATTATATTTGCAGCCATGTGACATTTCTCCCTCCTTCATTTATGAATAACAAGCTGCGTGCATAGCCCTGCAGTTACAGATTTTTATCTTTCTCCCTCTCACTACTGCACACACTTTTCCCCCTGGTTATCCTTTTGGTTTTCTTCCTCTTCTTTCTCTCCTCATCTGTCTTTGACCATAAATTTTTGGGGGACTCATTTAAATTTTGTTCTTCTCTCTCATTTTTTTAATCCATGGAGATTGACCTCAATGAACCCATTTTTTATTTTCTTCTTTGGTAGACTCTTTCTTCACCATATTTCTCTAACCAATGTCTTTCTCCCCTGAGTAAAGAAGGAAGAACTCTAGATGAAGGAGAAACCACAGATGAGCCAATAAGATAACCAAGCTGAGGGGGGTGGGAGGGAGGAAGAGGGAAATCCCCAAATGCACATGATGCGCACTTACAAACATAACAAAGTCAATCATGAAGACAAACAGTGCGACGGCGGGAGGAGGAGGGAAAAATAAAAAGAAGTGACTGGTTATGTCACTACCTAGTGATTCCTTCCTGTGGCTTTGGGATACTCAACCAGCTCCTTTCCCCACACTTTTCTGTTCACTTGTTAGAGGCCGCATCTCCCTCTTGATCTGTGGCTAAGGGTGTCCTTTGCTGGACCTTTGCTTTATATAAACCAGCCTATAAAAAGAACACCCTTAGCACCTGTGGTTCTTTGGGGACAAAGGCGTCAGGCTGTGTTGACGAGAGTCAGCAGATTGGGAGTTTGTTTCTTTCCCTCCCCATTGTACACGTTGTCTTTGCTTCCATTTGATCCCGCTATGGCCTTCACACATCACTGCTCACATGCTCTTGTGCCTCGCTTTCTGCCTCTGTGACCCCTTTAAAAGACAAATTGCAACATGTCATTAAATCGTCATGCTCTTCTCTTACTTTTGATCTAAATTGTTAATTTTGCCACCAACAATCTTGCTTATGCTTTACATGACTAAATGGAAAAAAAATTCATCTTGTAGAACCGGGCCAAAATTTTTTTCATTTATGCTTCAAATTGTCCATTTGTGAAAGAGGATCTCTTCCTTGAACTTCTAAAAATGGGCGTATCCATATGCAAACCCTGGGCTATTAGCATTGGCTTATTAATAGCACCAAAATCTCAGTGTCATGAAATGTATCCACCTTCCTTTCCTTTGCACTTGATCAAAGTTTTGTGACTTTTATTCTTGCCTTAAAATTTTACAAAAGCCTTAATTTTAATATTCCTTCCTTTAAAGACTTTTTTCCCTCTAAGTACCCACTCCTCCTTCTTATGGACCTTTGACTATGATCTTTCCAGTTGGGCCTAATTGAGGCAGAGCTTTTCTGAGATAAGAAATCCCTCTTTCTCACACACATAACATTCCTACATATTTAAATCCTCTTCTCACCTTGCAATTTTTTATGTAGCTATTACAAACTTACACCTAATACACACACATATTGATACTGGGGACTAAACCCAGGGATATCTTACCTCTGAGCTACACCCCAGCCTTTTTTTATTTCTTTATTATGAAATAGGGTCTTGCTAAATTGCTGAAGCTGCCCTTAAACCTGCAATCCTCCTATCCCAGCCTTCCAAGTACTGAAATTGCAGGCATGCCTGGCAAATATTTAAAATAAAGCAAAATACGACCATACCATGGATGCTGGTTTCCTAAGCCTGCTTGTAATAAATTACAAAAAATTTAGTGTCTTCAAACTCTTTATTTTCCTACAGTTCAAGAGTTTAGGTATCAGAAGCTGGGGGCACATGGGTCCCTCTGGAGGCTCCAGAAGGATCTTTGTTGCTTCTGGGGGCTCCATTCTGAAATTTCCCACCCCCTCATTCAGTCATGTTAAACATAAGCAAGATTTTTAGTGGAAACTGGGTGTGGTGGTCCATGCTTTGTAATCCCAGTACTTGGGAGAGAAGACTCACACAGGTTTGGAGCCAGCCTCAACTACCTAGTGAGGCTCTCAACAACTTAGTGAAACCCTGTTTCCAAATAAAATATAAAATAGGTCTGGGAGTGCAGCCTGGAGGTAAAAGGCCTCTGAGTTCCATCCTCATTAACACACACACACACACGCATGCATGCACACACACAAGCACACACACAAATTTCTGATGGGGAAAATTTACGGACCATATAAAAAACAGGAGATTGCCTTAAAAGCATGTTATATGTCCTTGGCATGGGGCAGCATCACCCCAAACTCTCTCCTCATATGACCTTCTCCCCCTTTGCCTCTGTTCTGCGCACCTCCCTCTATCTTTCTCTTGTAAGGATAATTATTATTGAGTTTAGTAACCAATCTAGGATGGTCATACTATGATATCCTTAAGTTAATGATAGCTGCAAAACTCTTAAACCCAAATAGGGTCACATATTGGGGTTGACACACTGTTTTGGGTGAGGGGATACAATCCAACTCACTAATCCTTAGGGTTATACATTGTATGTGTACATTGTGACATATGCGCATATATATATTAAAATGATATAAATTATGTATTAATTGCGTAGTTTCTAAGTATTTTACACATGCTTATTGCTCAACTATTAAAGAAGGAAAAGATGCTGGATATAAGGGAGCACGCTTCTAATCTTAGTATTTGGAAGGCAGAGACAGAAGGATCACAAGTTTGAGGCCAAGCCAGGCTCAGCAACTTAGTGAGATTCTCAGCAATCCTGTGAGACCATGTCTCAAAAAATAAAAGGGCTTGGAGTATAGCTCTGAGATAGAACATGCCCCCTCTGAGATAGAACATCCCCCTCTGAGATAGAACATCCCCCCTCTGAGATAGAACATCCCCCCTCTGAGATAGAACATCCCCCCTCTGAGATAGAACATCCCCCTCTGAGATAGAACATCCCCCCTCTGAGATAGAACATCCCCCCTCTGAGATAGAGCATCCCCCCTCTGAGATAGAACATCCCACCTCTGAGATAGAACATCCCCCCTCTGAGATAGAACATCCCCCCTCTGAGATAGAACATCCCCCTCTGAGATAGAACATCCCCCTCTGAGATAGAACATCCCCCCTCTGAGATAGAACATCCCCCCTCTGAGATAGAACATCCCCCCTCTGAGATAGAACATCCCCCCTCTGAGATAGAGCATCCCCCCTCTGAGATAGAACATCCCACCTCTGAGATAGAACATGCCCCCTCTGAGATAGAACATGCCCCCTCTCTCCAAAAAAAAAAAAAAAGTTTTTTTAAGAAGGAGAAGATGGAATGATTATTTGAAGGTAGATAATTTTTGCTCAATGTATGCTCTATGTATGTCCAAATATTTCAATCAAATACTCAAATCATTTAATAATAACTGTATGTTTCAGTCCGATAAACATTTAAAGGCTCATAAATGACTTACGAATTTATTATCTTTTATTTTCTCATCATGGTCATTATGATTTTATGAAGTATAAGATTATTCTTGTTTTAAAGAGGAGGAGATTGAGACTGGGAAATTAAGTGAGTTTCTTAACCTTTTGGGCTATTGGTTATAGAACCAGAGTGTCAACCCAGGTATTTGGTGATATGTTCCCTTCTCTGTATAACATTGCTATCTTATTCACATACTGTCAAGTCAAATACACAGAACATTTAAAAAAGAACAATACCTAAGTTTATCTATTAGGAGGTCAACCAATTTTTAGTCTATTAATAAAATCACATGTAAGGTATTAATTAATTTGCCTAACAATCTCAGGCTTTTGTATTAGAGTTCTTGCTTTTATTTTTTAGACCATGGTTACCAAACAGAAAGTAAATAGTTTAGGGTTTGTGATATGTAAGCCTTGTAGCAGCTCTGCTGTTCTAGTGCAAAAGCAGCCAGAGACTGTCTATGAAGGGATGTCTATGGCTGAGTCCCTGTGGAAGTTCATTTATAAAAATGGGCCTTGTCCCTATGTGGCCTATAGGCTGCAGTGTGCCAGCTCCTGTTCTGGATCTGAGGTCATGAACCAAGCAGTTGACCAGCATATGAGAACAAAAACATTAAACTCATAATGGTCTTTGTGGAAAAAAAAAACAAAGAACAAAAATCCAAGAACATAACATTGTGTTAATACATGTAATTTATAAATACACATACAATGAGGCAGTGTGTTCCAAATACTTCAGTGATCAGTTCTGAGGCTATTACTTTTATAGAAATAACTTAGAAATAGTTTGTAAGTTTTTGTTCCAGTAAAAACTAACTTAAATAAATTTTACAAATACAATTGACTAAATGAAACATTTACTATTAATAGTCTTGATTATTAATAATTAAACAACCTATATAATTCATCATATTTTCATGCCTATTTGATGTTGGAATATGTATGTGTGGTACTAGGGATAGAACCCAGAGACATTCTATCTCTGAGCTATACTCCCAGTTATTTTATTTTTTATTTTGAAACAGGGTCTCACTCATTTTTGGACTGCCTTGCTAAGTTGCTGAGGCTGGCTGTGAACCTGCAGTCCTCCTGTCTCAGCCTCCCAAGTTCTGAGATTATAAGGGTGTGCCACCATGCCTGGCTAATGATGTTAAAATTTTTATCAAGGTGTATTTTGCTAGAAGAATCTCATGAAATATGGAAGCAAAATTCTTTGGCCCAATTACAAAATTACTTTGCTATTTCTTTATTTTTATGATACAAAAAAACTCTTCCTTTTTGTGGTAATGCCTCTGAACTACACTCCCAGCCCTATTTTTTTATTCTTTATTTTGAAACAGGGCCTCACTAAGTAGCTGAGCCTGGTTATGAACCTGTGATCCTCTTGTCTCAGCCTCCCAAGTACTGGGATTACAAGTGTGCACCACCATGACCAGCTACTTCTTAAATGATAATTTTTACATTCTTATTTGATTGTCTCCACTGGACATTTTTCTATAGTACTTCACAAATATTGGAGAATTTATTAAAACATTTTTTTTTGTTTTTTCCCATACTTTCCCTCTCTTTCTTCCTGCCAGTTAAAAATGGTGGCTATACTTGGTAATTTTTTTACTACAGCAAGACAGAAGGAACACAAACCCTTGGCACTTTTGGGACCTTTTCACTGATCTCTATAAAAAACCTGCTCCCTCCCCTGTACACTCCAAGACCATATCTACACAGAAAGACCTTTGAAACATACCCAGATTTTTACTATTTTCAAAATTTGAGCAAATATTCACTGCTAAAAAAGATAAATCATTGCTGGAGTGTCTATATAAATTATAATGTGCCACTATGATGGAATTTTTTTTATAACCATTAACACAACATTTATGAAAGCAGATGAGAAATGTGGAATAATGTCTAATAGTAATTAAGGAGAAAGAAACACAAAAATAACCTGCACAATCATTTGATTTTTGTATTCCTGTGGATAAAAATCAGAAGAAAGCCAAATGTGGTGTACATTTGTAATTCTAGTACTTGGGAGGCTGAGACAGGAGGATCCAGGTTTGAAGCCAGCCTCAGCTACTAAGAGGCCCTCTGCAACTTAGTGAGACCCTGTTTCAAAGTGAAAAGAATAAAAAATTGGAATAGGGGTATAGCTTGGAGGTAGAATGCCCCTGGGTTCCATTCCCAGTACCCCCCAAAAAATCAGAAGAAAATATGCAAAAGTGAAAAATTATTTCAAAAATCTAAATTTTGAAACAGGAAATAATATTTGTCACTCCCCTCCAATACATTTGTTCCAGAACTGTTTTGATTCCAGCAGCCTAGATTTTGGTTGAATGCCAGCTTTCAGGACTGGTATAGTTTACAGAGAAATATCTTTTGTTTTTCCTCTTGGGTGTTAAGATCTGAAAAATTCACATTTTTCTCTTACCTCCTTTATATCGAATTTATAATATCAGGACTGGCATAGTTTACAGAGAAATATCTTTTGTTTTTCTTCTTGGGTGTTAAGATCTGAAAAATTCACATTTTTCTCTTACCTCCTTTATATTAAATGTATAATCTTAAAAATTGTTAGGAAGAATTCAGGTGTTTTTCCCTTTGCTTTGAACTATTTTGTAGTCATATATGCCTCCCATCTCATATTTGTAATAACCACCCTTTTAGTGAAATAGTCCATTTACTATGCCAAGCTCCTGAGAGAAATGGGGAACATTTCCATGTTCTCTTTTTACTCCTTTGTTGTATAACACCCATTACAGCAGGAGGGCTCAAAATAGCCAGCTAATGGCAGGGAAAGCAGAGCTCCATCTTGGCAGTGAAGTTATCAATGTAAAAACAAAATGTCAGCTTTTCACAGGACAGAGATTAAAACAAAACCAAAACAACCATCATCCAAAATCTCATTCCTGCTCAGGTAACAGATAGCAGATAAGAAGGAAAACAGTCTCTTTCTTTGCATATTCTAAAATTTATCTTCAAAGTCCATCAAGATGGGCTGACCATTTGGCTGGCATCTTCAGACTTGGTTTTTTAGCACCAGCCAGTGTCCATTCTACCTTTGTGCATGCGATCACCAAGGTATCATCTGAGAGCTCATTTATTTTCCATTCTCTGGAGATCAAAGTTCTGTCCTTTGTAGGCTGAATTCAGCAGTGTGTTTTATACCCCGCCTTCCTAAGCCTGATTCTACTGTAGGTCTGAATGTTGCCCTTATTAGACACTAGATGACTGGATTGGGGTATAATTATACTTAAACAGGTCAGAAATTTATAAGGGTTGGAAGAGAAGAGGAACATGGAACAGAGATCAGTGTTGGTTTTTATCTGTTTGGAGAGCTCAGTCTGTTCACGTCTATGAACTTTTTCAGTGTTGATGCTCTTGTTTAAGTCTGGACCAGAAGTTTCTCTGCCCGTGATCTCTCCAATGCTTGAGCAATCTGCCATCAGGTCCTCTAAAAAAAATAAAAGGTGTAGGATTTATATGATTCAGAGAGAAACCTGTTGGGCCCTCCTGGGTTTAGTTGTTTTGGTCTTTACTTTATTTCTCAGCATCACACACACACACACACACACACACACACACACACACACACACGAGCAATTTGGAGATGCTGCTTTTCTGTTGGCTTTCATGATTTTCTTCAAACAATTTTAAGCCTCTTCTTTATCACATATAATTTCAAGTGATGTTCTTGTCAATGAGTGGAAATTTGGAGACTTCACTTCCTGTGAACAATTTGAATGGTTACTTGCAAAGCCACGACTTCTATCTCTGAGAGTGAGAGGCTGGTTGGTCTTGGCTGGGGATAGTATATTCTTATTCTTCAGGCGTAATATTATCTTAATGGTCTTAATTTTCTTTTTCTTTCTTTTTTTTTGGTACTGGAGATTGAATACAGGATTGTTTTATCTTCAAGGTATACCCCTAACCCCATTTTATTTTGAAATAGGGTCTCACTAAGTTGCTGAAATTCTTACAGAATTGCTGAGGCTGGCCTCAAATCTGCAGTCCTGTCCCAACCTCCCATGAATAGTCTTAATCTTAATAGGCCTGGGTGGGTTGCCTCATAGCTTTGTTCCTGTCTTACTTGGGGATATCTAAGTCACTTCGGTTTATCTGACTAACTTATCTCAGGACCCCTACAGTGTCTCCAAGCTGCAAAGGAGTTGTGGGCTCACTCCTCAGTTGACAAAGAATGTCACCCAGGTTACGAGACTGTTTAATCTGAGCACATTTAATGCATTCTACCATTGTGATATAAGAAAGGGAGCTTGAGCAGCATGAACCCTTAGGTCTCCCAAAAGGAAACATGGTGGTCAATGGCCTCCAGCTTGTACCCATAGCTATGAGTGCTACAGTTTTTTGTCTGAATAAAATGCAAATCCCCAGGCATATAAAAGCAGGTGTTGAAACCTGCAATTTAAACATTATGTTCCTTTATGCCACCCTGAACACTCTTATAACACCTTCATTAAGAAGCCTCAAAGAATGGAAAGAAAGGAATGATATAAACAGAAAAATCTAGAGAGAGAACAAGAGATAAAAGTTATCGCAACAGAGGGAAGATTAGTGTAGGAACCTGGACCTAGGGGTCAGTCGCTGGGACAGCTGTACTTGTGTTATTGTTGTTATTGTGATGTAGTAAGACTCTGATTGCTATTTGAAAAGAGCTAGCAGAGGTTTTAACTTATTCCAGTGTTTCTCTTTTGTGATTTCTTTAGGACTCATTGAACCTCTCTTCCTGGGTACTCTAAAAATGAAACATTCAATCTTTTATCTAAATTTGCATCTCACCATGGGTCTTTGGATGGTTCACATTTGTTTTAATTTAGCACAGAACCTCTTGTGAAGCCCAATTTGTTCCAACTCTGTTGTTAGTTGCTATGCCTCAGATAAAATAATGAGACCTATCAGAAGCAATGGAGAGAAAAAGGAGTGTGTGTGTGTGTGTGTGTGTGTGTGTGTGTGTGTGTGTACAGACTTGTGCCATGTAAAGACCTTTTAGTCAACAATGGGCAGTATTTACAATGGTGGTCCCATAAGATGATATTTTCTAGTGATTCTGTTTGTGTAAATATACTCTATAATGTCCATACATAGATCTGTAGGTGTGAACATAGAAAGGGAGATGGAGGAAGAGAAACAAAGAAAAGAGAGAGAGAGAGAAGGAGAGAGAGAGAGGAGAGAGAAAGGAGAGAGAGAGAAGGAGAGATAGAGAAAGGAGAGAGAGGGAGAGGGAGAGGGAGAGAGAGAGGAAAAGGAGGAGGAGGAGGAGGAGGAGGAGGAGGAAGAGGAGGAGGAGGAGAAGAAGAAGAAGAAGAAGAAGAAGAAGAAGAAGAAGAAGAAGAAGAAGAAGAAGAAGAACAACAACAACAACAACAACAACAACAACAGGAGAGCATAACACTACAGCCCCAGTGTGATAATCTGCTGCTAACAAGCATGCCTGTGATTCACCATTTACATATAAATGTGGAATTTGACATTCTCTAGGGGTCATTGACGAAGCCAATTCATTAAATTTTCAGGGGAGCAGTAATCTTTATCTTAGAATCTCTGGGTTAAAGTGGTTCTCCCTTTTTTGATTTTTATCTTTATTCTATCTCTTTGTCATTTGTAAACGAATTGTTTTGTCCTTACCGTTCTGAAAGGCCACATCCACTAGCTTTCCTCTGTGTCCTTGAAAGAGAAACAGGGCTTAAATTGCTCAGTATCCTGTGCTCTGCAAAGGAGTAAAATAAAATGGTACAGGCAAAAAGGGACACCCCAAACCTGGAATCTATCTCATGACTTATTCCTTGTTTTTTGATGCAAAGAAGCTACCAGGTCTGTTATAACTGGTAGACACCAGCTCAGGATAAGCCCACCTGCTCCCTCTCTGCTTTGGCAGAGGAGGGTGCCCTCTTCAAAGCCAGGGAGTTAAAAGTGCCCTCTGTCCTCGCCTGAGACACTCTAAACTATGGCTGCTTCTGGCTACATATGAAATACTCCACATTCCCTTGGGAAATGTAATGCTGGAATAGAATACCATGGATCATGGATATGGTTTGCTATGCGGGGAGGTGCATGGGCTTTATTCTTTGCAACCACACTAATTTACTTCTTAAAGTTTGTTTGGTGAGGAGCTACATAAAGTGGATCGCTTATGAACTGGAAACATGGAAAACCTCCTGAGAAATGAGATGTATACAGGTTGACTTGCAAAATGAAGACCATCTACAGATGACTGCAGACTGGAGAATTTCAAATTGCAAGGACTCAGAACTATTAGATGAAAAGAGAACACATCAGGGCCATCGAGGCCAGTAGAACAGCACACGGAACAGCCAGGGTTAAGGGCTAATTGGGTGATGTGTGCATGTATGTCTCCACAAATCTTTTATCCTATTAAGATGTATGACTACAGTGCACCAATAAAAAAAATAAAAAAATTGATTGATCTTTTGTTTAAATGAGGCTTTCTGTTCTGATAAAGGCTGGTGTCTTTCAGAACCTCAGTGAGAGGCACTTTAGTTAAGAACATTGGAAATATTCTTGTCAAGAAGGAAAGCAGGTCAAGGTGGATAGGCTTTTGAAGGAAAAGAAAACACATGAGTGTGGGCATCAGTAGGACATGATGCACCATGATATGAGTGAGTTTTAGTTCAGTCTGCTGGGCCACTAATAGAATGTCTCAATCTGAAATCTATGTGTCTAGTTCTGAGAAGTTATTTGTATTATGAATTTTGTCTTTTTGGAAGTTTCTGATAGACATATATTCAATCTTCTCTCCCCACCCCCCCACTGGAGATTGAATCCAGAGGCATTCTACCTCTGAGCTAAACCCTCAGCCCGATTCTTTACTTCTTATTTGGAAACAGGGTCTCACTAAGGAGGGCCGCAATAAGTGGTCGAGGAGGCTGTCTTCAAACCTGAGATCCTATTGTCTCAGCCTTTCAAGTACTGGGATTACAAGCGTGTGCCACCATGCCAGGCTTCAATTTTATCTCTTGATGTATTAATATTCTCTTTTGTTGTTGTTTCTAGAGGATGTCTCATTTTTTTTTCCAAATTTTCTCTGAACAATTTTGTTTCAGCTGCTATTGTTTTAATTTCTGTGAACTCTCCCTCTTAATTTTTTATTGAACTTTTCTATTATTTCCTGGCTGCAATATTTATATGTGTCCTTGTATTAATATTAGTTATTTTGAATGTTTCCTCTGTTCTTTCTATTGTTTTAATACCTACTGCCAAAAAAAAAAAAAAGAAACAGAGAGCTTCTCCAGCTGGTAGCAAAAACAGAAGTCAGAAAGATTCAAAGAATGAGAAGGATTTTGCAGTAATGGGGATGGAACCCAGGAGCATTCTACCTCCGAGCTATACCCCCAGGCCTATTTTTTCCATTATCATATAACGTAGCTACCATGGGTGAACAGCTCATCATATTCATGGATTTTGTGCACATTCAAAGGGGCGTGAGTCACACCAGGTCACCAGGGGTGCTGGGATTCTTCCTACAATTACAAGGCAGGGAAAACAGTCAGCTATGTTACACTGTAGGAAACGGTCTCAGGGAGTCAGATTGAAACAAGCCTTTGTCATAAGTCCTATCTCATAAGCACTCACAATGGTGTCATTAATTCCTGAGTATTTCCCGAGTCCAGCAGTCTGTTTCAGTAATCCTTCTGTAGCTATTTAGGATACAGACTGCCCTGCTCAACCAGTCATCTGGGTGCCTCTCATCTTCTTAAGAAGTGTTGACCTCTCTCACCAGAAGCTCATCTCCTCTGTTACTGTTCTTGTCATTAAAAAAAAGAATTTTATTGGTGCATTGTAGTCATACATCTTAATGAGGTACAAGATGGTGGATGTATACATGTACACATCACCCAATTAGCCCTTACCCAATTCCTGTCTCATTCCTTTTCTCTCCCTCCATCTCATGTTTGGCTTAGTGATTGACTTTGATATGTTTGTTTATATATATCACGGATGTTAAATTTCAATGGATGAATTCTGGTGGGACATATACAATCAATCTTTAGCAAGTACAAATGTACAAGGAAAAGGGAGGTTCTTGTACATTTGTATTTGCTAAGGATTGATTGTATGTGGCCCGCCGGAATTCATCCATTGGAATTTAACATTGAGGACATGGATGAAGAGGTGGGGACCTTGTGAGGTCTCTGCCCTCATGGTGAGATTGGTGTTCTGATAGAGGGGCTAAGGAAAGCAAATTGCTCCTTTCTTTAGTCTCCTTGCTGTGTGAGGGCACCATGTTGAGCCCTCCGACCACGCTGGATGCAGTTCTAGGCCTCACATGGGCAGCAGAGAGGGTGATTCGCCAGACGCTGCATCTACTAGGGCTTTGATATTGAATGTCTCAACCTCCAGAACGCCAAAAATAAAGTTCTGCTGTTTCAGGTATTTTATTATAGCAGCAGGAATGGACTGAGACACTAGTGTTTTATTAAGTTACTGTCTTTGAACTTTACTACCATCCATATAACACTTTTTCTTCAGGATTAACATTTTTCTCTACAAGAAAGTATCATTTGATGGCACCATAAAGCTGAATTGAATTAGGTAAAAGCTGACATTGAAATCAGAGATCCAAGGTTTCTGGTTCTTTCTTTAACATCAGGACAACTTTTAGTGACTCGTATATCTTACTTTCAGAAGACAAGGTTTTTTGTAGCATCGAGATGTGTTATCTGGTAAGTAAAATATTTATTTAATCACTGCGATAATTAAAAAAATATACCAAGGAACTACGGAACTACATGTTTGATAACAACTTGCAGATCTGGCTGCATTTTTATATGGATATTCTATCGGTGTTCTTTTAAACCTTGTTTAAAATGATTTTTTCCTTAGATTTAAGACATTGTTCTTAGATGGTAACAGATAAAATATTAAATAAATAGGCAAGCCTCAAAGGCATTCATCGCCTTGCCGGGTGTTGTCTTATTGATGTGCTCTTTCATGTCCTGCATGCTTTTTCAAACACGTCACACATTTTCTAAGTTCTTAAGACTGAAGCAGTATTTAGGGCTGAGAGCCAGAAGGAGCGAGGTGCACGTGGCTTTCCTTTCAGCTGAAAGAAAACCGATTTAAATCTGACTTACTACTTTGAAGCAAATGTCATTAAAATAAAATCCCATTAGTTCTAATTTAGAAATAGTCTAAGCCATTGAGTAGTACATCTGTTCACAGGCAAGAACTTCTTATCTATTTACTGATTATCTTACAAAAGTCATAAAACATAGTTGGTTTTTGACTCACTTAACTAATTAATTTTTGAGTCACAGTCACTGATAAATTGCAGGAAAAAAGCCAAAACACCATATAAGAGATATGGAGCCCTCATAGTATTGGAAGGGTGTTCATATTTAAGGACAATAGTACAAATTTAGTTGTACTATTCTAAAGGTATATTTTCTAACATCCTTAACAAAGTTTGCTCCTATTGAATTTCAGAACTGACACTTGAGGATTAATAAGTATAATTAACTGATTGACACATGCAATTAGCTTGATAATTTATGGACTTTTTCTTGTTTACTGGTTATTTGCCCACATAAAAGATATTTCATGTCTTAATATGGATTGGTTAAAATCTATATGGAAAATCATGGGTAGCATAACATTTCTAGTGGGTTGTTTTCTTGCTTTTCTTTCTGGGGCAATGCCCATGGGTCGTTAGAGATGTGCCCTTGGAAAGAATTAATGTAGCTTTCCTGGAATCCCAGTCTTTCTATGGCTTTCTGTCTTCCTATAATATCTCTCCCCTTGCGCTCACTCCTGCCATGTGATGCTATCCACTATGAGGTTCTCACAAGAGATGAACTAATGATGGCACTATACCTTTCAACCTCCAGAAGAGTGGGCTAAATTAGATCTCTTTTTAAAAAATAAGGTACCAGTCTCTGGTATTTTATTATAGTAACAGAAAACAGACTACTACATGTATAAGGACTGTTCCAGCATCTCAAAATTCATTTCTCACTTATTCAGAGTTGAATGTGCAGGTTCATAATGAACAGGTTATTCTGGATAATTCCCCTCCAAGTACTGACTCTGGAATCTAAATTTCTTCCTCTATGTAGTTTTATCTTCTATAACAAGTGACCTTTTTGTACTTAAAAATAGGGGGAGGGGAAGAAAGAATATGAAGGAGTGCAGAGGACTCTTTAAGGTATAGGACTGCAAGGGGAAATATTTCCATTCCTGTTTTACAGAAGCATTTTTTTTCAACCAATGCAAGCGAGAAGAGTTTCAGATGTACCATTTAAGGGGCTTGGAATGCTTCTCTCGAATTTGAATTTGAAGCAACTGTGCAGAGGAAAGAGAAATCTAAACTTCTTCTGTTGATAGAGAAGGGATATACATGTTTTCTCATGGTTGGAAACTGGCTTGGAATTATTTTAAAAGATATTTTTTCAAGAGGACTATGTGGAGAAGAGAAAGCTATCCCAACACACAGTCTGGGGTAGACTACTGAAATCCAGCAGCTAATATACTTTTTAAACCACTGTTAAAAAGTCATTGAAATAGTCCAGGGATCTTCTTTTAGGGGTCCCCAGTAAAAGGAAATTCCAGAGAAAAAATATGTCTCACCAAAGGAAAAGCCAACAATTGTTTATCTGACATGCAGAGAGACCACATGCACATTGCAATTGTGCCTACCACTTCGTAAGCTAAAAAGTACTTTGCAAGTGTGAGCTATTTTATAATAGCAGTTCATGAGTATGTTTGAACACATAACAGTGCTGCTAAAATTTTTTCTCACTAGAATTTCATATGTCTTCTTTGACTTGGAACAACCTAGGAAGATTTTGCATGACATATACATAACAAAGCATAATTGGAACTGCAGGCAAGTTCAGAAAAACCTCCTGTCTGCCCATATTTTCCAAAAGAAAGCCCTTTTATTCAATATCATTTCTGCCTTTGCCAGTGTTTTTATTACTAGTCTGGAAACACCATTTTCTCAGATGCAAGTATATGTGCATGCTTATTTATTAGCAAAATCTCATATGATAGTCTAGTAAATTAGTAAGAAAACAGAGCCATGGAGAATGAGAATCAAAAAGATAGTTAAGTAGAAATACTATAATGTGCAGATTGGGGGTAAAGGAGATTAAAGAAAAGGGGAGGAAAGTGTAAATAACACAAACTGTGTGATCACAAAACCTGATTGGAAATTAACTTATTAGAGGTGATTTCAATCAACTAAACAACGTGTGCACCATTTTTTTTAAGTTTTCTTTGAAGATTTAAGTGTCTGTGGAGGGAGATTATTTGGTGATGCCAGGTTTTTAACTTGTATGCCACATACAGCTTTGATAGGACTCATACTGATTGATCCCTTTGTAAAAGTAGTGGTGGTCAGGATATGACAGGGTGTTGTATATTCCTGAACTTAACAGCAAAACAATTCTGACAAATATTTCAATATTGTGGGGGAAAACTGGAGATGGTTTTAATACAATGATCTTCTGAAAAGTCCAAATCCAAAACGCAAGATATTTGTTGTGCTCTTCCATTCTCTCTCATCTGCCATCAGTGAACAGTCTTGGTTTTGGTTGTTGGAGGGGGCTGTAGCCACTTTAAACTGAATATCCATTTAAAGCAGGAGGATATTTACAAAATATACAATACTGTAATATGGTCACACGGATTATTTAACGGCTTAAGACTTTAGTGGTGTTGGAACAGGGTGAATGTATTTTGCTTATGAATCTTGGGGATCAGAGGTTAAATTGAGATAGGAGGAAAAATGATTGTCTAAAGATGTCTATGTCCTAATCTCTGGAAACAATACATTATGTTACATTAAAAAAGAGTATTAATGTAGCAGAGGGAATTAAGGCTTCTAATAAGTTTACCTTAGAACAGGGGGATTCTTTTGAATTATCTTTGTAGGTCTGTTATGGTTTGGATATAGAATGTCTCCCAGAAAAGCTCATCTGTTGTCAGTGCAGCAAGGTTCAGAGGTGGGATATGGCTGAAGGAAGTGTTCCATTGGTGGAGGGTGTGGCTTTGAGGATGGTATCTGTCTCTACCTGCTTCCCATCCTCTCTGTTCTTCTGCTATATCGCCAGGGTGTCTTCTTTGGAGCTGGTAGACTATGGACTGAACCTTGAAAACCATGATTCAGAATAAAAGTTTCTTGTCTAAGTTGATATTGTCAGTTATTTTCTTCACAGTAATGAAAAACTAATTCAGGGACCTAGGTAGTCACAAGGATCCTTAAATGTGGAAGATGGAGGCTGAAGAGAAAGTCAGAGGAATGTGATGGGAAAAATAGACCCATTATCGCTAAACTTGAAGATGGAGGGAGAATGTCATTGGACAAGGAGTATGGGCAGATTTTAGAGGATAGAAAAGGCAAGGAAAGAGGTTCTTCCCTAGACAGTGCTGCAGCTTTGATTCAAACAGATCATTCCCAAGTAAGAGCTATGTCAATGTTTTTAACTGAACCAATGTAAGGTAAGTAATTTTGTGTTGTTTTAAGCCACTAAATTTGTGACAATTCGTTACACCAGAAATAGAAAGCTCAGATGGAAACATATGCTGAATTTATCAATACTCTGTAGTCATATGAGTATAAATTAGCTGGACTTAAAACCCGTTGACCTGCCCCTAATCATTTGTCTGTATCTGTCTGTTTTCCCTGTTTGAAGCCTGGTGGGAAAATTTGAAGCCTCAGGAGTTGCCCAAATGGGCAGGTTCTAGAAATAGGTTGTAGTATACAAAGCTCTTAGTAGAACAGACACTGCCCTTTGATGATCACTTGACCTTAGATAGGTATAATTTTTATTTCATTCACCAACACATGGAGAAAAAGTATGGATTTCAAGCAGCAATTAGAAGAAGAAGAAATTGGTAATTTTACAACTGGGGAAACAATACCAGTGAGAAAATTTATAGAAAACTTTTAAAAGTATGGGAATAAAATCATTCTAATACCCTACTGACTAAATGCTTCCCAAGTAAATAAGTGCTGGGAAGGAGAAAAATAGCTAGGGGGTCACAATTTTTAATTGACAGTGGCCCATTACTTTATCCTTAGTTCTGGAAATGGAACTATTTTTCTTAGACAAGGATAAAACCAAAGTCTATTTCATTATAAATTTGTCTTCCCAGAAAGTTTTTGTTCAGAAAGAGAAGGATAGAACCAATAAATATATTTACCAAGGACTTCAAGAAATTTCTGAAGGCCACATTATCTGAGCAAATACTTTGTTCATCTGGGTTAATAGCTCATACATAGGACATTAGGTTGACCAACCGAGCAGAAAGACCACTTCACACTACTGTCTAAATGTGAAAACTTGTTTAAAGATCGTACCTCACTGTGTCCACCAGCCCTAAATTCCTGCATCATGAATTTAGTCCAATCTCTATTAGAGGCCCACATCGAAAAATCTGCATTCAACCTATGAACCCAAATCCCATAGTCCTGCAAACCTCGTCTCCTGACCTGAGCTTTCTGAGACAGTACTCAGTACAGTGGCATTCTCCCTTACTACTGTGGGGTTAATAAAGTAGGCTTGACTTGATAAACAAATGATTTAGCGGAGTATCAGGGAGCTGGCAGTTGACATTTAAAGTGTCTTAGAACAAAAGAGTAAGAAAAAAAGAACTTTTAGGCTTATCTAATTGTGTGCCACATGTGGTTATGGGTTGAAATAGAGTTTGGGGTGGTCAAATTATTTCTTGATTTATTAAATTAGCCAGCTTAAAGGAGGGAAATATAAACACTAATTGTCATCACAAGAAATAAAAGACATTTTATATATTTATGACAAAATGCCTAACAAATAATTGCAAGTACATCACGGAGAATATATTTACAATATTTCTCAAGAATCCTGTAGCAGCTGCCGCTATTTTCCAACTTTGCAAAAAGAAAAGTTATTTTTTTTCTTTTTCATTGCTTGCCTTCAAGTCTGTGGTATATGTAGTATAATAAATGTTCATGGTGAATATTTGTTTAAAAATTCTAAGGGGTTATGAAGAATTAATCAAATTACATCAAGATTTTCATTTAAAAATATATCATTGCAATGTGTTCGGCTGTTAATATTGTTAAACTTTGAAGAGAGTCATTTCCATTTCTAGTTTGACTTGAAAAACATATAGTACAATTGCATCTGGTGCCACTAAACATATTTGCTTCCTCTACTCGTGGTGACAGTATCAACTTATAGCATTGAGTTTGTTGCACAAAATCATTAATTAATTACAAAGGGGAATAGTGTGGAAGACTAGGAAAAGTCTCTCTCTCTCTCTTTCACTATATATATATATAATATGTTTATAAAATTTAGTCTGGTTACACAAGGTCCTCTCTTTGTTTCCTAGATGTAATTTTAAACTTTTCTCTATTTTTTTGAGAATGCCTTAATTGTGTCTGAAAACAGAAGATATTTTATTTAACACATCCTCATATTGACATATATATGTATATATATTTATATATGTATATATAAATTATATTTATATGTATATATATTTATATGTATATTTATATGTATGTGTGTGTGTATATATATATATATTTGGTGGTACTGAGGTTCCTGGAAGCCCTTCTACCTCCAGGCTACACTTCCAGACCTATTTTATACTTTTTATTTGGAAACAGGGTCTTTTAAGCCAGCATGGCTGGCTTCGAACCTGCGCGATCCTCCTGTTTCTGCCTCCCAAGCACGGGGATTACAAGCGTGCACCACCACGCCTGGCTTGACCCACATATTTTTAAATTAAATGATGGTTTGAATTAAAGTGAACCAGATGTACGGTCACCGAGAAGCCATGTCATTACTGTAGGGTTAATTCTGGCCCTTCTCGCTCCTTCCCTGTCTGATTGCCATTGATTCTTTAGAGCACTTCCCGTCCTAGTGTTGCTCCATACTCCTAACCCAAGAATGGATCTTCTCTATTATCTTGAGTGCATATATTATTCTGCTTCACAATCTTTTAGTGGTTCCTTAAATCCTTGGGAAATGTTCAAACACTTTAAAATAACAACATATATGGCCCTGGCCTACCACTCAAGCATTCTCTCTTGGAACTACCCTATGTGCACACTTTGCCTAAGACATTTTGTACTGATTGGTACCCCACACTTCTGATCAGCCAACTCTTCTTCATGTTTAAGAATGTAGCGCTGTTCTCCAGGTTACCCTCCATGACTTGCCCCACCCTGAGTTAGATGGTATGGGCTGTGCCCACAGTACCTTGAGTACACTCTGATCACACCATAGTACCTTGGTATAATCACTATCTGCTTGCCTTCTGTCTTCTCCAATAGACTGGAAATCCTCCAGTTTGGGAGCCAGGGCATTCATCTTTGTAGCCCTGTACATTACCAGGTTACCTTACTGAATTAATTAAAGAAATGTGTTTTTACAAGGTGTTTTGGGTGGAATTGTACTTTTCTACATTCTATTCTAATATCTTGGAATCCTAACTACCAGTTTCTCAGAATGTGACCATATGTGGAGACCAGGTCTTTAGAGGTGAAGAGATTAGGCTGGGCTCAAAGGCAGTAGATTATCATCCTTCTCTGAAGTGATTAAGACACAGGTGTTCAGCATGAAACCAGGGAAAGACACACTGGGCACCTACAAGCCCAGGAGAGAGGCCTCAGAAGAAAGGACACTGTTGCCACTACCTTGATCTCAGACTCCTGACTGCCAGCACTGGGAGGAAATAAAATTCTATCATTTAACCCACTCAGTCTGTGGTGCTTTGCTCTGTTGGCAAACTCATACACAGGGTAATGACTTTTAGTCGTGAAAATAAGTGGAAAATCTATCTAAAACAAACCAGTAAAACTTGGGATAAATATATATTTTGTACATATCAAATATATTATTTTTGTTTTATGTTAACTCAATTTGATAGCTATTTTTACTTTCAGAAAAGGACAGTCACTAGAGTTTATATCATAATTTTTACCTTTGAGTTCTGTTTTCCCCATCTTTGTAGGCACATGATGTCAATATATTATTTAACCCATTTCTAAGCCTGTGACTTGATTTATAATAACAAATGTTTGGCATTACTTTTTATTTTTTTATTTATTTTTATTTTTTATTTTTTTCTTCCTTTGAGCTCACTAGAACCTTTTATTTTTTATTTTTTTAACAATTTTTAATTGAACATAAGTAGTATACATTTACACTATATTTGGTGTCCTCTCCCCCCGCCCCCATTTTCTCCCCCCCCCCCACCAATGGTTGTCCAGGTTAACCATGTCTTATTCATAATTTTACACATGTTCAGGTGTAGACCCTCATTAATCAAGATCGGCCTTTCTCCTCTCCTATCTTTCCATTAAAACTTAGCTAGTATTTCCCCTCTAATATCTGGGGTCCTACTGGTATCCTTGTGTTTTCTAGTTTGGGCATATTAGAGGAAACATCTTCTCCTTCTGTGCTTGGCTGATCTCACTTAACATGATGCTCTCCAGGGCTTTCCATCTTCTTGCAAATGATATAATTTTTTTGTTCTTTATGGCTGAGTAGAATTCCATTGTGTGTATTTCCCACAGTTTTGCTATCCATTCATCTGTTGATGGTGATCTGGGTTGGTTCCATATTTTGGCTATTACAAATTGTGCTGCTATGAACATAGGTATGCATATGTTGCTGTATTTCTCTGAATTCAACCCCTTTGGAAAGATACCCAGGAGTGGTATAGCTGGATCATATGGTGGATCTATTCCCAACTTTCTCAGGAATCTCCACACAGATCTCCATAGTGGCTGAACTAGTTTGCACTCCCACCAACATTGTAAAAGAGTTCCTCTTTCCCCACATCCTCGCCAGCATTTGTTGTTGTTTGATTTCTTTATGTTTGCTACTCTGACTGGGGTTAGATGGAATCTCAGTGTAGTTTTGATTTGCATCTCCCTGATGGCCAGTGATGAAGAACATCTTTTCATGTATCTAAAAGACCTCTACAACAAAAACTATAAAACAGTAAAGAAAGAAATTGAAGAAAACCTTGGAAGATGGAAAGATCTCCCGTGCTCATGGATAGGCAGAATAAATATCATCAAAATGGCCATTCTGCCAAAACTGATCTATAGGTTCAATGCAATTCCCATTAAAATACCAGTGACATTCTTCAGAGACCTAGAAAAATCAATCATGAACTTCATATGGAGAAAGAAAAGACCTAGAATAGCCAAAGCAATTCTCAATAACAAGAAACACGCAGGAGGCATTACAATCCCAGACTTCAAACTATACTATAGAGCAATAGTAGTAAAAACAGCATGGTACTGGCACAAAAACAGATATACTGACCAGTGGATTAGAATAGAAGATACAGAAACAAACCCACACATCTTTAGTCAATTAATCTTTGACAAAGGGGCCAAACACATACGCTGGAGAAAAGACAGCCTTTTCAACAAGTGGTGCTGGGAGAACTGGCTAACCATTTGTAAAAAGATGAATCTAAACCCCTATATCTCACCAAACACAGGAATCAACTCAAGATGGATCAAAGACTTAGAAATTAGACCTGAGACGGTGAAGTTAGTAGAGGAGAGCATAGGTTCAACACTACAACATATTGGCACAGGCAGTAACTTTCTCAACAAAACCCCCAAAGCTCAGGAAATTAAAGCAAGAATAAACAAGTGGGATAACATCAAACTAAAAAGTTTCTTCTCATCAAAGGAAACTATCAATAACCTAAAGAGGAAGCCTACAGAATGGGAAAAGATCTTTACCAGCCACCACTCTGATAGGGGGCTAATATCCAGAGTATACAAAGAGCTTAAAAGACTCTACACTAGCAAAACAAACAACCCAATCAAGAAATGGGCAAATGAACTAGACACTTCACAAAAGAAGAGATACAAAGGGCCAATAGATACATGAAAAGATGTTCTTCATCATTGGCATTACTTTTTAAAAAACATTGTTTAAATAAAAATATAAAAATGTTTTATATTATTTTACTCCATAGTCAGATATTTGTTTTACATGTAATTTACTAGATCTGAAGATTCATTATCTATTACAAGCTGAATATCCCTAATCTGAAAACACAAAATCTGAAATATTCTAAAAGCTAAAGAATTTTGGGTGCCAACATTACACAATGCATACATGCATTGAACTCTTACATGATACCCCATTAATCTGTACAATCCTAAGTTTTTATGTATCAGTTCAAAAGTAAAAAGAAAGTATGGTCTCCTTTTCTCGATTAGAGGATTTCTGGGTTCAGTGATCTTTTGGGCAGAAGTGAGTACTGTTGCCTCCTATTTCACAGTGTGGCGTTGTTACCATTGTTTTTACTTCTATCTTTAAGCATTCCGCCTTTTGCTTTTGCTTATACGTCCACCACCCAGTTTCCCCAGGGCACTTCTTTTCTATCCCTTTTAAGCCTGCCAGTGCTTGGAGTCCTGCACTTGCAAGTCCCTTCCTTGAAGTCTTGGCTCTGATCTAGTAGGAAGGAAGGACTCTTTTTCAGTATTTTCTTATTTAGGGTAAATTACCTTTCCTGAAGGTGGCTTTAGATTTATCTTGCACCCTTTATCCCTCATCTTTCTCCACCATTCTCCCCATACCTCCTGGCTCTCTGCAGGGTGCTTCTTGTTCTCTGCTCATAGGACTTGGGTCTTGGTGGTTCCATTTCCTGGTTATGGTCTGGGGTCTCTTCTCTTCTGGTTGATCTGTAGGATGATAGAAAGTCTTTGCACTGAGTGTCAGGCTTAGCTAGGCATCATCAACCTGGCTCATCTATATATTATAATAAAATACCTGATTTATGATTTTATAATAAATTTTCTTTATTCCTTAAAAATATTAACTAAGCCAGGTGTGGTGGTGCACACCTGTAACCCCCATGCTTGGGAGGCTGGGACAGGAGGATTGTACAGGTTCGAAGCCAGCCTCAGCTACTTAGTGAGGCTCTCGGCAACTTAGTGAGACCCTGTTTCCAAATAAAATATAAAATAGGTCTGGGAGTGTAGCCTGGAGGTCGAAAACCTCTGGATTCCATCCCCAATACCACAAAAAAATATATTAACTAGTATCTTTTACAAGTTTATTCTCCCATATGAACTAAAGAGTTTGTCATGTTAAAGCTACCTTTGAGGTATAATTACATTTTATTTTTATATTAAAAATAATGCCTACAATATTTAATCATTGTATCTAGGAACATAAATGCCATATAATTTAATTTTCACTATTCTACTGATAGGAAATACACATGTATGCATACACATACATAATCACATATGTTACTGAAAATGATCACATATGATATTTTAAAGCAATTTGAAATAAATATTGGTATCAACTGTATTTGATTATCAAAACAGCTGAGTTAGATAGTCATTTCTTTGTACAAATACACCACACTATAGCTAGGAAAGGTATTATACTCTTAAATGAATTAAGTGTCAGAAAATATAAATGACTTTCCTAAATTCACAGAGTTGACTGGTATCACATTTGGGTCCAGGTTCTATAACTGACTGACTTTCTACGTCATTTCTTTTATCTACCCCAGGATCATGATATTAAATCTCTACATGCTGAAAAGTTATAATCAAACATTTGTTATTTGATCATCTCTGGATCTATCATTTTTGGATATTATTTGGTCTTTTTCCGATTGACAGATCACATACACATAGCCATTTGTTTCTGTACATCTTGTTTACATAAAGGAATTGCTAAACATGTGTTTAATGAATGAACATAGATACATATGCATACATGTAAGTGAGTATCTAAAGTGATGTTGCAGTGTCATTTTTCTCGAGAAGATTAAATAACCCTTTTTTCTAGGTTACAAACAAGTTTTTTATTTTCAGATGTTTTCCTTCTTTGAATTCCTCTCCTTTCTCTTCTTCCCTTTCCTTCTTTGCACATGACCACCTCCTCCCTTTGTCTTGTGTTCTTCTTTTTCTGTATTTTTACTCTCGTGTGGAAATAGTGATTACAAATACATCTTGAAGCTTCAGGTGAGTTCTCGGCTCAGTAGAAATCATTGGCCTTAGCCGGGCATGGTGGCGCACGCTTGTAATCCCTGCGCTTGGGAGGCGGAGACAGGAGGATTGCACAGGTTCAAAGCCAGCCATGCTGGTTTAAGAGACCCTGTTTCCAAATAAAAATATATTTAAAAAATAGGCCTGGGAGTGTAGCCCGGAGGTAGAAGGGTTTCCAGGAACCCCAGTACCACCAAAAAAAGAAAAAAAATCATTGGCCTTCTCAAATCCATCCATGTTCATGTTAAAAAAAACAAACAAACAAAAAAAAAACAACCAAGAAAGTAATTTGAAATTTTTAGTTTATAATTGATTTACAATATAATGGATATTGCAGAAATGATGCTATTTTACTCTTCAGAAATTCCAGCAAGGCTATATGTGTTCAGTAACAGTCAACAGTCAAGTATGGTTAATATTAATAAGTAGAAAAAGAGATTTTTTAAAAAACCATCAATTTACTAAATGCCTACTCTGCATTAAATATGGAATCAGCCAATTTTACGTTATCAAATTTAATCCTTTTAATGTTTTGCATGTCACTCATAAAAATTAGAAGCTCAGATTGGGAGAGATTAATCACCTAGCAGGGGTTATTTGGCAGGTCAGTGAAGGACTAGGGGTGGAGGGAAGGTCGGTCTCATTCCAAACCTCTTTCCATCAAAATGTACAGAAAGGGTAACTCTATTGATAAGATCTCTAATTATGGCATTTGTCTGAAAGAAAAAAAAAAGGAGGTCATCTGTCTATATACATCTGCCTGTGCATATTAGAAGAATTTTCTAAGATAATTGTAGATACTATTTCATATAATCCTTTCTCCCAGTGAAAGAGGAAACGGTCCTTTGAGTGCATCTTTATTGAGGTATTTCTTATCTTGTCTGCTGCAGGCTATGGCATCTAAACCCTGAAAAGTCCCCAGTAGATTTTAGGCCCAAATGAAATCATGTTTGTCTTCTGTGTTATTACTTTTCAAGAGAGCGATTTGTGGTGCAAATGTCACAAGGGACTGTAGTTAGCAGGAAGTCCTACACTGAGGGAACAAGTTGGTCCAGCCCCTGCCCCCTGGTAGGGTACCCAAAGCCCAGTTTCTAAGAGGGCTTTTCTTATCTTTTTGCTTTTTATTTGTTGCATTAAAATTTTACAACATATTATGGTACAGAGTGTCAGAAAGAGGTGTGCATACAGCTCTTGGTGCTTTACTTTATACATTTTTAAAAGAAATTAACCATTTTTAAATACATCATTGTGGATGAAATTTCTCATATTTTTAATGTATTATTTTTTTTGGTAGTAGGGATTGCATAAAGAGGCATTCTACTTCTAAGCTACACCCCCAGCCCTTTTTATTCTTTTGTTTGTTGCTAAGACTGGTCTGGAGCCTGTCATTCTCTCTTCTCAGCCTCACAAGTACTAAAAATACAGGCATGTGCACCAAGGCCCCGCTTCATGTTTAACATTTATAAACTACATGCAGTTAATGATTTAACAACTACCATTTTCAGGGGAAAACATCATCTCGGCATAGAAAGAAGGAACTTCAGGAAATCAGTATCTCATAGGTGTGGAATTTATATTTATTTCTATTCTTATTGACTGGATTGCTTCAATAAAATATATTGTCTACACATTGATCATAATTTCTTATAGCTAAATGGAGATAACTATAATAAACCATCATGGTATATTGCTAATTTAAATTTTGTTTATCGGACAGATAGATGCTTATAAGTAAATACAAATCAGTGAAGTAATGTTTAGGAAGCAAACATTTTTGTTTCCCTTTTGGTCCATAGATTGTTTCTGAGAAGTTTATAATTTTCTGAGATAGTGTTAGGATTTCTTCCTGCTAAGAGGGTCTTAAAACTCAACTGATAGAAATCACTTAGATCTTAAAGAAGATAAGTCTCTTGGGCTACACCTGACGTACAGACTCAACAAATATGCACTGGGAAGGAGGAACATTTTTAAAGCCCTTGGTGTTCCCAATGACTTATGAAATTTTGGAATAACAGAGATGACTTGAATTTATTGAACTTTATTGAGTGTGTATTATGGGCTAGATATTGTATAACATGTTAAAAATAATGATAGGATTAAATGCATACACCCTGTGAAATTGGTACTATTTTACCACGACCAATTCACAGATGTGCATAGGGAGGCTGAGAACCAAAGCTTAAGTTACAAAGTATATAGTGGTCGGGGTGGGATTTAATTCAGCCCAGGGAATTTGACTCCAGATCCTGGTCTGGTAAGCAGCATATGCTACCACTTCTCACACACTACCACTCTTCCATGGAGTTCTTCACAGTAACAAATTTTCCCTTTACTTGGGTTTTACCCTGTTGGCCTTTGGTGACTTTGGGTGAACCAGCAGCTTTGCTGAGATTTTACCTCTGCGGGTGGCACAACCCACAGGAATTGTGATAGTGCCAGAGTCTTCCAAAGAAAAAAAGTGTCTGTTTTAGTCATGCACATAGACTTAAGTATCGTACTGGTGAAATTTAAGTTTGGGACTTGTGCTCTCTCCTAGCCTCCACACTTACGAACATTGCTATTGAGAATTCAGTATGTATGCACATGTTGTCAGTTCCCATGGTACCAGCTATAATGCCAGCTTTTCCCTTCTAGGGAAAAACTCAGTTACCAGGTGAATGACAGGGTTATTGAAAGGGATAAATTTGAATCTGCTGCAATTAATGGAAGGAGAAAATCATTTGCATATTTTATTATTGATTAATAATAAAATGATTAATATCACATATTAATCATTTTCATATTAAATTTTCACATATTCTAATTTTTGTAAGTAACAGATATCTTGCAATACCCCTCATGACTGATTTAACACATTATGACATTTATCCCTGGCTTGCCAACAGCAGTCTTAAAAGTCAGGTTTGGCTGATAGAACTTAATTCATCTGTTTTCGTCATTGTCCTGACTCAGGTAACTCTTCCAGAATGGTTGTATCCGTCCAGAATAGCCCAGACTTCCCACTTACTTTGATGTGAATTGGCAATGGCATCACTCCACCCCTCTTTCATGAACACAGGAAGGATTTGAGGTAACACATTTGGAAGCATTGTGTATTCTTTGGGGGAAGTCCGAGATGAAATATTATCATAATGGGTTCATCTTATCTGACATATTAAAAATAATTGTGACAGTAGGAGGGCAAAACTATCTCATTACTGGCTGCTTAATAGAAGCCTTTAGTGGCCTGCGGGTAAAAGAGCAGATTAGCTCAATGCAATGCCAGTGGGGAATTGCTTAATTATAATAGAACGTGGCACAAAAGATATGATGAGTGCCCAGGAACAGTTAGAGATTCAGTTCATTTCGATAGCTTCCCAAGGCTGCTTTTCCTAGCTCTGCTCACAGAGGGTCTCACTGTGGAATGGGAGGGAAGACAGGACCTCACTGGTATCTGAAGGAAGGTAGAGGAAGATGGAGCTGGGCATGCCCTGTAAGGTCCCCAAGTCCCTCGCGTGGTCTGCAGGACCCCACACTGCTCCACCCTTCCTCACTCTTCCTCTTGGACGGAATTTGCACCAGGCCATCTCTCCCTGTATACAGAACCTTGGGCTTGGGTGAAGTTCAGTAAGGGCTGCAGAGACCCTCTGCCCCCCACTAATGTTCTTTGGGTTATTTGAGATGTTGATGATGATGACACATCCATTTATTATACTAGTGGTAAAAAGGAAGAAAGTGACTATGTGGAAAGACGCTCAGGGTTAAACCACATGAGAAGTGGATTCTGCAGTTCAAGCTCGTTTTGCTTTCTATGTAGGCAGCTCTTGCCGTCATTCCTAGTGGCATTACCTCTAATACCTTCACTGATAAATTATGGCCCCTAGCTTTCCAAAAGATGGTACAAATTGTTTTTTTTTTATGATAAACATACTACACAAAAATGACTACAGGGTCTCATTGAAGTGAAGTTAATTTTTAAAACAAGGGGGGGGGTTGGTGTGGATTCTTCTTAAATCAAATAATGATGTAGAAAGTTACCAGAAACCTGGGTATTTGTTTTAACCCCCCTTTGGTGTAGGACATTTCTTATTTTATAAACATATATTAAATCCTTTCACAAGTTATGCAAATGTAGGTTGGACTTTATTTATTTGTATCAAATATACCACTGGGTCTGCTGTCTCATTAAGAGCTAGCACTCATCCCTTCCTAGCTGATAGATTATTTTCATTACATGGTTTCTTTTAAGGCTATTTGAAAAGCAGGGGTCGTCTTTGGCTAATGAGCTTCTAGTGACCAGAACAGCATCTTTTGTTAAGGTACTTTGGAATTTGATTAATTAGGAGAGCAGCCCTGCTCTTTTCTGCAGGCATCATTCATAAATCATTCCCTATGGTTTGCAGCAAAATCATCCCACTCTGTTACTAGTAGAGTCTCCACAGCACCTTCTAAAACCACCGGAAATGAACTCTATTCCTCATATATTAAAATTTCTTTTATCATTATGCCCACCTAGAATAAGGCAACAGACTAGGAAGCCAAACGTTTTTACTTTATATATGGTGGAAACTTTTTCTGAGCAAATGATTGGGTTGGTAATATGAAGAGACAACAACTAACCAAATGGTCAACCAAGGTGAGCTGGAAGCATGGGCAACAGAAATAGCTTTTGGAATCTTGCATGCTTAATTTTTTCTGGACTATTTTGCAGTTTTGTTTTTATTGTTCAACAAGATCCGTAGACTCAGATACATCTGAATTTTCCCCATCACCATTAGGCATTTACATTTTCAGTTGGAAGGTTATTTACTCATTGTCAACCCTTTAAAAGCATTATTCAGTGTTATAAATATTCGATGCTATCTATTTTTAAAAAGAAGTCATTCTTGATCGATAGCTCCACCAAACCTGCTTAACATTTACTGGCATCTAACCTAGTGGTAATCTGTAATTGACATAGCATTTTCCTCGGCATGGCTAGAATATAGTAATTATAAAGAAAAGAATGTGTGCACCACTCCTGAGAGAACACTATTACAGTCATTTTGCAGCTAGTTAAGCAGAGAGGTCAAGTTCATTTTTCAAGGGAAGATAGCAGCCTGGTGGTCCAACCAGGCACAAAACTTGGAATTCTAATTGTGGAATCTAGTCCACAGGTAGAAGCATTGCATTTGAAACGCAAAGGGATTAATTAAAGGCAGACCTCATGGCTTTTGGGTGTTTGGGAAGTACAGTGCTGAAATTGTTCCTTACTGTCTTGGACTAGGAAATCTAAGTGATCACTAGATCCACGTGCTTTGTCTTCTTTCTTCCCAGCATATTCTTCTTGACTACATGGACAAATGGCTTACCTCAGAAGCCTCAGCTTCTTGTCCTACAAACTGGGACCGTACTATCTGCCCTTTCTGTCTCATGAGATTGTTGTCAGAATCTGTGAGGCAGGAGATGTCACATTGCTTCTCCAAACACTGAACATTCTCCATGATCAACACAGTTATCCTTAGACCTTTTAAAGAAAGATCAGACTAAAAATCTTCTTTCTCGTTGGCAGTCTTCTAACTTCATTTGATAATTGGCAGTTAGTTGTCATCCATACACATTGAAGATTTTTCGAAAGTGGTAACACATACAAAGGTTGCCAAAGTACAGAGCTTGTTTGGTGAAACTTCACCCTCGTTAACATTTTTTTTTTTTTTTGGTGGTACTGGGGTTCCTGGAAGCCCTTCTTCCTCCGGGCTACACTCCCAGACCTATTTTTACATTTTTTAAATTTGGAAACAGGGTCTCCTAAGCCAGCGCGCGCGGCTGGCTTCGAACCTGCGCGATCCTCCTGTCTCTGCCTCCCAAGCGAGGGGATTACAAGCGTGCGCCACCACGCCCGGCCTCACCCTCATTACATTTTCTAGACAACGCACACAGATGTTATAATGGAATCTTCCCTGTGCCTTTGGCCAAGAAAACTTCTTTGAGCCTGGCACCAATGCATACATCAGGAGTCCCCATCTCCTTCAGGACAAATTTCTAGATCAGTGCTCTAGGGGCATGCTTCTCAAAGCCACTCTGTAGATGTGTTTTGAATATTGACGGTGAGTCTTGGGTTTCCTCGTCTTCTCCTCCTGGATGGCAGAATACTCATCTTTTCCTCACCATCCTTTTTGTGTGTGTGTGTGGCAATCATGCAGGTGGACTGCAATTAGCTTGTGATGAAAATCTACATTTTAAAGGAAGCATTGGAATCCCCTTTATAGTTTACCAGTGCAAGGAAGACCTGTGAAAGGTATAACAAAGGAACATTTTATTGTGATTATCAATCATGCATGCTAGAATAACTGCAAATGGACAATTATGCAATGTTTTAAAATTAATTTTTACAGCCAAGCTTGCAAATTCCTGAGAATTTTTTTTTTTCATTTAGTAGTCTTGGCATGGGAGTTTGTATAGGCATTTATCTTGGGCTCTATGTCTACCAGGAATGACACGGGTTGTGAATAATAATTTGAAATTTAGAAATTGATATGTGCTACTCAGAGAGAGTTTATAATAAACAAATGTGACTATGCGATGTCAAAGCAATTAATTATATTGCTGTAGATTTTTCTATAGGATCTCAGAGTAGCAAAGGTCATTGGCTCATCAGTTCAATTTTCTTTCAAAAATCTACAGGAAAAAGATCTCCCAAATCTGAATCCAGAGAATAAAAAACAACAACAACTATGGCTGTTAGAGAAGCCATGATATAAGTTCCCCTAAGTATATTGAATGTTTTGTTTTAAAAAAGTCACTACTTTCATTTATATGCATTTCAATCCATAGCAATCCCCCATCTATGCAGCACATTTTAAGTGTTTCATTTAAAGGCATTATGGGGCTCTGAACTGTGTCAAATGCATCTTTGACACCTGTGTAAATGTTTCAGGAGAGAATTATGGAATGGCAGTATAATTTTCTATTGAAGAAAGCCTAATGGATCATAGAAAATGTCCAAATTGGCATGTGTAATTTCAATGTATGGCTCTTAGTGTTTCCCTAAAGGTGTTAGACTAATGAGATAAGTAATGTTACAAAGAACAATTTATTTTGCTTTATTTACCCAGTTCTGTTGCTTCATGCACTGCCTTCAGTTTACCCATAAAAACTTAACTTAGGGCCATTCTTGTGATTAAAGAAGAAAAGCCTCATGATCCAATAAGGTGACATTATTATTATTTTTTTTAGTCTGTCACCATTGAGGATATTTTAGAAACTCATTGCTTAATTGACTAGCTGTCTGAGACTGATTTATTGCTTCGGCGAACTTAAAATGTTAAAATTATTCAGAAAGTAAATACTGATTTCAACTAGCTCTTATTATTCTGAAAATGGAAGCACTATTTTAATATTCATTGACTTGAACCTTGGTAGAATGATTCCTAAAACTTTGCGTTGTCACTGTGTTTTGGTCCGTTATTTCCCATAATCCTGAGAGACCCACATCGGATCTGCCACAGTTAACAGGGTTTACTTTCTTTAGCTTCTTATTACCTGATTCTCCCTGTAGCCTTCTCCAACTCTTAGCTCCCACTACAACTCCTCATTTTCACACAGCCTCATCTCTCAGCTATGATTTCATCAATATACTCCACATCGCTTTTGTAGGGCCTAGGTATCAGAGTTTTCGGAAACTTGAAAATGAATGTATACCATCCACAGTGGAAATTTGGAATCCAGGGATAGTGGTACTTGGAAAAACACATCCTGATGACTGCAGGGAGACATTTTCATTGCACTCTTCATCTCCTTCTGTTGCGAACTGGCTCTTGGTCTTTGTGAAATACTTGTAACTGTCACATCTGCTTAACAGAAGGATTTATCTACAGGAAAGAAATTGTGTGGGGCAATAAGGCAAGGTAAATTTTTTAAAAAACTTTTATTGGTACATGGTAGTCATACATCTTAATGGGATACAAGATGCACATATCACCCAATTAGCCCTTACCCAATTCCCACCCCATTTCCTCCCCATCCTTCTTCTCATGCTTGGCTTAATGATTGACTTTGAAATGTTTGTTTAAGTACATCATGTGCATTAAAGGATTTTCCTCTTCCCCCCTTCCATTCCCCTCAGGTCACCTTATTTGCTCATCTATAGAATCTCCTTCTAGGCTAGGTAATTTTTAAAGGTTGAGTGATAACTATTTTTGAATATTAACCAAGATAATCTTGGCTCCCAATCTTGAACTCCATCTCAATGGAGGCAGGAGAAGGAGCTCCCTGGTCCTGTAAGTATGGTGTGTTTGTGTGCCTTTGGAAAGCTATCCCTCCTTCTGGGCTTGCTCTACAGTCATTCCCAGAGAGCTTGGTTTTGGAAGACTGTAACACCCAGAGTCCCTTGCTGAATGTCTTTTGACTAGCTATCCCGATGGGATGGAAAGCATCAGCAAAAATTGGAAAATGTGTGGAAGGGGAATGAGAGAGGGAGAGAGAGAGGGAGAGAGAGGGAGAAAGAGAGGGAGGGAGGGAGGGAGAGAGAGAGAGAGAGAAGGGGAGGGAAGGGGAGGGAAGGGGAAGGGGGAGGAGAAGGAGGGGAGGGAGGGAGAGAGAGGATGAGAATAGAGAGAATGAATGAGAATATTATTCCTCCCCTCTCTCTCCTTGTTCCAGCACCTCTACTTCAAGTTGCCACAACTTTTATGTGGTTTCTGTTTTTAATACCATTTCTCCCTTGTTCTTTTGGTTTCCCTCTGTTGCTGGTCCCTGGAAGCTTGGCTCTCCTTTCTGTCATCCATTAACCCTGCCGACACCTCTGTAAGCAATCTTCCCAGTCGAGTCTCTTTGTCTGGGCTGAATGCCATCTCCTGTCACTGGCTCTGTCTGATACAAGAGTTGTGTGATGCTGAGGTTGCAGAGTTTGCTCGATGCCATTCCCCTGTGACTCCAGGATCTTGTGCTATGGGGAAGTGCCTGCCTAACAAAATAAGAGTGCAGTGTCCAAGAGCAAACTAAAGGAGGTAAGGGAGACCTAGGTTTAATTTTATGCAAGAAACTTAAACAATACAGTCTCTGCTTCTTCCTCTGTGAACGAGGATCATAATTGTACCAACATCGTTGTGTTGTTTTGGAGAATAAAGGGGGTAATAATGTAGAACTCTTTGCATAGTGCATAATGCTGTGTACATAGAACACAGCGGTTAGTACACCACAAGGACTTAATGCATTTCATCTACTGTGGTGATGATTATGTTTCCTGGCTCCAAACCCTGTGATACTTAGAGGGAATGCATCTCACCAGTGGATCTCTAAGACAAAGAGGGTGTGTTTATTGTCAGATGCAGAAAGGGGGCTGTGTCTTTGTTAGCAGGAAGTGTGGATTAAGAACTGGATGTGCAACAGAGGCCACTCTGGCCTACTCTTGGCACATCACAGCCTGTCTTCCTCGGTCACCAGTTCTGCCCCAGTTAAGATGATCTAGAGGACATGTGGCATGCTGTCTGTCTGTCTCTGCTAAGAGGCTTCCGCATGCTGTATAATCCCCAGCCTTACTGATGCTACCAATTGTCCTTTTATTTCTGTAATCAACAGAATAATGTAGATGACAACATAAAATCTCCCTTCTTTGAGGCATGCTTCCCAAACTTGAAGAGCCAGTTGCCTCAGTTTGCATTCAAACACAGCAAATCCAAAGAAGGTACCTATTTACTTGATCTCTCTCAAAAACGTTCCTATTGAATAACGAAACACAATCTGCATCTCTGGTTTTGTTTTCTTAGGTTGGTAATTCCCCAGAAAATTCAAAATGCCTATGTTAATAGTACCCGACTTTTGTAGGATGCTCATAGGAATGATGGCTGTTAGGTCCAAAGTATTTATAGCCTCCTACTTACTGTCATTCTCAGTGATGATACCAGGCAGCTGTCCATGGTTACTGCTCCATCTGAGATCTTCAAGTGCTCTCGAAGGACTTGGTGACATAGATGCTAGAGGTATATCTGAAACATGGGTTACTCTTGGAGTTAGCCCGTGAGTGCAGGTTAGTGATTTTCCAGGCCCTTAGAGTTTTACTTCTCATGGCACACTCATAAACTGTATAATCTCTGATATGACTGACAGAGGACATGGACGAAGCCTAAGGAATGAAAGGTTCTGAAAGAGTTAAAGGAGATTCTACGAAAGGTCGAATCCTCCAAAACTCTGGGCGTGACTCCTGTCCTTTCCAGAATTTGCCCTCTAAGGCCCACCAGTGAGGGCAGGGGGCTGATCTTAATCACAAGACCTATAATCATGGGGCTGATCTTAATCACTAGACCTGTTATGTCACAGGTCTTCCTTTTGTCTTGCTTATGATTGTATCTTAGTGATTTACATGTCCTTCACTTAACACCCCACTATTGTACTTTGGTGTTTACTCTTTTCTACTAGGATCTGATGATTAACCTAACTGGAGAAGGGTATAAAGATCTTGGTTTTAGAGAATAAACTTTGTCAGTTGCACAAGAAGAGGCAATTGTCCGGGTCTGTTATTTCAGGTTTCTCCCTCCCAAGTTCCCAATATGACTTTATATAAGTCTCAAATTTAAAACAAGTAAATAGGGATAATAGCATTCAGGTGAAGATGAAATAAAGTAAGAAAAACATTTTATAGCAAGAGCTAATGAGATTGGTAGCTACTTAGCAGGTGTGAGTAGACAGGAGACCCAGTGAAGGGCCCTGGAACCTTGGTGGTGGGACCCTTTGAATATTTTAAATATATTCTTTTATAAAAAATCAAATCCACATGTTGCCAAAGGACTGCTCTCCAGTGGTGAAATTGCATGTTTTTCCCATTCCTCTTCTTTTACGTGTGTGTTTCCTCTCTTTTTTTTTCATATTTCATCTCCTTTTTGGCCTGTCCCTGAAACTGTGAGAGACTGGGTAAATTCGAAACTGGCTGATGGGGGGTCAGAAGTGCACACTTGGCAGTTACACCGATTTGGGCTGGAGTCCGAGCTCCCGCAATTATTAGCTGTATGGTCTCAGGTTAGTTGTATAACTGCTCTGTTTTTTTTGTTAGAGAAAATAGAGAATAGCATATTGCCTCACAAACACACAGGGACACATGCCAACAGAGGCAGGTATGGAGTTATACTGCCACGAACCAATGTGAACCAAGCTTTGCCACTAGAAGCTGGGAGAGATTCTCCCTCGAATCCTCCCCCCCACCCCCAAAATAAAACAACAACCTGCTGACACCTTAATTTCAGAATTCTGGCCTCCAGAATTGTGAGTAAATAGATTTGTGTTGCAATCATAGTTTGTTATGGCAACCCTAGGAAATGGATACATAGTTTTCATTTATAAATAATAGAAAAATTAACCTATTCTTTCATCTGACATAAAGTATCTCTGATTGCAAATTTCCAAGCTATAAAATCATCTACTTTTCCTATGTTTTTTGATGGTACTACTTTTCCTAGAATTTTTTTATTGTACTGTGGGCACGCTACCTCCCAGCATCCCCCCACTCCCATTTTATTTTTTGTTTTGAAATAGTGTCTCACTAAGTTGCCAAGGGTCTCACTAAATTATGGAAGCTGGCCTTGAAACTGTGATCTTCCTGTCTTGGTCTCTAAAGTACTGGTATTATGGTTGTGGGCCACCACTCCTGGGTTTCTCTTCTGACCATGTTAAAGTAGATACAGTAGGCTTCAATTATAGAACAATTTGATCAACATCATATAACAAGGAATACTATTTTGTGAGGTCCAGTCTGATTCCTTGTTGAAGATGGGACTGAGTAACCATGTTCATGATTTAATCTTTTCATTTCTCTTTGAAGACTGATTTGGTAATCATAAATTTTTCCTTAATGTATTTTCCTTAGACCAATACTCTTTAAAACTTGAAATTGGCATTTTCCTTTAACATGCTATTTTATTTGTTTCTCTTGGGTAATATAAAATCTTATTTCTTTCAGTTGATCCAGGGAGATAAAGTGCAATATTAAAAATGGGATACATTACCACTGAAACATCAAAGTGTAATCATGGAGGTGGGTTCTACTGTTCCTTTTCCTGACAATTATCATTATTTGCACAGGTGTAGGAGTAGGTGCAAAATTGTTGAGAGAAAGTAGTCACCAGCACACAAAGATTTCATAATTTTTGGAAAGAAATGTCCCCAATGAATGGGATTGCTATAAATACGCAGTGGTTTCTGATTTTTGTAACTAAACCAATTGACTTAATTTGTGAAAATAAAAGAGAAAGTATAAAAAGATGTATAGATATGCTATTTAGTTAGAAAAAACTTGACAAACTCATTCAAATGGGGCCATGAATTTCCAATTAATTTTGATATATTAACAACCTGATGGGGTCTTTCTTTTTGGTTCAGAGTAGTGTTATATGGAATTAAAAACCTAAAAGAGCAGTTATTCAAAATCATACATTAATGTGAATTGGAAGTGGTGGCAGATTTTCTGATGGGGTGACTCAGAAAACAGCAGTAGATGCTAGGACCTCAGATTCCTGGAGTTGGCTGTAGATGTAGTGGCTCTGGTTTGGGTTTGGAGTATCTCCCCAAGGACTCATGTGTTGAAAGCATCCCTAGTGCAGCAAGGGCTAAAGATAAAACATTGAACCAGGGCTCTAATCTCATCAATGGATAAATCCACTGGTGGGTTAGCAATTTGCACAGGTGGTAATTAAGTCAGGTGGGACAGGTTTGGAGGAGGTAGACCACTAGTGGTGTGGCCTTGGAGACTAAATCTTTTACTGGTCACTTCTTGTTGCTTGCTCTACTTATTAGGCCATTATTGAGATAAACTCAGCTTTTCTCCCCCACACTGTGCCTTCATGAAGTTTGCTTTGGAGCTGGCCAACTATGGACTATGCCTCTGAAACCTTGAGTCAATAAACATTTCTGTGTTGTTCATATTTTGGTCACCGTGACAGAAAAGTGGATTTAAACGGTGGTTATCTAAACTCTGCCTTTTTTTTTTTTTTTTTTTTTTTTTTGCTTCAAGAAATTCCAAAACATAGAGAAGCAATGTGGCTTGCTAGAGTGTGATACAGTTGGCCCAAGAAATCAGGTTCTCTGGTTTAAAACCCAGCATTCTTTTCAGTACAACAAAAATGGACAAGGGGATTTTACTTGGGGCCAATCTGCACTATTAATGGTTGTTGGCTAAGCTTATTCCTGATTGTTTAATAATGCCTGTGGTGGGTGCTGTGTGTGTGTGTGGTTGTTACTACCTGTTAGAAATTGCTATCTCTACTCTTCATATGACTGTGACCCACAGTACTGTGGTACTGGGGATTAGAACTACAGGGGCATTCTACCTCCAAGGTACACCCCCAGCCCTTTTTTATTCTTTATTTTGAAACAGGATCTCACTAAGTAGCTGAGGCTAGCCGGAAACCCGGATCCTCCTGTCTCAGCATCCCAAGTACTGGGATTACAAGCCTGTGCCACCATGCCTGGTTTCTAATGATATTTTTTAAGTCATGAGTACACATCTCTAGAAGGAAATAGAGTATCATACTTGGGGGGGGGATTCTGAGTCGGTGTTTGCCTAAGTGTGTGTATGTGTTGGGAGAGTAAAGAAAGCAAGCTTTAGCCTGTGGAGAAATATTTTCTTCAGTTAAAAGCCTCTTAAAGCTCAAAAGCCTAGGAAAACTCTCTGTTCCAAAGGAGGGACATTGGGATTTTAAAGTGATGGATCCAGTGTTGTTTTCTTTGTTCTTCTTTGATACCTGCAGCTCTGTTGATGTCACATTTGTGATTAGGAAAATTAAAACCCACTGCCTTCACCTTTGATGTTCTCACTATAAAAGCGTGCCCCTCGTTTCTTTTTAAGCCTCAGTTCACAGAACATCCTCAGAAAAAGAAAACCATACACTTCTTTCTGTACCTTTCTAGCCAACCATGAGGCAGCCATTCTGCTTTACCTACCACTTTGTACCTGGAGATTTACCATCCTGAAAGGCCTCAAAGGGTTTCATAAAGTGGAATTTGCTAGATGGCACAATTTCTTATTGAGTTTGAACGTATTCAGCGATAACATCTCTTTTATTGTATGTCTGGGGAAATGCTATCAGAGAAGGCGAGTGGATAGCCATGAGCCACACAGCAAGCAAACATTGCAAACTCCCATTTTGACCATTGTTTTAGGATGCTTCTTGCTGTGTCCTTTGGTCCTGTTTCTGAAAGATCAAGGACCCCGCGATAGTTTGTGTTTCAGCTCCAGCAAAGCACTAGTTCAGAGTCTTCACAGGCACCATGTAGGCAGAAAGAAATGAGCCATGTTCTACCTTCAGGGATCTATGTGCTTGCATAGAAACCGACCTGATGGTTCATTGCTGGAGAATTAATGCTTAGGAAATAGACCACATAAGTCTGAAAATCAGTTTGAAGACTTGTGAGATTTGCTGACTACTAATGGGCAAGAACTGTGTAGATTTTTCCCCTTCCAACATTGGAGATCTGTGCTTTGTATAAAAATGACAATCACACCAGGCGTGGTGGCGCACGCTTGTAATCCTCATGCTTGGGAGGCGGAGACAGGAGGACCATGCAGGTTCGAAGCCAGCCACGCGCGCTGGCTCAGGAGACCCTGTTTCCAAAATGAAAATGTAAAAATAGGTCTAGGAGTGTAGCCTGGAGGTAGAAGGGCTTCCAGGAACCCCAGTACCACCAAAAAAAAAAAAAAAAAATGACAATCACGAAAGAAAATAATGTCAAGCAATATTAAAAAAAAAAAAAAAACTTTGAACCATCTTTAAATGATAAACTGCTGAGAAACACAGGAATTACAATTTCTTTATGAGTGATACCAAAGCTTGGCAAGTTATTATTTTGCCTTTTAGTAGGTTTACTGAAGAATTTTGTTTGGAATTTGCTCAGTCAGTTAAAAAATAAGATATCCCCCACACCATTTTGACATGTTTTTTTTTTTTTTTTTTTTTTTTTACAGTCAATCAGTGTGATAATGGAGTTGTCATTTAAATCTGACTTCTAGACTGCTTTTTAGCAACAGATTTCTTCTGTGTATGTCTTTGGCAGTTTTTTTTTTTTTCCTCCTGACATCTCTTGCACTGAAGGTGTGGATTTTAGGAATTTGTTGACGACCTCACAGAAATTGAAAGCCTAGTTCCATTTGAACTTGTGATGGTTCTTCAGCTCTCTTTGCATCCAAAGTTCAGTTCTTAAAAAATAAATTTCCATATCGGTAGTTTCTGGAGATGCTGCAAAAATAGTGCTCTATAAGATGTTGACAATGTTACTTTTTATTCTTCCAGCATCATGATTATAGCATGCTTATCAGTCAAATTCTTGCAAGCAACTACATGACAAGTCCTACCGACATCTCTTTCATATTTGCACATTAGTGATTTGTGCGAATTTTCTACTTACAGAGTAGGGGAATGGGATATCATTCTCATTTTGCAGCTCAAGATCTACAGATAGCAAATGGGATTTTTTTTTTTTTACACAAGATCCACATTTAAGGGATATTGCAATCTTCCATGCTCTAAACATACCAAACTGTTCCTCAAGATGTCCCAAAGAATAATAAACAAGGTAAAAGAGAGAAAGAAATCAATGTGAGTTAAGGAAAATTGGTTTTACATAGAATTTATTAAGTCTTTTCTGCAGCTGTTCAGTGGCTCTCTGAAAATGACATTTCCCCCCCAGTAATAAGTAAAATGTCAGTATGCCCTGGATATAATGAATGTCTTGTTTTTTGAAGGTCATTAGCAGTCACAATGCCACATCTATCGTAGGGCAAGCTTTCAAAGTCTCTCTACTGCACACTCACTTATGAAGGCTCACATTTCTCTATTACTGTGTGGACAATTTCTGAAAGCATGCTATCTAGAGACAGTCTTTTTGGCTGATAAGCCAGGATTGAAGACCCTAGCACCATTTATTTTAGTGATTTGGGGAAGAATTAAGTAGAGCGAAGGGTATGTGTACACAAAGCCATTTCAATGACCTTTGCAATAATGCATGAATGATAGATAAATGAGTGGATTGATTTACTCACACAATCTACTAATTTGATAAATTTACTTAAAATACACTATAGCATCTTTTATTAGTCTAATGCATAGTTGTTGGATAGGATAGCGAGAGAAGAATAAATTTACACAAAACTTCACTATCTAGAGATAACTATTGTAGCATGGTGCTATATTGTGCTGAATTTTAAATATGTATATTTCTAAAAAGAAAATCATGCATAAAGTTTTATATTGTGCTTTGCTTATATTATGTGAATGATATTTTCTTCATGCAATTAAGTATTCTTATGACCAGCTCCTTTTCTCCCATTATGTCATAATTTACTTATGTAATCTTATGTAGCTGATGGTTTGGGTTATTTCTATTTTCTTTTTTTTTTGTGGCCCTAGGGATTGAACCTAGGAGTATTCTACCTCAAAGTCACACCTTAACCCCTTAAATTTTTTATTTTGAAACAGGGTCTTGCTAAGTTGCTGAGGCTGACTGCAAACCGTGATTCTCTTGTCTCAGCTTCCCAAGTACTGGGATTACAGGTGTGTGCCATTGTGCTTGACTTATTTCTAATTTTTAATATTATTAGGACTTAAATAATACCCTTTTTTACATATGTATTTATACCTTCACTGGTCATATTGTTAACTAAAAAGGGAGAATTCAAGAGAAAGGAGAGACATCAACAAGCATGTGTGTTTTCAGGAGACACAACATCCTCAGAGTCCTGCATTGAGGTCACACCAATCCATGCCCACACCAGCGCTGCAGGAGAGCATCATCTCCTCTGAGCCCCACTCATTCTCAATTCTTTTCTCTATTTGAAAAGTCGGTTTTGTGCTGAAACAGGAGGGCACAGGAGATGCATACCACATTTCCTCTACATGTGGGCGTGGAAGTCTTCACAGGTAACATTTGAACTGAGTCTCGAAAGGAGAAGGGGAATCTCTGGACTCATAAGGGATGAGAAGATGAGGCCATGAAAGCCAATTGGTATATGCACAGTAGTCAGGTCAGGGAGATGCCTGAATGTTGGGGGGACACATAATAGAGTGTGTGGGTCCACCATTGAGTGGAGGGATGAAATGGAGATTAAGGTATTACAGATTAAGGCGTCTTTTGCTGAATGTTTCAGGATAACATTTTTTTTTTTTTTGAGTTTTTGTCTTGTAGATAAGAGTTTTTTCTTCCCTGGGTCACCAGGCATTAGAGATACCCATGGCTCTGGGAAGGACTGCTTAGGTGGGGCATTCTCTATTTTTCCTTTACATTTCTGTATCACTTAACTTATGGCTCCTTTGGAAGCATTTGCTATCAGTTATGTCGTGCGCAGTGACGACTCTTACACGATCTTCCTCAAGCAGTTTTATTACCCCAGGTTCTTGTACAGTTCCCGTAAATCTTCTTCCCGTAAATCTTCTCCCGTCGAATCTCCCGTAGATCCCCTCCCCCCAGAAATCTTCCCCTTATATAGAGCCCAACAGCCAATCAGCAGACTGTTCACGTGCACAACTCATGGCAACAGCCAGTCCATTGGCTGTTGCCCTATGGCATGCGGTGTTCCCGTGTATCTCATGCTCTTGTCGTCACTTCCTGAAAGCTGTTTACCACCTAAGTGCTCTGGGGAAGATTTCCGCTCAGCGCCATCTTAGCTCTCGGACTTACTGGCTGATGGGCGGGGCCCGTCACAGTTCCCCCTTTTTTGTTTTTTCAGACAGGAGAGGACAGAGGACTCAACCCCTGTATGTTTGGAAGGGGCTTCTAGGCCCGCCACCTTTTGCCAGGGACAGGACAGAATCAGTGGCAACCCGTATGCAGTTGAGCATGCCCTCCTCGGGATGCACCCTCCCGGGGTCCCGAGTGCAGTCCTAGCTGGCATCCTGTCATTAAGACTTTCCCATCGCCGCAAGCCATATTTGAGGGGATTGTCCCAACTCCATGGCTGCAAATGCCTGAGCTATGAGCACTTGATCTGTAGCGCGCTGACGGATTAGTTTTCTAAGACAATAGAGACATAAGATACACAGTAAGACCAGACAGAGGCCAAGAGCACCCAGTCCAGCCCACTCTTTTAAATGACGAGCTGCTTGTTGGATCCAGGACATAAATGACGAGCTGCTTGTGGGATCCAGGACATCAATGACGAGCTGCTTGTGGGATCCAGGACATCAAGGTGCGGGCCATCACCGGGTCAACTCGAGTAGTATTGGTTTTGATGATCTCCAACCGCAACTGTTTTGTCAAATTGTCAAATTTCGATGACCAGTTATCTGTAGGATATGCAGAAAGCTCGCAAGAAAGATTAGCGGCGATAGACGCGTTATCATTAATCATGACAAGGGGAGCTAAATCCGTGCAACTGCCATTTATCCCACAAAGAAGCCACAGATCAAATGGGTTAGAATGAAAGGCCATGGTCAGGCTCTGATAAGTAAAATTATAACCTGCAAAAGTAGAATTTGCTCCTGTGCCAATTTTAGGGGAAAAGGTAAAAGGATTAAGCGGGGAAAAACTTGAGCAGAATGACTCAAAGGCAATGGAAAAGGAAAAGCAGTCAGAAGCCCCCATTGTGGATCAATCCAAATATTGGCCAGGATTTAAGGTGGCCCTAACTAAATTTTGCCAGTCTCCTGGGGTCATGGCATAGCGATGTAAACTCTCTATTATTGCTATATTGAAAGCAGCTGACGACCCATATGTGCAAACTGACTCTGCGAGATGCTTAACTGTTTTAAAGTTCAAAGGCTCATAATAATGATTTCCCCCCTCCTGCAGCTGGAAAACTGGGAAAGCTTGATTTGCTAGAAAAATTCCCGCATCTCTCCACATCTGACTACTAAAAGAAACACCTTCTCCTGCTCCGGGCGCAGAAGGGTTATACGGAGGAGGCGAAATTTCCTCTTTAATCAGTTCAAAAGCTTTCACTTGTTTACAAATGGCCTCTAATTCCTCCTCAGAGTCATCCTCCCCCTCTGACTCTGAATCCTCCTCACTGGCCACTTTAGAGGAAGTTGAACGTTCCTCTTTTACACCGTCTAAAGCTGCCTGGCCCTCCTGCACAAATTTTCTAAAGCGCCTTTCTTCCAAACAGGCACGAATCAGCCGACAAAGCGGCCGAGTCCCTCCTGTGACAATACCTTGTTCTTCGGCGCGTTCTATGTCTCTTCCCAATTTATCCCAGCTTGCTAAAGAAAGATTCCCTGATACTGTAAACCATGGCGCTACCCTATCTATTTGTTCGAGAAAATCTTGTATTGTCTTGTCCCTAAGCTTTAGGCCTCTACTTTTCAACAAAGCTTTCAATGCTTTATGCAATGGGTGAGATGGACTATTTCCCATCTTGTCGAATCAGGACCAGCCCGATTCTCTAACTTGCTTACACTAAAAAATATCCTCCTTAATGGAGCCCCCTTTGATCGGGGAAAATACAGCGCTGTCCCTCGCTTTTCCGCGAGCCTCGCTTATCCGCGAGCCTTATTTACTAAATATCCTCCTTAATGGAGCCCCCTTTGATCGGGGAAAATACAGCGCTGTCCCTCGCTTTTCCGCGAGCCTCGCTTATCCGCGAGCCTTATTTACTAAATATCCTCCTTAATGGAGCCCCCTTTGATCGGGGAAAATAACCCTCCATAAACGGAGCCTCCTCCTCCCTTTTCGGAGTCAAGGAGTACTTACCAGCCGGCTGCCCTGGACTGCCGAGGTTCTGATCAAAGCGAAGGTCCCCGTACGGGCCACCACTTGTCGTGCGCAGTGACGACTCTTACACGATCTTCCTCAAGCAGTTTTATTACCCCAGGTTCTTATACAGTTCCCGTTCCTCTTTAATGCTCTCTCAACGCCCTCTCAGGTAAAAACAACATCAGTCTTCTATCCTCTCCCTCATCACTCCACCAACCCTCTTCCGTGGCACTCTACGTCTCTGCTGCAGCACACACCGGTCACAGTGGTGGCTTTGTGAACATGTCCGTCCCAGCTCGGAGCCCAGAGCAGTCCGCCAAGAAACTGCTCTTCCTGTCCACCAACCCTCTTAGCTCCTTCTCCTTCCTCCTTCTCCTCGCTAGGGCATGCGCGCTTTTTAACCTTCTCCTGGGCGGGCAGGTGGTAGCACGAGGCGTTGCGTCACTAATTATCCGTAAGGCGCCTGATAGGGCTCACTGCGCAGGCTCAGGGCACCGCCAGCCTCGTGAGCCTCGTGACTTGGCTGCAAGCCCAGGCGCCATCTTGAGTCCACGCTGGCAACAAGCCTGGGTGCCACCTCGGTCCTGCCGAGTGGGCCCCAACAAGTTATATGTCATCATTTCTGTTATCTGCATCTGACATATTTTTATACTTTTTTGGTGCACTATACTCTCACATCATAATGTAGTTCACAGAGATAGTGACATACACGCATGCAAGGCTTGATGAGCTTCCTCTCAGCTCCCTCCCCAATCCCCTTTCCCGATATTGAAATTGACATTGACATACATGCACACTGTCAATGGAAATGACTCCTTCATTGATTCTCCTTCTCGACCTCCTTCCTCTAGAACCCTTCCCTGACTCCACTGGGGTTTCTTCTCTATTATCTAAAGTCCCTTTGGTATCCTGATTACTCCTTTGCTTCCACATATGAGAAAAAACAAAGGACCCTTCACATTTTGTAGCTGCCTAATCTCACTTAAGATCATGTCCTCCAGGTCCATACATTTTCCTGTAAATGACACAATTTTGTTAATCTTTATTATTGAGTAGAATTTTATTGCATATATATCCAACAATTTTGTAATCCATTCATCTGTTGACGGATACCTAGTTAGTTCCATAATTTGGCTGTTGTGAATTGTGCAACTATAATCATGGATATATTTATATCCATGCTTTGTGTGTGTGTGTGTGTGTGTGTGTGTGTATATATATATATATATACACACATATAATACACACATATATACACACACACACACACACACACACACACACACACACATATATATATATATATATATATATATATATATATATATATTACTATACTATTCTGATTTCAGTCCCTTTGGAATAGTATATAGCCGGATCATTCAGATGATCATATAGGTGGATCCATTCCCATTTTTCTGAGAAATCTACACACTGAGCTTTATAGTGGCTGCACTAATTTGCAGTCCTTCCAGCAGTGAAGAAAAGTTCTTTGAGTTATCCTCAGTATATTCCTAACCAGGTAATTTATCCTTAGTATGGAGGCTGGAAGCCTAAGGGAGTGGACTCTTAGATCAGGGTGCAGCAAGTGAAGTTGGTCACAGAGAGACAATCCGTGGAACAGAGAGAAACTCTTTAATGAGCAGGAGGGTGATATAGGAGGAAGGTACTCTACGATCATTATATAATCAACAGCTATGTGTGCAGAACATGGCAGCTCTTAATAAACGAGTGACTAAGTTTCCTAATGAATGGATGGATCCTAGGCAGAGAAGTGATGTGGTACACATTGATTCAGTTTACAAAGAGATCAAACATTAAGATGGAGTCTGAGTGTACCATGGAAATTGGGAGGTGGAGAAAATTAGGGAACTCTTTGATTTGGGAGAGAGGAAAAAGGAAACCAGAACTAAGACAGTGGGAGTAAGAAATAAACAGAGGGGACAGAAAAAAAATCTTTATGGCATTTTGTCACAGGTGTATGTGTACACACCTGTGCAGGTGTGTCTGTGCATTTATGGGGACAGTAACACATAGGAGAAGAGATTTCATGTTTTGTGTATTTATGGGGATGACTTGAATGGGTAAAGTCCAATAAATTGATGAAGAAATACTACAAGTGGTGGTGTGTGTGTTTGAGACTCCTCCAAGTCTTTCAGTGAGACAGCCAAGTAGGGGAGTTCTGTATGTTGGATTTTCTATATTAAATACATTTTGCTGTCATTTGTTTCATTGTTAGCATGTGAAATTTATACTGCTCAGAGATTGATGTGGAGTCTATTTTACAAGTTGTATAGTAGGTACTGGAAGTGTTAATTCATTTTTCATTTTTCTAATTTACATTATGGCCATAGAATATCAGTATAGGATTATTTGGATAACTTAATAGCCCAAGATGAAGCAAACATGGGTTAAAATCTTTGAAAAATTTATATTTCTTCATAAGCAGGTTATGAATGGATGTTTTAGGTATATTTCTTATGTTAAATTATGTCATAGAAATCAGAAAATTTTTTCTCTTTTTATTTTGACAATTATTTATAGTATAAATATAAACACTTTTTTGTGGTACTGAGGGTGGAACTCAGGGGCTTTTCTACCTCTGGGCTATACTCCCAGACCTATTTTATACTTTATTTGGAAACAGGATCTCACTAAGCTGCTGAGAGCAGTAAGTAGCTGAGGCTGGCTTCGAACCTGTGCAATCCTCCTTTCTCAGCCTCTCAAGTGCTGGGATTACAAGCATGTGCCACCATGCCCACCTAGGTATAAGCACTTCAAATGCCCCCAGACATAAAATATAAAATTCAAAACACAAGAAAAATTTAGAGTTTAAAAAACTTTATATGAAAATTTAACATATTGTATGGGGATTAGAAAAAAGCAAAGCTTTTTAATATTTCTTCATATTTTCTTAAATATTATATAATTAGAACCCAGCATTTGTTTTACACAAAAAACATACATATCATTGCAAAGGTTTTTGTATATGTTTTTACGTTATTTCAATAAAATAATTTGGAAAATATAATTTACAGTTAAATATTTATATTATTAAGTACATTGAAGGATATTTAATAATTTAGCAAAGTGACTCTGGATTCAGAAAAACATGGATTGTGTTCATGAATATGACAGACAATTTGACATATTTTAAAACAAAAAAAATGGAGGCAATGTTTTAATTATATATCAGGCTAAACTAATCAAAGGTGAAATTGAAGGTTGTTTTAAATCTAGGGCTTAGAATCAAAAACTTCAAGAAGAAATTTAACAAGCAGTGAGTTAATATTATTTTGCAATAAGATTTAATGCACCCAGCATATTTTCTTAATTTATTTAGAACAAAAGCATTTTCCATAATGTAAACAGCTTCTCTACTATGAAGTCTAATGCATTAAGGACTCGGGAGTTAATTAGTAACTATGGTAACTCTTAGGTCTACTAAGTCAAAATGTGGTAGAAATGCTTGACTGACAATAGATAGCTCCGTAATGTGCTTTCGGCTTTCATGAAAAATAATATGTTAATAAGCTTTCTAAAGAAGATGATGTTCCGGGATTGAAGATATGATACTGAATTTACTCAGATAATTCCTAAAGCCTTAAAAAATACCCCTCCATATGTGCAGGCAAATGGGCCCAGATAAATGTTTCTCACTGAGGTGTTAAAAGGAGAAAATAGCACTTAATGAAGAAGAACATTCTGAGGTGTTTGGGGGACAGTTACATAACAGCACAATGTTTTGTTGTTTTTGAAGCCTTTTGTTCTTGTGTCAATCACAAATTAAGGTTATTTCTCTAATAGTTTAAATATTATATTTACAGGTGTTTTAAAAATTTACTTTGCAAAATAGAAAAAAAGAGAAAGCACAACCAAACAAAACATTGAATTCTTCCATATGGGTATTGCTGAACCCTACTTAGGCATGATGTATAAATACAAAGATTGTTGAATTCTACCTATGTTTTTGTTAAGACTTTTTAATGTCTCAGTTCATAAGGGATATTTCTTCTTTTGTATTCTCTTGGTTTGATTTTGGTGTAGGAAAACACTACATTCAAAAAATGAATTTGTCCAACTTCTTTGTTTTATATATAATGTCCAGGATTTATAGCTGCACCAGTAGAAGGAATAGGGGAAATATATCTATTTTTATCTTCTCAGAAGCGCAATGGCAAAACTGATCTTAGAATGCATGTGTAACTCTCTTAAATAGTGAGGAATCCTGATAATTTCCCATTTTGCTGTTGAGCTAGAGTGAGCACTCTGTTTTTTTATGGTTCCATAAAGGCAAACCTTTGAGGGAAAAACGCTTGCCTTCTATCACTGCATGGTTTCTGAAATAGCTGTGAGTGTCCAAACCAGATCCTGTGTTGAGCTGGGACTGCCTGACATCATGGTGTGACTCCAGGGAGACATCTGGCCTTTTCATACATCAGAATCAAAAGATCATAGGACACAGTCCTCCCAAAACCAAGCAATTAAGGCCAGAGTGTTGCAAGGACTCTGGGAGGCAGAATGGCTAAGGGTTTCTTCTAGTGCCCTTCATTCCACTCAGCTGCCTCAAAGGGCCATTGCTTTAATGTTTACCTTATAAATTTACCCAAACTCATATGAACAAGCACATTAAAGAATATTTTATAGTGAAAACATGATAGAAAGATGAGCGAACAGATTGAAAAATATGAGGGAGAATCAGGATAACAGGTAAAAGATAAGGAAGATCCTGGATACAGGTGATGGTGGAGGAGGGCTCGGAGGAAGACCTTGGGTGGAGAGGCAGGAGGCTCCTGGGTGGGCAGGACGGGATACCCTTAGGGACAGTGGTAAGAGTGAGGGATAGTTAATGGCTAGAGAAAAGACATCTTAAAGGAGACTGTGTTGGGGTTTCTAGAAAAGAATAACAAAAATGACACTACTTTAGCAAATTAGTACTAGCACATTCCCAGACTATCTAAGGAAAATGAAAGATGACCTATTAGACAAATAACAATAAGTACCCAACGTATTTTTGAAGTGATTTATGAAGACCTTTGGGATTATGCACAGGGGGAGTTATCAAAGTAACTAAAAAAGATGATGATTTCAGGAAATCAGGGTAATTAGGATGAGGAATACAACATGAAAGGCAGAAAAGGTTGTTTTCTATTGTATAACTGCTTCAGTTTATTTGCACATATGCCTCTAAGATATATTAGGGATGCAAAGATGCTGTGGTTTCCTGTTCATGAGGTTTTCAATGGAAGGACTTTTTAATAGAAGGACTTAATACTTTTAAAGCATAGCAGAATATGAAAGTATCACACTAAGAATAAAACAGAGGAGAGAGAATTCAAGGAAGTTCAATGTCCAGCAGGAAGGGATTCACAAAGAAGGGCTTTCTGAGGATGGCTCCTGTAACACGAGTTGACTGTGTGTTGCAGGGAGAGAGGAAGAGGTACCTGGGAAGCAGGTGCAAAGCTGTAGGGCGGGCAGCTTAGATGGCAATAATTAATCAGCCAGGATCTTTGCAGGACGGTAAGCCAAGGTGGAACTCTGGGTCCACTTAGTAGATGTCTTTGAAGGCTGACTTCCTACAGCACGGCCAAGTGACTTCCATAAAACCCAAATTTGATCTGTTCCTCACCCAATTAAGATGTGTGGTCAGTTTTCCTATCACCATTAGAAGAGTCTGAAAACTGCTACATGACACAGGAGACCTTGCAACCTGCCTCTGTCTTCTCTTCACATTCATCTTTGCAATTCTCCTTCTCTCAGCTGACTTCTTTGCTTTTCACACTTAAAGGTAGCTTCTTCAGCTGGGCATGTGGTGCATGCTTGTCCCCGCACTTGGGAGGCAGAGACAGGAGGATCGCACAGGTTCGAAGCCAGCAGCGCTGGCTTAAGAGACCCTGTTTTCAAATAAAAAAAAAGATGTAAAAATGGGTCTGGGAGTGTAGCCCAGACATAGAAGGGCTTCCAGGAACCCCAGTACCACCACCAAAAAAAAAAAAAAAAGGTGGCTTCTTCAGAAAGACAGTCCCTGACCTCTGAGTCAAGATGAGGTGTCTACCATTTCATATAATCAGAGATCCTTTTTTTTTCTTCCTATCTATTGAATACCCTGAAAGAAAACAAAATACTTTTTCTCTCTCATTATCTCTCTCCTTTACTTGATCTGTAGCAAACAGTGCCTCTTCTGCTTTCTGGCTTTTCTTCATTGCTATCTTCTCTGTTCCTAGCCTGGCACATAGTTTTCCCTTAATAAAAACAAATCAAGTGAATAAATGCCAGAATAAAAGAATGTTCTTATTGAAATAAGTGCTCAACACACTAACAAAAATGGGAAAATGGGGGCGCATAGTTTGAAACATAAATTTGAAAGTGCAGGCAGGCCTGAGTGTGAGACCAGATTGTAAACGTGGACCTTCCTGGTTCTCTGTCATCTTGGGCCATCTGCACTGGCTGCTTCTCCTTCCTACCCATCACCCCCAGGTGCCCGCCCTCCTAGTCATCTCAGCCCCACCCCTCTGCCTACTTCAGGTCAGTGTTTCTCACATTTAGAACCCAGGACAGGCAGGTATATCTGTAGATATGCTCTTTAGAGTTGATCATCTTAATGCTAATTGAAAACTCATGCTCCAGTTGGATGGTACCATTACAAAGTTATTTTGCCATTTCAAAATACAAAACTTCTGTTTTTGTTGAGGTAGTTAAAAAAAAAAAAAACTTAAAGGAAATTGTCCTACAGTAGGGTTTAATGTCTTGAAGCTAACATTTCATGAACTGGAGTACATAGGTTTCATTTTTTTCTTTCCTTTTTTTTTTCTCTTCCCTTTAGATGAGTCTCTAGATGACTCAGATTTTGAGAAACCCCATCTTGGACAGCAGCCAAGCTAAAGCATGAGAGAGAATTGAGGCAGGGTCTTTGACTCAATAGTGATCAATGATTACAAAGCAAGTTGTAGGTTCATCAATGATGTAATAGGCAAACCTGTAATGTGCAAAATCATTTTTTAAGGACAGAAATGGCAACAGAAACTTAGCAAGGCTTTCATCAATTTGGCAAGGTTTTGTTTCAAAATAGAAAATAAAAAGAGTTGGGGCTATAGCTTAGAGGTAGAATGATCCTGGGCTCAAATAGGGGTAGAATGATCCTGGGCTCCCAGTACCAAAACAAACAAACAAAGAAGGCAAAAACATATAAGATCTAAATATGAATTACACAAATATCAAAGTATTGAATAACAATGGAGTTTTTAAGAGAAGATCTTCATTAAATTTAATACTTACTAGGCATCATCAATAAATGTTTTGTACAAAAGAAACGAGAAGTTTCTTTTATCTTGCTAAACAAGACCAGAGATGAACTTGTATATATATATATATATATATATATATATATATATATATATATATATATATATATATATATAGTATGGGGTAAAAGGGGAAAGCAGAAACAAAGCACTATTTCCCTTTTGCAACATTAAAAATGTGTTCTCATTGCTCCCAGATCAAAGAGTGCTTGAATTTTCACCCAGCCACTTCCATTCTCCTGGTATTTTCTTGGCTGACTTTTAGTTGGAAGATCTACTTTCCAACATTCTTATTACCTCAGATTTCTAACCCTTTCCAAATTTAATGCTGAAGCTACTGTTCCCTAGTATAACACAGCCAACCCAGCTCCCCATCGATGAGGGTTCCTCCCGCCCATTATAGCTCATGAGAACCCCAAGAGGTACTTTCAAGCAAAGAAGAAACTCCCAAAAGGGTGTTTGTTTCTCACTCCCTGATCCATCCAATGTCCTGTTTAAAAATAATGTGAGGAATAAATTTTCCTTTTCCATGCATCTCTAAAAGACCCACGTCATTTATTTTTACTTTGATAGTCTCCGAGTGAGTGTATTACCAGAATCTTGGGAAAAAAAGGTCCCTTTCTGATTAGCAAGGGGACAGGAAATATGGCTTTAAATTTCTTTTAAAGCCCTGCTCTCAAATTGGTAAGTATTTATGCAGCTTCTGTCTCTGGAGGGCAACCCAAAACATCAATCCTCAGCATCCCGGTAACATTTGCAGCACACAAGTAGTGTCAGAGTGTTCGCTGCTGGAAATCTGTTACTATGGTTACCACCTATAAAAAGGTCACCTTCAGGAAATTCTTTCTGTGTGCAAGATAATACCAGGATAAGGAAACTTCCTCTGGAGAGGATAGAGCAGAGTTTGCCATGCAGGCCTGTAATTACCTTGGTGGCTTTGGAAATCTGCATATTATAATCAGTGCTCTGTATTTCAATAAAAAGAACTACATTAATCAGATATTATCTAAGGTAGAATTTCAGAATAATACCAGCCAGAATGTTCTGATAGGGTGAACATGCTGTGCTGAAGGCTGAGTTTATTTTCTCCATTGCAGATTGCTTGGTTAAAGTCAGTCAGGAGTCTTAAGTAAAGTAAATCTTTCTTGCAAAAGATTAAACATCTTTTAACTCTTGAAAAGAATATTTAGTTGCATGTGTATTGTGTTCCCCATTGGATGTAATTGAAGTCTCTAAAATATTAGTAAAACTTTAACTTTAAAAACTGGAAACCTTTTTACATTTTCATTCTATGGGCTACCTGCGTAGTTTCATATCTGATGTTAGAGACTTAATTCAGTCATCTTTACCTTGTTACACTGGTCAGAAAACATTATTATTAACATTATTATTATTGTTATTATTATTGGTACTGGAGATTGAACCTGGGACCTACAGGTGTTCTGTCTCTGAGCTTCAACCATAGTCCTTTTATTATTGTTTATTTTGAAAAAGGGTCTTCCTAAATTATTTAGTCTGGCCTTGGACCTGTGATCTTCCTCTCTTAGATTCCCAAGTACTGGGGTTATATGCGTGTACCACCACACCCTGCTCACTTTTTAAAAATCTTGATTATATATTTTACATAGCCCAGTAGATCCAAAGTAGAGTCATATTGACATGTAATCAATATAATAATTATTATTGATATATCATACATTCATCTTCTTCATACAAAATCTTTTAAATCCACTGTGTTTTTTACATGGGGCTATTCCTTGTTCTTTGAACTAGCCCCATTTCAAGTGCTCAGTAGGGACATAGGCTACTTTTTAATTTACTTTCTTAGAGAAATCTCATCAGATATGCATTTGGGCATAAATAAAAATATGTCTATGGCTCAGTTTGGTGTCTATGATGAGTTCATAAACCAAAGGAAGAAGCTGGACCCTCTGCACGGACATAGAACATGTCCACTAAGTTGTGGTCTGGGCTCCTGCCCAGGCTGTGTCCTAGAGTCCATTGCTAGGAAATGCATCCAATGCTGTTCTCACTCACCTGTGCACATGGCATTGTAGACAGAGATCTGAGAGGCAGGAAATGGGTGCAGGTGTCCTTTGGAGGATAAGTGAGGCACATATGCTTTTCCCCCTGGCAAACCACAGCTGAATACACATGAAAGTTGCCTTGGAAAGGTAAATTTTTCCCTGTGTCATTTTTTTTTTTTTTAGAAATCTCTGGTGCTCAAATATGGAAGTGTCCGTATTTGTAGGGAAATTCCTTTTGTTGAGTTGTTTCTACAGCAATTCTGCTCTTTCTCAGAAAGCAAGACATACTGGAACAATTATTTAAAATGAGACACTAATATCTAAAGACGAAGCCACATCCTCCAATTACTGGGCAGTATAGTGTTTGCTATGGTGTACTCTGGAATTCCAGAAACATGCATCTAATTTTACTGCTCTCCAAATCTAGAGTTTCAAGACAGGACACTCTGTGCAGCACCAAAGATTCAAAGTTAGTTCAAAATTAATCATTTCAAAGACTAATTTTCTAAAAAACAACATGTCTTTTTCCATGCCTCCTGGGATTCCATCAAAGAATGGTCCTGGTAGCCTGAAGACAGGTTAAATGATAAGGGGCTGATTATTATATGAGGAGAAACACATTTGCAAAGCCCTGGCACCAACTGTCCTTTGGCTCGTGACTTCGGATAGTATAAGGATCTCAGCGGGGGAGCTTTAAACCACTTATCCATAAAAATGGACTCTAACCTCTGGGTTGACCACTTCTTCCTTTAATATTTAGGTAATAGCTCGGTAATTCAGTTGATGGGACTGGTGTTTCCATGTACCTGATGCTTCTCTGCAAAGTTTTTTGGCTCCTAACAAGCACATCCCTGTTCTTTACTTCTCTATCCTCACCAACAGAAAGTCTGACTCTAATTTTATTTATGTAGTAGCCACTAATAATTTCAACTAGTCAAAATCATTTGACAAATAAATGGAGGCTCCATACATAATTTTTTAACATATAGATATAATGGATACTATAAATCCTGGGCATTAAGGTAAACCTTTAAAGTTCTTGCTTGGACTGCTCTGTGTTTTCTCAAAGGCTGAGTGTCCAGATACTTGAGATCAGGAGCAAGTTAGAGACAGGACTAAGAGCTGCTAGAGACAAAGAAGAGGAAAGCAGGTGCTAGTACACACTGAGATTGGACTAGTGGGGGAAGGAAAGAAGATTGATTAATACACTCCTCAGTCACCTGTTGGGGCAATTTGGAGCCATTTAGTACAGAGAGAACCAGTGCAATGCTGATTGAGGGCACCGATGTTCATTGTGCAGTGTGATAATGGAAATGCCTGGTGGCAATTTCATAATGATAATGATCAATTAAGAAAAATAATTTATTAGATGAGCATGGTGGCACATGCTTATGATCCCAGTATTCAGGAGGCTGAGATAGGAGGATTGCAGATTTGTGGCCAGCTTCAGCAATTTAGTGAAGCCCTATGTAACTTAGTGAGATTCTGTTTCAGAATAAAAGATAGAATAGGGCTAAGGATATAGCTCAGAGATAGAATGCCCCTAGATTCAATCCTCACTACCAAAAATAATAATATATTTATTCTACGTAAAATATGCTGCATATTACTTAGGTTTAATAGTTTCTATTTGAGAGTTTAAACAGAGAAATATGTACAATTTATAAAATGGTCCATTAAAGATTTGATTAAAAATATCACACTGATAGAGATATACCTTATTTATCTGCAAACATTTTCTTTTGTGAATTATTTACCCATTTATGCTAGGTATATACATTTCCTGCCGACAAATCTCAGAGCATATTTGTGAAGAGCTATATCTGTAAGAAGTGTGATAATATCAACTGTCTGTTTCCCTCTAGTCCCTAAAACCAACCAACCAACCAACCAACCAACCAATTTTTCTATATTTCCTTATGATGTCAGGTTCTTTGTAAACCTGACCTCTATGTTATGTGGGAAATAACACTGTGTGAAAACTGGGCCTGAGTCCTGGGATTGTTTCTTTCCTTCCCATTTCACTTTTACCTGCTCAGATGAATGTCTTTGAGGTGAGCATCCTATAAAGGTCAGTGGTGGCTTTCTCTGCCTGCCCAGGTCGGTTGTGTAGGGTAGATCTGGGATAGGTGGACTTTTCCTGTCAACAACTCCAGCAGAGGGATCTTTGTGGTCCTGCACACACTCCCCAGCTCTCTCCTGGGATATAGCATCCCACAGAGCCAACCTTGAACTTCTCTAGCTTTGCCACAGTTCACACTTTTATCTGACCCTCTACACTGTTGCCAACTCCTAAGTGCTAGCATCAACCTGATCCACATTATTGTTTAGTTTATTTTTGTGGTTCTGGGGATTGATGCCAGAGGCATTCTACTTCTGAGCTATACCTGCAGCCCTATTTTATTTTTAATTTTGAAACAGGGTCTCACTGAGTTGCAGAGAGTCTTGCTACATTTCTGAGGTTGGCCACAAACCTGTGGTCCTCCTGTCTCAGCCTCTCAAGAACTAGGATTGCTATTTTCTTTCTTGACCCACACTGTTTAGAAATGAGATGGGTCTCAATCATGTTAGGTCACGGTAGTGGCCCAATCCCTGTGTTTTTCATTTCCTACTGTTTTGGAGTAGAGTGAAAGAGAAGACCAAGAGCTATGCATCCTGCTTTGACACCACTTCTAACATGGTCAGAAGAGCAATAATAGAAACAATATGCAAGTGTGAAGAATCCAATGACAAAACAAAAAAATCCTACTCAACTTTAAACAAATGCCCTGAACATTTCCGGTTTTCTAGTCACTCTGTTTCAGATACTACCCATTTCATACCCATTATCTCACTTAACGCTCTCACACACATACTGATTAAATATTATTATTGTTATCATCATCATCTTTTTTGATTTGGAGGGAGGGAGGGAGGGAGGGAGAGAGAGGGGGAGGGAGGGAGAGAGAGGGGGAGGGAGGGGGGGAGAGAGAGAGAGAGAGAGATAGAGAGAGATAGATAGATTAGTTAAGCAACACACCCAGCACTACTCAAATAATGGCAGGGCAAGTACTGCAACTTATGTCTGCCTGAGTCGAAGTTTCATGTTGTCAGGTAATAATAAAGCTCTATTCTCTCTCTTTTCCATATATTATACAAATATACTTATGCACACTATATTATAGTATGTTATATAGTATGTACAATATATATTTAGTAGATTATATTCTCTATAAACCATAATACATCATATTTGGATTTACTAAATATACTGTCATATATTATGCAATAGAGAGAATACACATTTCATTTGTCAGTTCAGAAGTATGCAGATATAGTACATAGATTGTTTATTGGAATATATATTCTTATAATAGACCGTAAGTTCTTTGAATATAGGGACGATGTCATTTCTTTTCCCATATTCTCTTTACTCTATGCTGAGTAAATTATTGAGAAGAACATGCTAATTGCACTTTGCTATTCTAATATTTAAAAAATATAGTGTTTGAACAATTGTGCCTCAGAATTATAAAAAATAGTCTCAATGAAGTGTTTACTATTTAATAATTTTATGTCCTTGAGCAAAATATTTAACCTGAGCCATAGTTTTCTCAATTTAATAGTAGAAGTGATAATGACTGCCTCATAGACTTTGCAAAATGACATACATACATAAAATTGTTGGCCCAATGCCCAGCTATTAGTTAGGAGTCCTCGTTTGTGGTAATTATAATTGTGCTTACAATGCTTCTGAGTGTTCTTGTGAACACATATGATACTTGTGAGCTTTTTTAATCATTGGATTTTATTAATGATCTATTTATAATTAGAAAAATAAAGCAAGTCTATTGTTGAAAAATTTAGAAGCTTTAGAAAAGTATAAAGCAAATGCAAATCACCCATAATTCTAATACCCAGATAACTAGGTAATCTTTGCTACCACTTTAATATTTCCTTCATACAGACAGGGACACATATACACATACACACACACACACACACACACACACATACACAAGTTTATAAAATATAATGCATGCTTATAATACTATTAGAAATACAATACTCTGCTTTTTTAGTTACCACTATATTATGTATACTCGATAGTGTAATTAATTGTCAAAGGCATTATGTGTAAACACTGGATGATTGAATATGATTTAATTATTTATTTACTTTTTGTAATTTAGACTGCTATTTCCAGGTTCATCCACTTAACTTCTTTGTGTTTGCTACTTATTGTCAGCAGCTTTTCCATTAAGAACCTTACGTGTACCTTGCTGATCACACCTTTGATTATTTCTTTAGAATAGGTTCTTAGAAGTAGACTTGTCAAATAGAAACTCAGCACATATGTTTAAGGCTTTTGCTTCGTATTACAATCACTTTTCAAAGTAGGTTTTACCAGTTAATACTTTTGCCATTAGAAGCTAAAGATGAATACTATATTTTGTACGTGACACTCTATTTTCATAGTTATTATCAAATTTTATCCCCACAAAATTCTTTCAGAAAACATTAACAACTTTTTTCTCCATGTTACTCTTGAAGATATTTTAAAAAGTAATAGAAATAAACCTGAAGTTAAATGCCTTGTCCAAACTGGCAGAGACAAAACTGTAACCAAGTGTCTCATACTTCATAAGGCACTGGGGAGGCATTAGGATTCACCATAAATCTTCTTTAGTGCCTGAAGTTCCAAAGCAGGAAGGTCTTATTTCACAGAGCACTTTAACAATGGCACCCTTGCTCTGGGTTTTCTGTCAAATAAGTGCAAAGAGCAGCAAACCTGGAAGGAGCTTTACCACATTTTTAATGTTGGTAATTAAATCTGGAGACCGTGTCTTGACTGGATTCACCCACTGGAAGCTGACAGAACACCTTCCCAATTTCTTTTGCTATTTCTGTTCATAAGTAATGGTCTTTATAGGAGATTTCCATTTCCTTATGATATTTAAAGACGTGCTTCACCATAAAGACTTACTTTACTGATACAATTCATCTAAATAATTTCTGGTTATATGGGGATTAAATTTTCCATTAGAAAACTGTTTCGTAGTGAAAACATGTAAGTACACTAACCCTTTTATTAAAAATTACCCTTGTGGCTATTAAAAGTGGCTCTACCTTATTGATCTGCTTTTTTATATTGGTGAGTAATTTCAGCTTCCTCGGTGTACTAATGAGGCATCATTTCTCCCAGAAATGTGATCCCAGCAAATTTCTGTATTAATTTCATTTTTCTTATTTGTTTTTGCTTTTGTCCAGAAGATGCCTTCTCATGTTTAAGAGAAAAGTTGCATTAGGAATCACTGCCATGATGTTAATCTTATCAAGAGCTGGGATATCTGAATAACAGGCACTGGGTATTGATTGCATTGGCCATGTTAATAAGAGACCAAAATAAAAGGAAAGTAGGAACAAATGTGTATTACCAGATCTATAAAACCAAGTGTCTGGATAGCGTACCAAATCGTGTGCAGGTTGTTCTGGCGTGTGCAGAAGTAACTGGAGCATCTTTACTGACAAGTCGTCATCACCTCTCTTTGAAAATGGAGGAGGCAGGACTTCTCCTACCACTGATTACCTCTGTGGCCTTGGAAAAAAATCTTTATTCTATGGCCTTATTTTTCTCTTTCATAAAATGAAGGGTCTTTTAGTTCGTCTTCAAAATCCATTTTCATTCTAAAATTATTTAATTGAATGATACTGAATAATCACTTTAAATATTTGCCTTAAACTGGTATAACTAACACAATTAGAGCAGTACCAATGCTATTTTATAAAGTTTGCTTTAAGACACCATATTTTGAAAAATGAATCTGAAATGTTCTACCTGGCAGATAACAGAAGGAAGAAGCTCAGAATTTTGATTAAGGTTAAAGTTTTCAAGAGAGATCCAAACATTTTTTATTTTATTTTATTTCATTTTATTTTTTTCTGAACTGGTACCGTGCGAATTTGGAAAGCATGATTTTCTAAGCTTTAGTAAAAATGAAGATAATACATATCTCTTAGTATAATGAGGATGAATTAAGACATGCCAGTCAGAAACAAAACTTAGTGACAATCCTTTTAGCTATCTTAATGAACACTAACTAGAGACTCTAAAGAGCTTTGCCTCATTATATAGATCAAAGTTACTTTTACAGAATGGTTACTTTTATATTTTTCAGGCAGATATGACCATAGCTGTCATTAACATGGTAGCTGTACTCCCCCTCCTTTTTTTTGCAGTACTGGGGATGGAACCCAGGGGCATTCTACCTCCAACTCATATCCCCAACCCTGTTTTTTTTTTAATTCTTTATTTGAAACAGGGTCTCACTTTTAATTCTTTATTGAAACAGTAAAAAGGGCCTCACTAGGTAGCTGAGGCTGTTCTCGAACCACGATCCTCCTGTCTCAGCCTCCCAAATGCTGAGATTACAAGCTTGCTTCACCACGCCCGCCTAAAATCTTTTTATTTTTTAATTTTTTTTTTATTGGTGCATTATATTCATACAACTTATTGGGGTAAAAAAACTTGTGTGTACAAACATGTACTCATCACTGATTTAACCCCTACCCAAATCCCACCCCATTCCCTCTCCATCCCTCCCTCCCTTGCTTGGCTTAGTGATTGACTTCGATATGTTTAAGTACATTGTGTGCTTTAGAGATTTTCCTCTTCCCCCCTCCTTTCTCCTCTTTTAGGTTGTCTTGTTTGCTCCTCTTTTCTCCCTAACTCTCACATATTAGGGAAAGCATCTGATTTCTTATTTTTTGTGCCTAACTAATCTCACTTAGCATAATGTCCTCCAGTTCCATCCATTTCCCTGAAAATGACGTAATTGAGTTTTTTTGATGGCTGAGTAAAATTCCATTGTGTACATATCCCACAGTTTTGTAATCCATTCATCTGTTGATGGACATCTTGGCTGGTTCCATAGTTTGGCTATGGTGAATTGTGCAGCTATGAACATAGATACACATGCATTAGTTTGGTAGTTTGGTTTCTTTTCTTTTGGGTAGATACCCAACAGTGGTATTGCTGGATCAAATGGTAGATTTGTTCCCATTCTTCTGAGGATTCTCCATACTGTTTTCCAAAGTGGTTGCACTAATTTGCAATCCCACCAACAATGTCTTAGAGTTCCCACTTCTCCACATCCTCGCCAGCATCTATTGTTTGTATTTTGAATGATGGCCATTCTAGTTGGAGTTAGGTGAAATCTCAGAGTAGTTCTTTATTTTGAAACAGGGTCTTAATAAATTGCAAAGGGCCTCACTAAGTAGTAGCTGAGACTGCAAACCACGACCCTCCTGTCTCAGCCTCCAGAATGCTGGGATCACAAGCATGCACCACCACGCCTGGCATCTGTACTCCCTTTTGATTGCTTTAAAAATTCTCTCATGTGTGTCACATGGACGGCATGTGTGTGGCAAGCAGGGTGTCAGAGTAACTGTTGCTGATGGATGGCACACAGAGTTGTGACTCATGGAATAAGAACTATTGTTTCCATGGTGTTCTAGTGGAGCCCAACAAGTCCTAACACAATTGGTTGAATGACAGTGTTCAAGAATTGTTTTCTTTCTTTGAAAAAAGAGAACAGAATAGTATTTTCAAAAGACAGACATCTGGTAAGTAATATTTATCTCTCGTGAAAATAGGAGGTTGAACACTGTGAAGTCTGGCGCCTGATACTTATCACCAGAACAACTAAGTTTCGATAAGAATGAATTTCAGTATTGCTTTACTAGTGTGCTTTATACTAGAATGACCACTTAGTAAAGATCTGGAAAACTTCCTTTTTTTTTGAAAAAATCCTATCTTTTCTTCTCATAATAAAATATGTGTACAATGGTTTGTGGTTTTGTCAACTATTTGACACAACTGTCCATTCAAAGGGGAAGTCTTTTAACATCTTTCTTCCATTGTTTGATGCTCAGCTTTAAAAAAGGTACTTTTCTTGTGGAACTTTTAAATTTCATATTATATGTATGAATATGAGTATCTCAAAATGGCACTCTTGCAGTTCCACTTTTAAGTTTTAAGGAACCTCCACACTGTCTTCCATAATGACTGTACCGGTTTACATGCCCACCGAGAGCGGACAGTGGTTCCCTTCCCTCCACGTGTTCCCAGCATTTGCTTATTTTTGTCTTCTTGGTAATAGTCATTCTTATTGGATGAGGTGATATTCACTGGGGTTTGATTTTCCTTTCCCTGGTGGTTAATGATGCTGAACACTTTTTTCTACACCTGTTGGCCATTGTTATGTCTTCTTTTTTTCCCCCAAGATCATGGCCCCTGAAACTTTATTCACAAGAACCCTCTGGAGCCCTCCATAACCCCACACAAAGTTATGTCTTATTTTGAGAAATGTCTGTTTAATATCTATTACCTGTCTTTAAGCGGGGTTATTTGTGTTTTTGCTCTTGAGATTTTAAAGTTCCTTATGTATTCTGGCTATTAACCACTTGCCAGATACATAGTTTACAAATGTTTTATTCCATTCTGTAGGCCATCTCTTCATTCATCTCAGCATTCCTTTGCTGTGCAGAAGTTTTTTCAATGTGATGTAATACTTTTTGTTTATTCTTGCTTTCATTTCTTGGGCTTTTACGGTCTAATCTAAAAAATACCCTGTTTGTCCCAGTGTCCTAATACATTTTCCCTATGTTTTCTTGTGATAGTTTCATAATTTATTTCTTGTCTTTAATACATTTTGAGTTAATTTGTAACTAGTCAGAGTAGTCTAGTTTCATTTTTGCATGTGAATATCTAATTTTCACAGGATAATTTATTGAAATGACTATTTTTTTTCAGTGCATGCTTTTAGCACTTTTGTAGAAAATCAGTTGGGTGTAGATGGGTGGATATATTTCTAGGCTCTGTGTTCTATTTCATTGATTTCTGCGTTTATTTTTATGCTAATGATATTCTGTTTTGATTACTAAAGCTTTTTATTGTATGCTAAGCCTCCTCCTTTGTTCTTGTTATTTAAATGTATTTGGTTGTTTTGGTTGTTTGGGACTCTCTTGTAGTCTTCCTTTGTAGCTCCATATAAATTTTAGAATTGTTTTTTTCAGTTCTATGAAGAACAGTATTTTGATAGATATTGCCTTGCATCTATAGATTGCTTTGGGTAGCATGAGTATAGTGCTGATGAGGAGAATGTGCTTTCTGTAGCTTTTGGACAGAATTGTTCTGTAGATGTCTATGAGGTCCATTTGGTTGATGGTGCAATTTGACTCTTTCATTTCTTTGTTGATCTTCTGTCTGTATTATCTGTTCATTGATGAAAGTGGGATAGGTCTACTATCTTTCAACTCTATCAATATTTTCTCTATTCATTTGAGTATTTTTATAGTGAGCGAAAATATATTTAGAATTGTTTCTGCTCATTGAGTTGACTGCTTTATCATTCTACAATGACCTTCTTTGTCTATTTTTACTGCTTTTGGTTTAAAGTATATATTATAAAATATAAATAAGGCGATTCCTCCTTTCTTTTATATTCCACTGCATGATTCCACTGCAAATAGAATCCTAAATTCATCTATCTATTCCCTTCATTTTGGGTCTTTATATATCCTTAAAGGTGGTGTGAATTTCTCATAAGCAACATATAGTTAGGTCTACTTTTAAGAATTTTAACGATTCAGTCATTCTATGTCTTTTCATTGGAGAATTTTATCTATTTACATTTAAGGCAGTAGTTGATAGGTAAGGTCTTATTATAGCCCTTTTGTAACAACTTGTTTTCTAGTGTTATTGCAGTTACTTTCTATTTTTATTCCTCTCTTGCAGTCTTCCTTTGTGGTTAAGTGATTTATTCCAGCAGTGTGTTTTTATTCCTTTCTCAGTATTTTTGATTATCTATTGTAGATTTTTTTGCTTTGTGGTTACCAGGAGGCCTACAAAAATCTTTTGATTATAAGAGGCTACTTTGAAACAATACTAACTTAACATAATTGCAAACATAGGAAAAGAAAGAAAAAATGCTAATAAAAACATCCATTTTGTTGTTTTTAATCCGGAAAGATGGAGACCAAGGGAAGCAGCACATATCAGTCCTGATGAAACCCAAACTCTATCACCATGAAAACAGCATCTTGACAAAAGGAAGTTACCAGCATAAATTTGAACAGAGCACTGAGAATTGAAGGGCCACAGGAACAAGAGCTAGAAGGCAGTATAGAGAGCAGAAAAGTACTCGCCCACCTCCAACTGTGGTTGCAGTGGCACCATCTTGCCTCAGCCTCACTAAAATCCAAAAAACACTTCCAATCAGGATATCCTACCAAAAAAAAAATACTTGGAATAAATCTAACCAAGGATATAAAAGACCTCCACAAAGAAAAGTATAAAATGTTGAAAAAAGAAATCAAAGAAGAACTTAGGATATGAAAAGATTTTCCATGTTCTTGGATAGGCAGAATAAGTATCATCAAAATGCTCATTCTTCCAAAATGTTGGTCTACAGATTCAACATAATACCCATTAAATTACCAAGGTCATTCCTCACAGACATAGAAAAATCGTCCTTAAGTTCATTTGGAACAACAAAAATCCCAGAATAGCCAAAATAGTTCTCAGCAACAAGAACCATGCAGAAGATATCTCAATATTTGACTTCAACTATACTACAAAGCCATAGTAATAAAAAAAAACAACATGGTATTGGAACAAAAACAGACACATAGACCAATGGAGCAGAAAAGAAGACTCAGAAACAAATCCATATATTTACAGCCAATTGATTTTATACAAAGGGGCCAAAAACATATACTGAAAGAAAGATAGCCTCTTCAACAAATGGTGTTGGCAAAACTGGTTAACTATATGCAGAAAATGGAAATAAACCCCTGTACAAGAATCAATTCAAGATGGATCAAAGATTTGGAAATCAGACAAGAGACATGCAACTTCTTGAAGAAGGTTTATGTCCAACACTTCAACATATAGGCACAGGTAAAAACTTTCTCAACAAGACCTCAAAAGGCACAGAAACCGATCAATACGTGGACTTGCATTAAACTGAAGAGCTTCTATACAGCAATGTAAATGATCAAGAACCTCAAAAGAGAGCCAACAGAATGGGATAAAATTTTTGCCAACTATTTCTCTGATAGAGGACTAATATAGAGAATATACAAAGAACTCAAGAAACTCAGTGCTAAGTAAACAAAGAATCAAAAAATGGACAAGTAAACTAAAAAGAAACTTCACAAAAGAAAAAATTCACATGCCAAATAAATGTATGAAAAAATGCTCAACATCTTTAGCAATCAGAGAGATGCAAGTCAAAACTGCCCTTAGATTTCACCTAACTCCAATTAGAATGGCAATCACTAAAAACACAAGCAACAACAAATGATGGTGAGGATGTGGAGAAGTGGGAACTCTAAAATGTTGGTGGGATTGCAAATTAATGCAACCACTTTACAAAAAAGTATGGAGGCTCCTCAGAAGAATGGAAATGAACTTAGTATATGATCCAGCAATACCACTTCTCGGTATCTACCCAAAAGAATGCAAATCAAACTACCTAAATAATGCATGTAGACCTATGTTCATAGCTGCACAATTCACCATTGCCAAACTATGGAACCAGCCAAGATGTCTATCAACAGATGAATGGTTAAAAAACTATGGGATATGTACACACTGGAATTTACTCAGACATAAAGAAAAAATTACATCATTTGTGGGAAAATGGATGGAACTGGAAAACATTATGCTAAGTGAGTTTAGTCAGTCACAAAAAGTAAAAAAAAAATGGATGTTCTCCCTAATATTTGGAAGCTAGGGAGAAAAAGTGTCATAGGAAGAATTCTATATGAGGAGAAACTATAGATGAGCAAATAAGGTGACCTAAATGGGGTGTTGGGAGGGGGAAGAGGGAAAGTCCTAATGTACATGATGTACATTCATAAACACATCAAAGTCAATCAGTAAGCCAAACATGAGAAGAATGGAGGGGGAGGAATGGGGTGGGAAATGGGGAAGGTCTAAATGAGTGATGTGTGCATGGATGCCTCTTACCATCTTGTACCCCATTAAGATGTACGACTACAATGCACCAGTAAAAATATTAAAAAAAAACACCCTGAACTGCACTTGTCTCTATTTCTTCTCATATTTTTAGTTTTTGAAGTCTGTTTTTTACATCTCTTGCATTGCCTACCTCTTAACAAAATCAAGCTATTTTTAATTTGCTTTGTTTTTATGTCTTTATGCTAAAAATTTGAATGTTTTGTGCATCATGTTTACAATATGACAGTATTCTGAATTCACCAGTGGAGTTATTCTTACCAGTGAGTTTTATACCTCCCAGTGTTTTCTTATTACTCACTACTTTTTATATCTTTCAGAAAAACCTTATTGTGTCTTATAATTCTGTGGAGATATATTCTCTGAGTTTTTGTCTAGGAATGTATTTTCTTTCCTTCACTGCAAAAGGATAATTTTTGTTAAAAATAAGTATTATTGTTTAACAAATTTTTTTCTTTAATACTTGAAAAATCTCATGCCACTCTCTCTTGAGTTTTGCCCAGCACTAGCCCTCACCATTGTACTCCTGGTACTGAATTTCAAGCCTAACATCTAGGTTTCATTTTCTCTCTGCCAGTAAGAAGCTTCTCTCTCCAGCTGTTCATAATTGGGAAGGGAGCATCTCAGGTAACCTCTTCCTGCCTTCTTCAAGTTATATTTGTTTTTTGTTGTTGTTATTCTCAGATCAGGTATTGTGGTCCCTCCCCTGAATACTTTAGCTCTTGTGAACATGAACAGCTATTCACACTGGTATTCCTCTGGGAGACACCTTCTGAGACATTACTCAGCTGCCACCCGTCCCATGCTGCCCCACTCTTATAATTGTTCCTGACAGTCACTTTCCACATCAGCTATTCCTGAAAGGTTTTATTTGAGTTCAGGCTTATAATGTTGCTTTAACCCTGTCCACCATTTTCCATCATTATTTTATCATAATACTCTGTTCATTGTCTTCCTTGCCCTTGCTATTATCTGAAATTAGCTTATTTTTTCCCATTATTCATTGTGTTCCCCATTGGAACAAAAGCTCCATGAGCTTCATCTCCATGAACTCTGAAATCTCACCTATCTTGTTAGACGTCACAGCTCCAGCAGCTGAAAGAATGCCTGGGCCGGGGGGGGGGGGGGGCAGGATGACTTGTTGAAGCAATGATTCCTACCTATTTCATTTTGTTTACTACATGCACTGACTGAGATTCAATAGAAAAGTTTAGTTTCAAACTTGATAAACTGTCAATTTTAAGATGTGTCAGGTACAAGTATCAAAGCAAAGCAAAAAACAAAATAAAACAAAACAAGACCTCCTCTTTTTAAAAATTTCTTATCAACTCATATGAAAGATGAGGGGTTAATTCTTCTTGAAGTAAATAAAATTTATAATACATATATTTATTTCTTCTTTGAAATTGATTAAAGGTCATATCCTTCCAGAGCTAGTCTGTATCTCTTTTACAATATGAAATATCCCTTTTATCTCATGACTAGTAGTTTCATTTTCTTTTTTCTTACTCATCTCATATTTGAAGGTATATGTAAGTAGCTTTTAGAAAGACCACCTGGAAATCTACTGTCATGACTCTGTTATGTGATGTGGTTTGTTGTTATCTCGGCACATGTGGAAATATTTTTAGACAAAGCATTGTATAGGTAGATTGGCTGGAAACATAAACCTCACTGCCAAGCAGAGGGAAACAATAAATCAATGATACTGAAGTTTCTGTTTTTTTTTTTTTAATGTCAGAAGGATAAGAGCAAGAATAAAAGACCCTTTCTTTAAAAAAAGAAAGTACCCCTAGATTAGTATTCAGCTAGAATTTTTTTTCTTGTAGTGCTGGGGATGGAACCCAGGGGAATTCTACCTCCAAGCTACACCCTCAGCCGATTTTTTATTCTTTATTTGGAAACAGGGTCTCACTAAGTAGCTGAGGCTGGCTATGAACCCGAGTCCTCCTGTTTCAGCCTCCCACGAACTGGGATTACAAGGAGTTCTGGAATGGAATCCCTTTATATGGACTATTAATTGGCAAAGGCTAGGAAAGTGTGAATGAGTGAGGAGTGCGACAGAGGGGAGCCATTGGATTTAACGGAGGAGAATGTTTTAGGATATCATGAGTGACTGCAAGTTATAGACTATGGTGTGCAACAGATGATTTTGATGATATCAGAAAACCTAGTAATGAAAAGAAAGGCTCAAGATCATAAATTTCCAATTTACGACAAAGGTGCAGGAACAAATAATCTTCTAGGGACGTAAAGGAAGGGGCAGACATGACAGATCAGACCAATGCCTGCTTTGTGTTTTCAAGTTAGGAGGAATGGTACCCCGAAATGTATGATGGGAATGTTTGGGAACAAGTGTGTGAACTCAGATCTTCTTACTGGTGGAAGCAGAATATGCCATCCATTACCCAAACAACCATTTTTTTTAAAAATATAAAGGATTGGCATAATTGACTTGTGAGCAAGGTGAGACTAGTTCATCTAAGGACTTTCATCTACAATGCTATTACTCTAAATAATACAGATCTAGTAATATGGGTCTAAAAGTAATAGCCCCTTCAGAATAGTATCTGTGGAATAGAAAATAAAGGAATTTATATAATAGTTATTTTTCCATTGTTTCCTCAAAATAAAAGTGCAAACATTAGCAAAAAATTATTATGATTACTAGAAAGTTAGATTTTACTTCTTCCTAAAATAATTTTTGGAATTTTTTTTAAAATGAAGTTTTAAATATTTTTTATAAAAGGAAAATCATACCATGGTGGTTGTAATCTCATATTTGACACCAGCAAATAAAGATACCTAATATTCTTTTGAATTCAATGAATTAAGTTTAGCTTATGATTCCATTTCAATTGAATGGCAATAAATAACCCAAACCAAGGCAAATTTCTAAGAGGAAAGAGATTCTCAGTAACTTGCTGGATCTCAAAATATTGCTTCATCTTCTGCAGTTTTGGGATTCCCTTGGTTTATTTATGGAATATTTCAATAGCACATGGTAGTTAAACAGAATAGTAATTCCTTATGAAAATGCTTAGAGGCATCATATATATTAAAAATAAATGAATGGAAGAGAAAAATTCACGAGATGACAAATTATAGTAGAAGTTTTTAGCAAGAAACTTCCTTGTCAATGAAATTTATTTTGAAATGCTCAGGTATAATGTCAGTTCTTAGCTTAAGATGATTTTTTCATGATGTGTACAAGGATAGAATTTTTTTATTGAATGTAAACAAGCAGAAGAGAATATATCAGACTTAATAAATGTGCAATGCCTTGGGCCCTTTTGAAAAGTGTTTATAAAGCTGATAAAGTACATGTTTATTAATTCATATTTCTTCATTTAACAACATATTTATTAAGCCCTTGCTACATGTTTTAAGGCTATTTAGAAATGAATAAAGCAGAGACTTGACCCGCAAGGATTTTAAGCTGCTAAGGAAGACAAGATGTGTTTAAGTACAAAATGAGTAGGAGAAATAAATGCCCTTAAAGGGGTACACGAACCACTCATCTTATTTTTCTAAACTTGCATAACTCGTACATGCCATTGGAAAGGAAAAAGTGAATTTCAAAAGGAAACGTAGATTTAACTCTTTAAAATAAAAACATTTGTAAATCAGATGACAAAAAGCAAGACAATAAGCTTGGGATCTATTGGTAATGAATCCTAATGCAAAAGAGTAAATAGAAGTAACACATGAATATCCTTTACAATGTGAAACAAACACTAAAAACAAAAAATTCAACAACAATGTAAACAAATCTTACTTATAATTTCAGTCTATAAAGTTAAACATCAATAAATATAGCAATGTAATCCAATAGTTGCATATGAGATCAGTATTTTATTTCTAGATAAAAGGTAAGACTCACTGTTGAGAATGATAACATTAGAACTTCTGAGTGAATGTGTATTCCAATACATGTTAAGACTATTTCATTTATTTATTTTTTGAGGTACTGGGGGTGGAACACAAGGGTCATTCTACCTCTGAGCTACACCCTATTTTGTTTTTTATGTAGACCCAGAGTCTTACTAAATTGTAGAGGCTGGCTGTGAACTTGTGATCCTCTTGTTACAGCCTCCCAAGTACTAAAATTATTATTATTATTATTATTATTATTATTATTGTCATCATCATCATCATCATCATCATCAATTATTTTTGCAGTACTGGAGATGGAACCCAGGGGAATTCTACCTCCAAGCAACACCCTCAGCCCTATTTTTTATTCTTTATTTTGAGACAGGGACTCACTGAGTTGCAAAGGGCCTAACTAAGTTGCTGAGACTGGCTTCGAACCTGCACAATCCTCCTGTCTCAGCCTCCAAAATGCTAGGATTACTAGTGTGCATCACCATGCCCGGCTTAAAAACTATTTTAAATACCTATTTTGACTATACTTTTTTATATCCAGCAATTATACTTTTGGTAATGTAGTCTATGTAACTGAAGATGAGCATATTATATATGCACAAACATGCTTAACAAAGCAGAGTTGATAGTAGGAAATTTTTAGAGGAGGAAACGTCCAACTGTAAGTGTTCAATTGTAGGGGAAGTGCTCATCAATTAATTGAAATATCGGGCAGTAATCGGTAACGCATGAGTGTGTGCTCATGTGTATGTGTGTGCATACATGTGTAAGAAGCAGGAGATAGACCCTGAAGATCTGCTCAGCATTATTTTCATTTCTAGCCATGAAGCCCCGGAATAGGATATAGCTTCCTTCTTTCAGGACCCATGTTCCTTTCTTTGCCCTCAACTAAGGAGATTCTTTATCTAGGTGAGTAACCCAGATTTCATTTCTGAAGGGTCTGAATCCTCAGGGAGCAGGGAGCATATTCCCTACCCTGGCCAGGGGCAAGGACTTGTGGTAATTTTCCATTAATGTTGACATTTTCACCTGAAAAATCTTAGAAGTGTCATAGAGAAGACCTTGACTTTTATTTACAGCACTCTGGGCCCTATTGTGTAGTAGAAACCCAGTTTCATCAGTATGAGTGAATCACTAGCCAGTAATGAAATCTACAGCTTTGTAAGTTCAGTTGCATGTGGAATTCAAATGACCTGTGGGAACTAGTTATTGTCCCCATGAGATATCCTTGCTTTTTAAAGAAAAGAGACATCCAAGGTGGAAAATTTCGAAATTCTTGGGAGAAGACACAAAAAGTGAGTGATTATTTTGTGTAATGATGAGAGGATACACTCTTGCCCTGATCCCTGAATCTTGGACTCGTGGACTCCAGCACTGGGGGCGAGACAGTACTCTTCTATTAAATGGAGTCTCTGAAGAATACATTAGTCTAGTGAGAATCAGTAGGCTCCTCGGTATTTACAGCAAACATGTCACCCACAGTGGTAGCCAAAAATATTTGAAACGTTTTGAAAGGTAGCACTTTCAATACGGTACTAGGGAGAAAGTCTTAATTTTCATCAAAGGGAGATTGTCAACTGCTTCTCAGATCCCAGTGTCTTCATCTTTACATTCATTCATGTTAAACCCATGTTCTGACCCAATGGGCATCACATCTCTAATATGTTAAAGGAAAAGACTGATGTAAGGTCACAGTAAATTTCCCTCAGCTTCCCTCATCTTTCTCAAGAAGTAATGGCTTGTACCTATTCTAAAGTCATCTTTTATTTTTAAACCTTCCCTTCCTGAAACCCAATGCTTTCTCTTCTTAATACATGAACTATGACTTGGAGTGTGGAATTAGGTCTAATGTCAACAGACCAGGTAGTTTTGTGTCACAGATGAGCCCTCGTTGTCTACAAACTCTCTAAGATAAAGTAATATATTTCCCCTCATTCCCTTCTCCCTGCTTCCATAATGTACTACATATAAAATAACAACCCTGGCTCTGTCTCTACTTTAGAGTAGAATTTACCTGATCTCATACCTCAATTTTTCTCAAGTGGTTGAACTCAGCTCTGAACCTAATTCTGACAAAGCCTAACAACTGCCAGGTGTTCCCACAAATCATTGGCTCTAATGCTCAATCCCCCTCCAGCTGCAACATTGCCACGAATGGACAGGTCTCCTCAAACCTATCCATAATCTACTTAACTTCCAGCAGTGACCATAACCTGACATTTTCTGATGCTGTACCTTGGCTGAATCTGCTTCTCTCTGGAATCAGTATTTGCCTTGAGTACTCTTGAGCTCAGCTCATCAAAAAGACACTTCTGCAACAAGCCCTACCTCCTTGGTCTTAGTTTTCTACCCCAAGGAAAACAAAACATGATTAGCCCGAGAAATATTTTACCTAATGCACAATTTATTCCTCACTTCGCCTTGTTTATCACACAGTTCATCTTGTCTCAAAATTAAAGAGCCCTAGATTCTGTTATTTCTAGCTTTTGAAGTTGCCTCAAGCATGTTCTCTTTTGCCCCCAATCAGTTATGCCATCTCATTTCACATAGTCTCCTTGTAATGTAACCTAGGTTAGTTAACATTTTCTGGCTGCTCTACACAAATCAATGCTTCCCCATCATTTGTGAAGTATACTGTGGAACTGCTAAAACTAATTATCTGTTAGGTGATGTCTCACTTCCTCCTTGAAAAGTGCAAAAAGATTAGCATGTTTAAATTAAACCAAATCTACTTGTAGAGGATTAATTATTTGGCACACCAGCAAGAAGTCATTGTATTATTAATGTAATGAACAAGGAAAATTGTTTCTATAAGGGAATATGATAATGAATGGTACTTTGGTAAAACACCAGAATAGAGGTGAAGGATGGCAACATTCATAGATAATATCCAGATATACAATTTTTAAACAGAATTGGTCTCAATTACTTTCTTGTTTTCTACTACTTATTTTTAATTCTCCTGGAATGAGATTATCTTTAGATGTCATCAATGTATGTAAATGATGTCAGAAGACTGAGTCTATCTTATGGGTACTCCAGACACATGTCCTCACCTGTATTAGAGTGCTATAGGAGCTGTCACTTGTCACCACCCAGAGAATGCAGTGCTTGCACCCTTTTTAAGAGCTTAATATCCATTATGAATTCATCTCTGCGGCTGTATTCAGAGATAGAAAAAGACATTAGATGCATCAGAACCAACCTCACTAAAGAAAACATCATGACAGTCTCAGAGGTATGAAAACAAATATGTCAGCAGATCAGGAAAGAATAAAGGGGAAAAAGGTCTCTGATCACTTTGGAGACAGGGCTGTGGAGACCCAATGTGTGTCCCCTAGACATGCACAGTCTGAACACGTCTCCTTGACTTCAAATTTACTTCTACATTTGAAATGTGATTGGCTTCATAGTAATAATTGAATTAATTAATGATAGCCAAAAACATAATAGCAACAATTATGTTTATCAACTGAGCTGGGACTGGTGGCACACACCTATAATCTCAGTACTTGGGTGGCTGAGAAAGGAGGATCACAGGTTGAAGGCCAGCCCTCGGCAACTTAGTGGTTCCCTCAGAAACTTAGTGAGATCCTCTTTTAAAATAAAATAATGTTAAAGGTGGAGCTCAGAGGCAGAATGCTCCTGGGTTCAATTCTTATTACCTTTTCTCCCCAGAATTCATGTTCATCAACTGAAGAATGTTTAATATAGTGGAATTTTATTTGCTATAAGGAGTAATAAAGGAATACCATAGCATTTATTTGTAATGAACCTTGGAAACATCATGCAAAGTGAAAGAAGCCTCAAACAATAGTCCAAGATATGTGTAATTCTACATAAATGAAATGTCCAATAGGCAAACACATATATTTATTTATTTTTAATTTATTTTTATTGGTGCATTGTAATCATATCACATTGGAATACAAGACTTGAGAGGATATACAAGCATACATCATCCAATTAGCCCTCATCCAGTCCCCATCCCATTCCCTCCCCCTCCCTCGATCCCATGCTTGTTTGGAGATTAACTTTGATACATCTGTTTATGTACCTCCTGAGTTTTAAAGAGGCTCCATCCTCCCCTATTCCATACCCTCTGATTGGTCACCTTAATTGCTTCACTATAGGGCCCTTTCTATAGCTCGACCTCTTCTTGTTGCCCCTTTCCTCGTAGTTATTGCTGATTAGGGGAAGCATCTGGTTTTTATTTTCTGCAATATTTCTCTGTGCATGCCACGTTTAAAGTACCGATCCCACTCTTGATGGCCCCAGTAGTGGCCTGGCTACCTGGTGGACTGATCCAGACCTCGCTGGCTCAAGCAGTGGCCTTGCCTCATGGGAGGCCCCGATTCTGGTCTCGCTGGTCCCGACACCAGCCTAACCCCTCAGCTGGCTCCAATCCCAGCCTCGGTGGCCCCATTTAGAAAGTAGGTTGGTGATTACCCAGGACTGTGGGATGGAGATGATGTGAGGTGAGTACTGGGCATCTGTAATGAAATAGTGCATTAGATAGTGGTGATCCACTCAGCTCTACACTAAAAGTTATTCAGTTATACACTTTAACATGGTGAATTTTAAAGCATGAGAAGGATAACTTAGTAAAGCTATTATACAAATAAATACAAAAGTACATTTTATAATACTAACTGAAAGTATTAATTACAGTTACAGATCTTTATCAAGTCAAACTTGTCATATAAGAAGTGGGACATGTAAAAAATAATAAAAGATGGGCATGATGGTGCAATGTTAGAATTCTAGTACTAGGTAGCCTGAGATAGCAGGATCACAGGTATGAGTTAAGCCTCACCAACTTAGACCCTGTTTTAAAATAAAAAGTAAAATGGGGCTTGGGTCTAGTCAGAGGTTCAATCCACAGTACCTGGATTCAAACCTGGGTTCAAACCACAGTACCAAAATAAATGAAATAAAATAAATAAGAAAAAACAAACAGCACTGAACCGGGTAGACATTTGTTAAGGCAATCTAAACTATATAAAACAAAAATATCTTTAGAAAAGCAACTATAGCAATATGTAATCATAATATTTATTTTAATCAACAGTAATAAAAAGGGCAAATACTTATGTAATTTAAATTGGTATGAAACAAAAATAATGTTATTAGGTTTTATTTTGTATACATTTTTGTAGTTTTAGAGTTTAAGATAGACTTTATAAGCTCAAAAAATGGTGTTTTCAGGATGATAATAAAATGAATAGTATATGTTCTCAGAAGAATATGAAAGTAAAAGTCAATATGGTATTTTATTAAATCACACAATTACTGAATTTTAAAAAGTTACTTAAGAAGATTCTGAAACAGTTCAATAGGAGAAAGAATAGTCTTTTAACAAATAGTGCTGGTATGACTAGTCAGATACACACATTGGTATGAATTGATAGACATTGAGACAGAGCAATAAAGTTGTTGAACTTCAAAGACAAGGAATCCTAATCTGGATTTAGGCAAATATAAGTCATCCATAAGAAATTAAAAAAAAAAATCAGAATGGCTTTATACTTGTGTGCAATTTTATTGAATTCTGGGGGACTGCCAAAATAATGTTACAATGATCTGAGGGGAGATGTGAGCTAACAATTTAAAGAAAAGTTTTAATATCCAAGTTTTAAGGCAATAAGATTAACACTCTCCAGGGACGTATCACTCATTCCGACCCATTCTTTAAAAACATTTGACGAGCTCATGCAGCCAATCAGCAAATGATTCAAAACAAAAGCAAGATGCGGTTTGAAGGACTTGTGGTTGCGACACCATCCATTTTTAAAGTGCAAATGCTGAGCAGATGTGGAAGTTATGAGTAGAGTAAGTATTGTGTAGAATCACAAGTTAATATTAAGATATAAGCTTATAAAAATCAGATGGATATGGGGATGGATAGATGACAAGACGTTGAAAATGTTTACTCTTGTGGCTTAATTCGTCCCCCAAAGCTGTCATAGTAGGTAAATAAATGATTTTGTGGTTAAGGATCATTAATTATTTTTCTGAATTTATATGCTTATAAAGGCTATCATAAATCTCAGAAAAATGTTAGGTATTTAATTTTTAAAATATAAGATTCTTGAAGCCGAACGTGTTGGTGCACGCTTGTAATTCCAGCAGTTGGGAGGCTGAGACAGGAAGATCATGGTTTCCCAGCCAGCCTCAGCTACTTAGGCCCTTTGCAACTCAGTGAGACCCTGTTTCAAAAGTAAAGAATAAAAAATAGGGCTGGAGGTGTAGCTTGAAGGTTAAATGCTTCTGGGTTTCATCCCCATTCTTGAATTACTCTTTTGATAAATATATTTGGGAAGCTATAACTGTGAAAATATTTTAACATGATAATATTGGTTTTAATTTTCTTCTGTATATTTTTATCCTGTACTATACCTACTTGGACCTGAATAATAGTTTTAGGTAAATGAATTTGAGATAGAGACATTATGTCTTTTGAAAAGATCTGTGTCCCATTTATAGCAGTTGGCTAAAGTTTGAAGATTAGAATTTAAAATTCCAAAATCTTCATTTTGTAGTGATAATACATATCATAGGTGAAAAATTGATATAAAAACAAGTTCTTTCAATATTTAAGTTGAAATACTCCCCGATTATCAAATCATATTTTTGACTGTTTCCTTCATGGCTAAGATAATAGGATATTTTAATTATACTTATTTCCCACCAGCATTTTCTTTTTCCTTCTTTTTTTTTTTGAGGGTCTATTTTATCTTTTTGGAAATGGGGATCGAACCCAGAGCACCATACCTGCAAGGCAGGTTCTTTGCCACTGAGCTACATCCCAGCCTCCTCTGCCACAATGTTTGGACTTTTAATTCTACATTATACTCCAAAAGTATTTTATCATTGTATATAGCCAAATTTTATTAAATTTTACTCAATAAATATTTGATTTGTATTTTAATGTTTGTATCTGGGCTAATTTTCCAAATAGTTGAAGAATGGGAGGTGGTCTATGCAATTATTAATTTTATTAGTTCTTATATTCTAAAAACGTCCTTATTTCAGTTTCATTATTTTCCTTCACGGCTTCCCTGTCATATATTTCACAAACAATAATATTGTATATTTAAAGTTCAACATTTTATCTGTTTTGTCATATTTATACACTTAAAGAACCATAACCATAAACAAGATGCATCAAACCCAAATTGTCCTTGTATTTGTTTCAAATATCTGTCCCAAGACCCTACCTTGGGGTCTTGTTCACCCTATTTGATCCACCCCTATCCTCAGGCAGCTACTGATGTACCTTTATCATTACAGGTTGCTTTGGATATCCTAGAATTTTATATACATGAGACCATACAGCGTGAATTATTTGCTCCTATGAATGAAATTGTTTTCCAGATTTGATTTTTAATAGACTTGTGGTTAGTATACAGAAAAGCCAAGGGTTTTTTATGAGTTTATTTTTGTATTGAGCTACTTTGCTGAATTTGTTGATCAGTTCTGGAATTATTCTGGCTGACTCTTGAATCTTCTAATTATAGGGTCATGTCATCTGCAAAGATAATTCCATTTCTTCTTTCCCTATTATTATTGCCTTAATTTCCTTTGTTTATCCTATTGCTTTGGTTTAAATTTCAAGTATGGTATTGTAGAGGGGTTCTAATTTCTTCAGTTTTTTTTTTTTAAACATGAATAGGTGCTTAATTTTGTAAAATGCTATTTCTGCATCTATGGAGATGACTGTTTGATCATCTCTGTGACCTAAGTTCTGTAGAACCATTTCCTTGGTTCTCTTTATGTGCTGAATTGACTGATAGGTCTTTTATGAATAGCACTTTCCAATTTCTTTATGCCTGATCATTTTCATTTGATGCTGAAATTGTGTGTTTTTGAGGGTTGGAGTTTGATGTCCACTGTTAGATGAGCTATGTTACCTCTCCTCAATTTGGATGTGGAAATTCTAAACCCTAGTCTCTCAGAATGTGAACTTATTTGGAAATAGGGTCATTGCAAATGTAATTACCTAATGAGCTCATAAGATAATAGCTGGGCTCTAATCTAATCTAATTGGTGTTCTTAGAAAAGAGAAAATAATTGGGCACAATCATATATACAGAAGGGGCAGCATGGAGTCATAAAGATGGTCATTTATGGGTCTCAGAGAGAAGCCTGGAACAGATCTTTTTCCCACTGCACTTGGAAGGAGGGGTAACACTTTGGCCTTAGCCTATTAGATGGTAAATTTTTACTGTCCAGACACCTGGGTTAGCATGTGTTTCTTTGTTATAGCAGGAATAGCAAGCAAATGCCACATATTCAGTTAAAGATGATTCTCTCTTGATCTGGAAGTAAATAAGATTCTACAGAACTATTTGATTCATTTCAGGAATGTTTTTAATCTTTGTTAGGGCAGATTTGGGAGAGTCTTTTGAGTAGGACTAGTTGAGTCCCATAACTGAGACAAAACTCTTCAGTTGAGTCTGCCGAATGCTATGGGTGTTGAATAAGGAATCTCTCCTGACTTGTTAGAAGGAAGACATATCTCATGAGTGTGGTTCCAGGCTGTTCTGATTACAGCTCACTATTCTTGGTGTAGTTTTGTGGGGTATTACTCTGTACAGAAGCACAGAGGAATAGTGTACAGCATTCTACACAGGAGGACCTTGTCTTAGTTCCCTGGAGTTTTTTCTTTATAGAACTTTAATTAAAAATTGCAAACTCCATCTGCCTTAGCGTTTCAATCTGTAAGGAGCTCTAAGGTCTCAGAGACAATATTTATAATTTAATCTCTTATTGATGTGAATTAACTATGCTTTATGATTATTGTTGGCTACTTAAAACTAAAAAATATCTTAAGCCATATGATTAAAAGCAAAATGTATAGATCTAGGTAGTTAATTGTCTCAGTTTACTCTCTAAGGTCCATATTTTTTCTGATTTTATTTCATCAACACTATTTTGAGAAAAATATTGAGTGATATACTAAAGTGGAATGCACTGAATTATCAGTCAGCTCAAGCTGGTTATGAGACATGGGATATAAAGAGTGATGCCTTAATTGAAAACGATGAGTAAGTTGAAATGATGACTTAATTTAAAACTATGAAGTAATGTAAATGTGGGAGTATATAAAAAGAGAAATCATATTCTTTTATTCTTTAAAAATAGTCAGAATGTGTTTTCAAATGGATGGATTTGGAGATCACTCCATTTATCTATCCTTACTTCTTGAAGTAAACGTAAACTCAAGTATGTAAGTAAGAATATCAACCTGGTAAAGCTTTAATTCCTTAGGATTAGTGTTTTAATCCTCAATTACTGACTCTTTCTGTTACTTTGTTTTGTGTTTAACATTCATTTTGGTGAATACTTGTTAATTTGTGGTAGCAAGTGGAGTGAGATTGCTATCTAAAGGGTCTTGTAATCTTTTCTGATAGTTTTATGAACTTGCTGGAACTTCTATTGCTAGAACTTCTATTGCTGGCCCAAACATTTTATTTCTTTCTCCACAGAAACAGCACCTTCATTATTCTTTAGCTGCTCTAAATGATTTTGGATTGATTAGTTTTTAGTGATCGTAGTTGCTAACAACAGAAACTGCTCAGGCTCTTATAAACAGGTTTGTTTGTTATTGAAAGATATTAGGTTGCTCCTGGAATCATTGGGAGGGATAAAGAAATTGACTTATGGTTAAAGAGTGTAGGAAAAAATGTTCTAAGTTTGTAAAACAACAGCAGCAAAAAATAACAACAACCCCCCAAATCCATAGCCCCCATTTCCATTGCCACCAACAAGCATCCAGTATTAGGAATCCATCTTTATTGTTACAGTTTTGTCAAGCTTTTAGTTTATTTAATTTTTTAAATGCACTTGTAGTGTTTTTTTTTAATTTAACATCTACAAAACTTTGGTATCTTGCAGCTTTTGACCAGATTCACACAATCTCAATTTTTCAAAAGTGCAACCAGTGCAAGCATACAACAACAACAAAAATAACAACAACAACAACAACAAACAAAAAGAGAAAAAATGTGGGGAGGAAAAAAAGAAAAAAAAACTCAAGTACCCCCTCACTCATTTTTATAAACATCTCTTTTAGGCAAAGTAAAACTTACACATGTTATATAGATAAGTGTCTATTCACACTTGTACATCACCATTTTTTAACAGCTTGAGATAAACTCTACAATTTACTCAACGACACGTTAAGCAATATTTAAGTTACTGAGCAACAACAACACAACAGCACACAGCAGAGGCCTCAAGGGCTCCATTGTCGTCTACTACTCAAGTATGGTTTCCTGTTTATGAGTCACAAAGCAAATCCAGACTATAGAGTGAGAAAAGATTGTTTGCCAAATGAAAGCTAATTGGGCTTCTTCCTGAAACTAACCTTAAGGAAAATATAACTTTATGAAAATGAGACTTATAGCTATTTTTGCAGCACACATTAGAAATACTATGAGTACATTAAAATGAACTTTTTAAAGTTTTATCACAAAAAAAGGTATGTACTCATTATTTTAAGGAAAGACCTGGGGGAGGGAGAAGAAGAATGGGGCAGGGATCACAGGGCTAGAAGCAACACCCAGCTATAAAGGCTATAAAATGCACTGACCGATGCTGTGTATCTACAAACATTTCTCACCAAGACTTGACTTTTGTGTTAATCTTATTCATGCATGCTTTCAGTGACATGCACTGTCAGGAAAAAAAGGTTACAAAAGAACCTGAATAAATGATTTTGAGTTCAACTCTTATAACTATAATCAATCTCAAAAGGTAGATTTCTATTTGCCACCTATACCAGCAAAACTCAATTGTCTACATCGAGCATACTTAAACATTATCTACGTCCAAGTCAAAGTCTCTTGTGGAGGATTTTGATTGGTCGATCTTTTTCTTTTTCTTTTTCTCTTCTCAAAAAAAAGCAGAATATTTGAATTCTGTAGTCTAAAGTGAGGAAGCAGAACTTATAATGTGTGATTTCACCAATATGGAAAGGCTAATAAAATGATTTGCAGCCATAAATATAGTAAAGGGACTCTGTTTTACCTCTCTTTTTGGACTCACTTACTTGCATGTCTACTTGGAATGAAAGGAAGGGGTCAAGTGACTTTCTAAATTTGCCTGTGAATATTTTCATAATCCCCTGGAAAACTCTGTTTAACAATCTTAAGATGTTAAATGATCACTTCGGAAGTCCATCATGGATCTCTAATGAGGAAATCACCTGTTTAAGGTTATTTTCTTTTTGGCTTAATGCTTTTATGTTAAGTGGCAAAGCCTAAATTATTGTTCTTGTTCAGTTCTTGGAAATTAGTTTCAAGCATTGATGGTTTGGCCCAAGTTTCATTTCCTGGAGTTATCAATTTTTCTTCTATCAGTCTCATGAGAATACAGCTCAACTTTTGCAGCTGTAGTTGAGTCTTGGCAACCAAAATTTAAGGAGTTGATAAATGGAAGCAACCTGCCAAAGGGTATGGAGAGTGATGAAGACATTGACTTATTAGGATGTCTCTCGAAACTAAATATATGTGCATTCCTAAATTGGTAGAGATTAGAAGCAAGAGATAAAGTGGAGCAGGAGATAAAGCAGAGCATGCTAAAATGTATACAAATCTAAGAACGTGGCATTGTGAAAGGGTGTAAAGCAAAATTAGGTTGGAACCAAGAAAGTTGTGAATTTGGGTAGAAAATCCTAAAAGCCATGGAGAAATGTTTTTAAATTGAAGATTTGCAAGAATCTAAGTAGGTGACACATGTCCGGTTACAGAAAAAAAAAAAATGTGGTTCATTACTTAACGTGTTTCTATCATTACTAAGAAGATGATGACGTCTTGAAGAATTTAGTTTCATACTTATAGATCCTTAATTATTTTATTACTAGCAGGAAGTGGCATGATGTGGCATGTTATGCATGAACAGAGGCATCTACCAAATTCATTTCAATTATGGACTTAGTTATTATCTCACAGACTATCCAGACTTCCAAATCAATGTGCTTCTGATTTTTGGAGAGAAATCTCTTCCATGTTTGCTTGAGTTATTGCCAATAATTATACTAATATCACTAGATTTTTTAAATTAATTTGTAGATGTACATGATTACTCTAAAATTGTATATATTATAACTCATTGTTGACTAGCTTATTTAAACATCTGTTTCTGAAACTGCACCTTGAAGATCATTTCTCCAATAACTAAGGTTTAGTTTCATTTCCCTCATATTTACATATATATTTCTTTGTCATAAAGGTGGTAGAATCATATAGTAAAAAATATCTCATCCTCTAATGAACAATCTGGGAAACAAAAAAGCAGAGGGTATGTGTGGCAGTTACAGAGTTAGCATGTTGCAGGACAAGGCATGGACCCAACTTGTCTGACTCCTAGTTATTTCAATTGACCCTGCTACCAGGATGTCTAGCCCCTGGCTATCGTATTTATTAGTACCATAAGTAATAGACTTTTTACAGTTTTTTTTACAAGTAGTAATTTATCTGTGTTGCTATAGATTCTGCTTGCCTTGCGTATGAGCAAGCTATTTACTATATTATAGGCTGCCAGGATCATTTCTTCAAATGGAAAACCTGTTGCTGGTAACTGGACACTGTGTTAACTATACACACGTGCACAATTGTATCTGTGTGGTGCTGTATGGCTCAGAATTTTTTCCATAAGACCTACAGAGAAGTGTGTGACTCATTCCTCCTCATGCCAGTCTTTTTTTGGAATAGGCATTTTTCAAATATAATGCTATGCTCTTAGTTATTCTATCTTCTTGTCTGATGCTCTATTCAACTGTGTCTTGATTTGATGCAAAACATTTTTTTACTCTAAAAGCATTACTTTAGGAATATGGACTGATTGGTTTTTATTACTACATTTTTGGTAATCCCGGCTCATCACTTGAAGGACATAATTTTAAGTTATGTTGATGAAATTGCTGAAAATATGGATGTGGAATGCAGGGGCAGAGCCAACACAACGGGTGTTTGGTTGTAGACCTTACACAAGATATCTCTAATTTGGAGGAGGATTCAGAAAGTTAGGAATGTTATCTAGGCTCCTGGAATTCACAGTAAAGTTTGTAAATTATTCTTCCATCACCTTGGTGATTGTTTTTGCCCATTTCCTTTAAACTGAATTTAAATTCAGAAAACATATAATGGAGACTAAATTCTAATTGTGAAATACATCAATTAAGTAGTAATATTTTCATGAATAATTCATTTTTAGTTTCTCCATGTGAAATCCATCTGTAACAGAGAGGATCTTTTATGTAACTATTCACACTTATAAGTTTATTTCCAGATTATGAATTATTTGACAGGCTGATCAGAAGATTATTATAAAACTTGGGCAAAATTAAAATGTGACTTCAATACTCAATCAGTAGAAGAATAACTAGAAAAATGGGAAAGAAGAGAAATTTCTCTGAAATGCTGATGTCATTAGGAAAATGACATGGTCACTGGAAACGACTTAATGGATCATGTGTCCTTGAGGAAGATAAAAGCAGTATACCTAAAAATCCATTTTCAGGGTTGGAAAACTACTGAAAACTGAGATTTAGGACAAAAAGAGGCACATACACAAATACCTAAGAAGGTCAGATAACAGGTTAAAAAGAAAAAAAAAACCTTAGGATCAATACCCTCTGTTAAAGACTATTGGGTGGGATATACATTCTATAATTTAGGAAAAGTAAGATTCTGCTAGTCTTTAAGAATAGTCAGTCACTTGATAGTGATTTTCTTTAGGATCAGGCACCTTCCTGAATTTGGGGGTGGTAGCTCTATTTTTATGTTGCTATCTAAGAGGAAGTACCCATTTCACAGGATTTGTTTTCAATATAATAAAATATGGAGAAATTGGCTGAGGATATAGATAGAAAATATTGGTTTGCTTGTACTATATATGTTTCATGTCTACACAGCAAGAGTGAGGAATAATAATTACATGGTTCACTTTATATAGCGTTAAAAATCTAGCAATTAGCTAAGTTAATTAGATAAAGTCTTAAAATGGATACTTTCTGAAAATAAATTTATTCACTTTGGATGGTCTCCATTTAAGTAGCTAATTGCTTCTCTTTAGCCTCCGAAAGGTAGCACAGAGAACAAAGATTGGCTAGTATTGAAATTGTTGATTCACTATTTAAAAAATTTTGCCTGTCTACAAAGAAAAGACAATATTAGTTACTTTGTACAAATTCCAAGCTTTAAAAAATACCATATTAAGTTATATCATTTAGAATAGGCATTCAATGGTAGCTGATTATGTTATTATAATATGCTGATCATAATAGTTATTGTTACTTTCAAAACGGTTGTTCTGGGCCGGATGTGGTGGCGCACGCTTGTAATCCCCGCACTTGGGAGGCGGAGACAGGGGGATCGCGCAGATTCGAAGCCATCCTTGCTGGCTTAAGAGACCATGTGTCCAAATAAAAATATAAAAATGTAAAAATGGGTCTGGAAGTGTAGCCCTGAGGTAGAAGGGTTTCCAGGAACCCCAGTACCACCAAACAGCAACAAAAATAAAAAAACAGTTGTTCTGAAACTGTTCAGTTTTAAGAAGTCATTAAGTGACTTTTCCTTTCTGGACTCTAAGAATTAGGATTTTGCCAATAAAATTACTTTAGTGAAATAATTATTTGATTAGCTTTTCATATAAAAGCTAATGCTATTCATGGCAGTTAACTAGTGATTTCACTAAGCATTAATTAAGCAAGTTATCAGAGTGAGTTATCATAATCTTAATATAATCAAAGAAATTTAAGCTGTCTGGAGCTTGTGTAGCTTCATAATTTCTAAAAAAAATGCCATTTTCCTTACAAAGCCTTGTAAATTTTGAAAAATAAAAAAAATCCTCAGACATTTTGGTATTCTGAAAAATCTGCAGTGGCCCAAAAGACCTCACATTGAGAACTAGTAAGTAAGGCGAAATGGCTTTGAGGTACTGTAAGGATTTTTGAGAGTATAATAGCTCAGGAAACTCATCAGTATGTATTAAAACTACACAGGAAAAACTGTCAGGCTTCTAGAAGCCAATAACATATCAAAGAGACAAACTATCTGCTGCTGGGGTAAGAGATGACGTGAATAAATTTCCGACTGTGGGAAATATGGCCAGCCCCAACAGTGTGCGGGATGCTGAGCACACACAATGCGTGAGTGATTACAGGAGCCAATTGGCACACCCCTGACAGCCGAGGCGCAGGTCCCAGGACTGCAGTGTGTGTGATAAATCTGACTTCTTAACAGAGCAGAACATGCCTTCCCCCATTCTTAGACTGAAAGAAATAAATCACTAAGCATCATTTATATTCAAAAGAAAGAATCAAGGATTGCTCAAAGATTTTGCAAAAAAAAAAAAAATGGCACAGGGCAGTCAACATTTTGTGAAGCTGCTATCAAAGAAAAAATGCTTCATCAGAGAAAAGAGATGAGCCCTGATTTTAGATGTTGTAAGACTCAAGTTCTGATAGCAGAGGGGTAGGGTGATTTACAGTGAGAATACCTAGCAGTAACCCACTTTAACTCATTCAGCAACTTGCTATCCACAGTCATCAGGCAAATTACTCCAAGTGTTAGTTTTCTTATTGTAAGCTAAGTATTATTATATACCCTCATGTATATAATAATGGACATGAATGTAAGTAGTCTCTTTTGCCATGCATTGGGACAAACAGAAAATACTGGATTTTTAAAAATTTGTTTTGCTGGGATATTGATCTGTTTTATTCCTAGATTGGCTGAGTCTTTTTCTGTAAAAATTTTTGAAAGAGGTTATCTCTGTTTGGGCTATTTCTTTGATTGATCTGCAAGGTGCACAATCTATTTCCAGCAAAGATAGGTGCACATATTTAGGTAAGATAAGGAAAATGTACAGTTTAAAATTATGATCCCAGAAATATGATATCAGTGCATCCTGACTTTTTATATTTTATTTTGAGTAGTCAGAGTTTAAGATACTCATAAGTTTCATTTAGGTGTTGAAATTTTTTCAGCATTTAATATATCTTCATCTTTGTTCTTTTCCATTAGTGCAAATGATTAGGAATTTACTGCATAACACTTAAAAATGGAAGCTCAGTCTTATACACATTATTAAAGATATTTGTAAAACAACAACTATGCAGTATATTATGTATGTTGGTTGGTGTAAATTGCAGGTCATACAAATCTATCAGAAAAATACTGCAGCAATATATTGCTAGCAAATAGAATAAAAAGAACTTTACCATAGTATAAATAACTCTGGTGTTTTTGTAAGAGGTTATTATTTTCTTTCAAGAAAAGAAAAATCAAGGTTGGCATTAGTAAGTATGTGTACTTAAATGAACATAACAAAAAAAATGGACCGGTGACTCTCTGCATTACACAGATCATGTATTTCAAATCAGTAGGAATGAAGAAAAATAAGAGATTACAATGTATTTGAGAAAAATGTGTTAAATTCCCAGAGTCTGAGATTGTCTTTAGGGATATGCTGCATAAAGGCTCAGATGATTGGATGTCTTTGAGAAGACAGACCAGATAGAAATATTTAATAGGTTTTACCATAAGAATTCTAAACTATTTGTTGCATAAGAAAAATCAAAAGAGGTGATAATAGGAAAAGAAGAATAAGAACTGGATAAGTACATCATTTGATATTTACAGGAATTTAAGAGCAGCTAAAATAAAAGTGAGTGAAAAATCAAATAATATAAAAGTAACGATAAAATATGTATATAGCACTTTCCAGTTTATAACATAGAAAACATTTTTACATGTCTTCAACAATGGATATTATGATCACCAGCATACTGAAAAGGAAATATGTTACAAAGAGAAGTTTTTTTTTTGGTAGTAGGGATGGAACCCAGGGGCATTCTACCTCCGAGCTGCACCCCAAGCCCTGATTTTTATTCTTTATTTTGAAACAGGGTCTCACTGAGTTGCAGAGGGCCTCACTAAGCAGCCGAGGCTGGCCATGAACCACAGTCCTTCTGACTCAGCCTCCCAAATGCTGGGATTACAAGTGTGCGCCACTATACCCAGTGACAAAGAGAATATTCTTACAGTTCAATGAGCTGTTGTATAGAAAAAAAATTCTGCTAGATTGAAAGAAAACCATGAGAGTCTTAATTTAGAAAAGCTAATCAGCCCACCTAGTCCATGTATTTTATAATATACTTGCATCTACACACAATAATAACCTTGATTGTTTAAAAACAAAACAAAGTTCAGAAGAAAAGGTGAAAAAGTACTTAATATGGCTACAATGATATTATCCCCAAGCCACTTTTCTCTTACCATTTACTCAATGAAAATGAATAATTTTGCATAAGATGATATTTTTATTGTTTTCTCACCTTAAAAAATAAATAGATTGCCTCCCGGTTTAACTGGAAAACTTGGCTAACCAATGTTTTTGTGTTAACCTAACAAATTAATAATTGATACATACAACTTTCTACATTTAAGGAAAAGAAGCTCTGTTGGTGGGATTGTAAAGTAATACAAAAACTATGGAGATCAGTGTGGAGATTTATTACAAGATTAGGAATGCAATCACTATGTGATCTAGGTATACAACTCCTCGGTATCTTCCTTAAGGGATGAACATCAGAATATTATTGTAATACACGTGTACCCATGTTTATAGCAGCATATCTCTCAACGGCCAAGCTATGGCACCAACCTAAGTGTCTATCCATAGATGGATGGATAAAGGATATTGAATATACACATAATGGAGTTTTACTCAGCCATAAAGAATGAAATTATGCTGTTGGTGGGAAAATGGATGATACTGGAGAACGACACACTAAATGAGCTTAGCGAGACTCAGAAAAAATCAAGGGTTGCCGTTTTCTTTCATACGTGGAATCTAGAAGAAAAGAGGAAGGAAAAGGAACTTCATGGAAATTAGTAGACAAACTAGTAGAATAGTGAAAGGAGATCTGGGATGGAGAAGGGGAGGGAAAAGGGAGATTTGGGGAAGATGAAAACAGACCAAATAATCTGACGTCTATATACATATTATTTTAAATATCACCATCATGTACAATTACAATGTACCAATAAAAAGTAAAAATATACAAATATAATTGAATCACACAATGACTTTTTGACTACACAAAGACTGCAAAGAACACTGTTTATCATCTGTGTTCACAGTAACAGATGCTCATGTATATCCCTGTGAGCAACACTATATTCTAATGAAAATTGTGCTATCTTTTTTGTTGTTGTTGGAAAGAACTATTGGGAGAGGTAGTCCTGAGACAGGGAAAAGTTGAAGTTAATTATGGAGTATATTTTATCTCTTTTACTGAATGAGTTATATTATTAATGAAGACATATCATATGTGGGGTATGAATGTATTTTTCTTACAACTGTGTTAAAAAGACTTATATCTATACACATATGTAATCTATATTTTAGCAGCTGAAGAGTTTATATCATGAGAAGGGGTTACCAATTTGGGACTAAAACTTAGGTGGAGTAATTTTGAAACAGATAATTATCAGGCAGGTCACAGAAAGTTTGTACTATATAAATACATACAATCACATCATTTATTATTATTATTATTATTATTATTATTATTATTATTATTATTATTATTTGGTGGCACTGGGGTTCCTGGTAGCCCTTCTACCTCCAGGCTACACTCCCAGATCTATTTTATACTTTTTATTTGGAAACAGGGTCTCTTAAGCCAGTGCGGCTGGCTTCGAACCTGTGCAATCCTCCTGTCTCCACCTCCTAAACATGGGGATTATAAGCGTGTGCCACCACGCCGGCTCATTTATTATTTATTTATTTATTTATTTATTTATTTATTTATTTATGCTGGTCTAGGGATGGAACCCAGGGGCATTTGACCTCCAAGCTACACTCCCTTCCTTATTTTTTATTCTTTATTTTGAAACTGGGTCTTGCTGAGTTGCAGAGGCTCTAAGTAGCTGAGGCTGGCTGTGAACCACGATCCTCTGGTCTCAGCCTCCCGAATGCTGGGATTACAAGCATGGCCACCACACCTGGCTCAATCATATTATTTTAATAAATATATTTAATATAAAGACAGTAAAAACACACTATTATAATAGTTAAGATAACATTTAAAGATTCAGATCATGTGACAGCAAAAGTAATCACAGATGGTGGACATAATACTCAAAGTATTACTCGTAGTACTAAGAGTAATTTCAGAGTACTTAAAAGTTTTTCTGGTATAGATAAGTCTTAACATTGATTAGGGATTTTACTGTTACTAATATTCTGGTCCTGCTTATCATACTTATTGTGCTAAAGAAGTTAGTTAATTCACTGATTCTATAAGCTAATGATGCAAGCTATCGTGTTGAATAAATTAACAATTAGGACATAAGTCCTATTGCATATTCTTTTATTAACCAGTTTATATTCTTGGTTAGTATATTTATTTCTCATCTCTCATTTGAATTCCTTCATTTATTAAATTTAATGATTATATTTTAGTCTACATTTATACAAGCCAAGCTAGTTGTTTTGTACTTTCTCAGTTACACTTGGAGAAAAATCCGTGCTTATGTGTTAATACCAGAAAAAATCTTGCACACAAGTAAAAATTTTTCACTTTTTCCCCCACATACAGATGACAAAATCAATAAAAAAAAAACTTTTTCTATGTTTAAAAATAGCATATACTGGTTGTGATTGGGTAGCTAATCACATGCGTACCATCGTTTTGCATCTACCTAGAAGTAATTATATGTATGACCAATGGGTGTGCTTTTTATTCACCATGATGGAACCTGGAATCTGCAAATCATTTTTATGGGGGAATAAGACACCTGGAAACACATGGAGTGCATTAGCAAGTTGGGCGCCTAAGTGTGCCACCACCCATCCAGCGTATCCAAATGGAAAAAAGAGCATCTAATGACCACAGGATGGAGCATCAGCGGTAATTTAAGGATGTTGCTGACTTCTAAAACGTGTCTAGCAACTCCATTAGACACGACATTGGCCTCTAAGGGGATGTTAATGGGACACAAACTGCATATGAAACTCTCTGTGAAAGAACTCTTTGAGTACATCCAAAGGGAAGAAATTTCCTTTATCAAATGCAATAGTCAGATTTAGGAAGAAAGGAAAGCTTTCAGAAGGAGCTCAATCTTTCTAGAACCATTCTTTCAAGTGACACTGGGATGAGGATGGTGGAGCGGTGGAAGAGAGAGACGCTATGGCAATGTGATGGCCACGAGCCAAGAAAACACACAGTGCAGCCCCTAATCCATGATTGCTCCCCTAAACACACCAGATGGGGAGGCTTCATCATTGTCAAGCCTGCTGCTATCATTAGAGAATTTCCTTATCAGTGGGTTTGGAACAGACATCTTAGCCCCCTTTGAATAGCAGACAGGCAGATTCATCCATTTCAAGTCTCAACAGCTTCATTTACTGGACGGGAGGTGCCAATCAGGGCTGTGTGGGGAGGTTGGCAGCTGCACCTGGTGGGTGGGGGTGATTGGCTCACCCTAGGGTCCTGCCTCTTTTGTGAACAGCTGGTGCAGAAATATGCATTGATGCAGCCATAGATGACTTAACTTGAGGGTGAGAGAGAGGTGTGTTAACATTTGGCAGCTGTAAAAAGGGTACAGGATTACAGTCCACCCAGTGTCTAAACAGCTAAATATATGTGCATATTTAAGTCCCTACGTTTTGGCAAAAGATTAATATTGTACCTTTGTACCATGAATGGTTTCAATCAAATACGTTTATTTATCACTAAAGACATGTGTCGAGACTGCTTCAGTGGATGAAGATGTGGCTAAAAGATGCCTCTTCTCCTGGCATGAGTATCAAAGCACGAGGTACTTTGGCTTGATCGCAGGGAAGTCTAAGGTGTTGGAGAAGGTTTCTAGGGAATTGAATTTTTACTTTGCACCTGAAGAGTAAACAGCATTTACTTGTTCTAAGGGAAAACGTTCTGGGAAGAAAAATACAGGAAGTTCAAAGTCACAAAAAATATCGTGGTTTGCAAAATGCTAAGAGACCAATGCACAGGTGTGTGAGAATGACAAGATGTTGTTTGAGGGCCTGTTTGAGACCCTGTGCATAAGTGGAGCCAGATGGTATAACACCCTGGTTAGAGAGAAGGATTTAGATATTTGGGGGGAGTAGTGCTAAGTACCGAAAAGGTTTTAAATAGGAGCGAGATGATTTGTATTATTAAAAGAAACTCTTTTGAGTGAGGTACTGTGGCCAGTTAGTTGAGGCCAGTCTGGGAAATGTAGCTAGAGCTACTTTAAAACAGAAAACTCACCGGGCATGGTGGTGCACATTTGTAATCCCTGCTCTTGGGAGGCGGAGACAGGAGGATCACGATGGTTCGAAGCCAGACGTGCTGGCTTAATAGACCCTGTTTCCAAATAAAAAAATAGAAAATAGATCTGGGAGTGTAGCCTGGAGATGGGAGGGTTTCCAGGAACCCCAGTACCACCAAAAAATAAATATATAAAAAAACCCAAAAAACTCAAAACAACAAAAGACCCTTTAGATTATGCTCCAGAAGAATAGATTGAGCAGAGCAAATATTGGCAAGGCAGGAACCTCTGATCATAGTCTACACTAAAAATAATGGTGGTTTGAACTAGGTAATGATCGTGAGATTGGAAGAAAGCAAGAGATTCTAGGAATATTTTAATGGTAGAACTAAATACCTAGAATTTGCTCTCAAGACACCCATCTAATGGGACAGGAAATGTCTGAACAATTAAGTATGGACTAATGTGATATGTACGACTGAGAATGATACTGAAACACAATTACATATCACAATATAATCAATATAATATGTGTGTTCATTTGGATAAAACCTCATAATGGCCCTTGTCTATGCATTGGAGGGGGAGGCTCAAAATGGTGGCTCACAGCTGTATTCCAGTATTTGGAAGGCTGAGACAGGAAAATGGTAGGTTTGCGGCCAGCCTCAGCTACTTAGTGAGGCTCTCTGCAACTTAGTGAGATCCTGTTTCAAAATAAAGAATAAAAATCAGGGCAGGTGGTGTAGCTTGGAGGTAGAATGCCCCTGGATTCAATCCCCAGTAACACACACACACACACACACACACACACATACCTCAAAATAAATTGTGATCCCCAGAGAATCTAGAGTTTGTTCTTTGTCAAAGAAGGCAGAATGAAAGTAAGATGTATCTGTGGAGCTCCTATTTCAGTACAGGCCCAGCACTTAGTCTTCTTAAAATATAATTTCATTTATATTCCAGCAAGATAGATCTTTGTACTTGCCTCGAACAGATGGCAAAATATATGCAAAGAGTAAGCCGACCATCTAGGTCACAGCTACTTGGTGGTCAGATTGGTATGAAAACCCAGATCTGACTTTGAGTGGCTCTATCTCAGATTCTCATAAGGAGGCTGGGAAAAGCAGTGAATCCAAGAGGAGCAATATGAGATTTTCCAAAGTAACTCTTTTTAATGGTAGAATGGTTGATGCATGGTTTTAAAATTTATAATCCTGTATCCATTTTAAACATGTTCAAAAATATGACTGAGATGAAGTCAATGTATTTGGAACAAAAACAAGTTGAGTCAAAATAAAAGAAAAAAAATAATATCATGTGTGGGGAATGAGAGGGAGTGGTTGGGTGCTGGAGGAAGCTCACCAAGTGCTATTTGCATGTATGTCCCTGTTATTCTGAAATACCTTTTGATGTGAGACTACAATGCACCAATAAAAGTATATTAAAAATAAAATCTACTTTGAAGGTAAAGAAATTAAATGGCAACAACAGAGGCCTGTCGACATGGCAGAAATTCTGAAAGTGGAAGGAAGATCAGGCAAGGAACTATACTAATTAGGATTAAACCACTGCATTTTTGTTTAGTTCAAAGTAATTTTCAATAAACGTTGAAAATTTTGTTATATATTTTAAAAATTATCTTCCAAAGGAATGACCCTTGAGAAGAGAGCAAAGGAGTGCAAAACCCACTGGTGCACTGCATTCAGGATGAGGAGAGCATCCTTCCTTTGGCTGGCCACAGAGGACCAGAGTTGAGGCTAAAGGCCCAGAGAAGGACACTGAGGCTGCCTGAGACCAGGCAGCTTTCTTGGCCACTTCTCTGGCCTATGGCCCTTGCCAGACCCTTGGGCTATAAGAGACCAGGAGCATTTCCTTCCAGAGTGTGTTTGCACAATGATGTAGGTGTGATTGTCTTGTTAACAGGGGATAAAAGCAGCTCCTCCTAAAATTTCCTTAATTTTTAACTATTTTTTGCTTAATGTACTTCTCATATGGTTTCTTTGGTTGAAATCTTCAATGTATTCGTTGTTTCCTGAGGTACTTGATCTCAGCAGTGTTTGTCATGAGTCTTACCATATACTCTCTGGAACAATCTGGAATCCTTATGTTTTTTTGAGATGTCAAATAACAGATGTAGCTTATGAGACAGCTCAAGGGTATGTCAGAAATTAATGTTTAGAAAAATGTGATGACTGACCAGGTCATATCAAAGAACACCAAAGAAAGAGCAAATCAGGTTCTTCTATTGTACTGTTTATATGCAAAGAATGTTTTAACTTTTGGGGAGAACGCCCTTAGTCTTTTTGGGAAATATAGAAATCCACCTGGTAAATTGCTACCTTCATGTGCTAATTGGTCCAAGAGTTAATTGAGTATCCACATGTTCTAATTTCAGGGCTCAGTCATAAAATATAGGTACACAATACACAGATTGGCTTTCTGTTATTTTAACGATTCATTTTCCTGCTGTTCCTCTTAGGGTGGCCTATCTGAAGTGCAGTCTGTAGAAACTAAGAAGTAAAATATGACCAAAGACAAATAGAATGTTAACTGCAAGAGTAATTTAGGTCATAATAACAGAAGGAATTTATTGCTAAGTCAAATATTGGGTAATATCCTGAAAGACATTTATTTCAAGTGCCCAATAGTCACCTCATTTTAACAGCCACATAAATCCCGGTAAATCCAGGTGAAGTTGTTAGGTTATTCATTTCTTAGTACCTGTTCCCGTTACCCTTTTTTCTATAGTGGCTGTAAATCCCTGAAACAAGATTCATTGATCTGTTCATTCATATATTAATTCTTTCAACAACATTTATTGAATGCCTATTTTTATTTATAATTTTTATATAAGTTTTTAATGCAGTGAAACCTGATTCAGAAAGGTGCACAAATCATAAGCACACAGCTCAGTAAATTATTACAAAATAAACACCATGGGTCATACCACCCAGCTTTGAAAAGAGAAAATTCTTACCTTTTGTGCATGCTTTTAATAACTATCTCCTCCCAAAGTTAACCACTATCACAACTTATAACCTATTTTAGACTTTAAACATGGCCTTATTCTGAATGTGTTTTCTGTGTCTGGAATCCACTCAGTGTGATCTTTGGAGATTTATACAGGTTGTGCAAAAAATAGTATGCCATGGGTTTTTATATCTTTATTATTCTATTGTCTAGATATGCCATAGTAAGATATTTACCATTATACAGTGGCTATCTCCCTTTTGATATTAACAATAATAGTGCTTTGAATATTTTTGTATAGCATGTTTGGCATACATATACATATGTGTTTCTCTTAGACTAATATGGTGAAGGGTTTTATAAAACAGATGCATCCTAAGCAAATTGACTTTTCAGCTCTAATCTATAGTTACCACTAAGATCAAGATTTATCCCATGATATTTCCACATACCATAAGCTTTTTCTTAATATTTTCTGTCTACCAAAGTTCTCCTTCTTATACTTACTTAAAATAACATTCATACTTATTCTAAAGTTCACATCTGACAACTCTATTTCCTTATATTCTGAGTCAGACCCTGAATTTAACCTCCATAAGTCTGCCTCTTCATTTGTCTATCAGTCCGTATTTTATTACACGCCTGATTATTTTCTCTTGAGGGCTAGGCATTGTTTATGGAATGGATATAGATAACGAGAAGCTGTCCTTCTCAAAAGATGGTGCAATTCTGCCTTAGATGGCTCTGCAATTGACGCGTTATGGTAATTCAACTAGAATAAGATGATTTGTACTGGGCTTCAGACTGTGTGAGAACTATTTATTTTTAGGTGATCTTTACTCTTGTGATATAGTCCTGCTGCTTTTTAACCCAAACCTGGAGGGGTTTCAGGGCTTCCTTATCCCTGAGAGCCCTTGAATTCAAATGTCTGTCTGCCAGGCCCCTGCAGCTGACAGCTCTGACAGATTCCCCAGTGCTCAGTAATTTTGGTAACCAGCTATCCCCACAGAGGGAGATGTTAGTCCACAGACAGGGCTCAGCACTCCAGACTTCCCCACTCTTCTGGTTCCTACACTCCAACAATTTGCCTTGATTTAGTTTTCTAGTGCATTTTAACTTTAGAAATCATTGGGTTTTTTTATACTTTTTTCTAATTGTTCTCAGAAGGACATTTGGTCTAAAGCAAATTAGCCTGACTTTGCCAGAAGCCTAACTCATGAGTACTTTTTTTATTTCTTATTTCTTGCAGGCTCTGCAGAAGGGGATGAGGACACACAGTTTAATAAGAAGCAATCTCTCCCCTCAAGCAACTCTTGGTTTATAGTAGAGAATGAAATAAAAAAAAAAACAATTCTAAAACACTACTATTTGATTAATGCTATAATATAGGTATCAGTGATGGTAGTGACACAGGGTAGCAATACTTAGCTCTTGGGTGTGTGTTAGGAGAGACTAGGCCGACTTAGGAAATTCTTGAGTTGGGGATTAAAAAAATAAAAGATGTTTTTTGCTTGTTAGACAATGTAAAATAAAGGGGAAATGATGAAGGAGATACTTCTCAGTCAAATAGAAAGTTCTCCTCATATAGAAATTTAGAATGAGCAGGAATTTTCCTGTGAATCAGGAAAGGAATGAGTTGAGTGTTTCAGTCAGAGATGAAATACACACAAAGTCAAGAATGATCTCTAATTGTGGGACATTTGGAGAAGATTCCCACAGAACCTCTTTATCTGCCTTAGGGCATGTTTCAAACATTTTATTTTCTTTATGGTCACTTAGGACCTTTAGGTTTTTGGACATGAAGAAATCTAGCACCTACTTCTATGAAACCTAGCACATCTATTTGTTTTCTTCAAAGGTCATATTCATAAATAATTGGTTTGACTTTTAAAATGATTATGAGTGGGGGGCATGGTGGCTCATGCCTATAATTTCAGTATTTGGTAGGCTGAGACAGGAGAATCACAGGTTTAAGACCAGCCTCAGCAACTTAGCAACTCTCAGAAACCTAAGTAAATCCTATTTAAAAACAAAACAATTAAAAAAGGGCTGGGGGTGTAGCTTGAAGGTAAACTGCCCCTGGTTTCAATCCCCAGTATATTAATAGGTAAATAAATAAATAAAATGTTCATGAGTTAAAACAGCAACAACAAATAAAAAATTGGAAAGTTAAAATATAAATCTTTGCTGAGCATAGACATATAACAGTAAACTCAGAGCATACAGGGTCAAGATTTGGCCATCTGTTTCATATAAACTGACTTCTAAAGTATGCCATATGATTGGATGGGATCTATACAAACATCTGGTTCAATCTTTACAATAGTCAAACTTTCTCTTTGGCTTGACTTATTTTGACTGAACTTGGCCTTTATATTGGGTTTGTCAGTTTAGCTTGCAAATATAGTTTGTGTATATATTTTTTCAATAATGTGGCATAATTCAGGGGCTACTTTATAAAAATAAAAGCAGGCTGATAACCCAGGCCACTCTGGGACAGCATTTTTTTTTTTTTTCTGCTTACAGCTAAGGATTTTTCCTTCAGCTACTCTGGAATCTTGCTTGAGACAATAGAGGGAGGATTTCCAAGAAGTTGTTACGTCTTGCTATTATTGGGTGAGCATGGATTTGAATAAAACAGATTAGTCAAGGAAAACATACAGACGGTGATTCCACGCAAAACAATTTGTTATTCTAGTAGTCTGTTTGTATCAGAAATCTTCTTGGCACAAACCAAGATAGAAATCTGGTTCTTTTGTGCTACTTCTTTTACTGGGCCTATTCTGCTGGTTGGATCCTTTTTCAGGAAAGAACCCTTTGCAAGCAGGTCAGCTAATGTCTAAGGCATCGGTTCTAGTTTCAGAGCACCCTGTGAAGTTCATTTGAGGCATGGCTGGTTATTATACAAGCCAGAATTTTCTCCCTTCTGTCTGTAGCTACAGATCTTCCAGAGATTTTCTTTGGCGATGCGCCATGGCCTTGGGGAGAAGATATGAGGTGAAATGAGGGCTTTGGGCAAGGACTAAGAGGAGGGGTTGACAGGTTGGACCAGACAGCTGTCTTGCTATCTCTGCAAGCTTATCCTCCCAGGATTACATTCTCTTTTGATGCGTCATTTTCCATGTCTAAAGAAAATCTTTCCTTTTCATTTTTTTAGGATGATCACTCAGGGAATTATTATCCTCCTACATGATTCCCGAAGCCATGATACCTAAACCTTTTTCATGGAGGAAAAAAATGTTCTCCTTTCCACAAGATAATTCCAATAGTGTTTCATGGCTTGTTGATTCAAAACAAACAAACAAACAAACAAACAAACAAACAAACGCTATGGCATCCATGAATATATAGGGTGGGGCCATATCTGTTTTATTATTTCCTACCCAGCATCTGGGTTGAGTTTAGGCTGATAGAAGTGAGGAGAGGATCCATGGTAATGGAGGGGCAACTCTGGGCTTCTTCAATACTGATAATTATCCTTGTGAAGAAGGGGTTGTCACAGTTTAAAACAGAATAGATTCTGGCACCCGGAAAGTCAAGCAACCAAACTTCGTTGTTCATAATTGGTTGCAAAGAGTTTCATGACATGAAGATTTTGTTGAGTTGTCTAAAATCATGCCATTAAGTATTTTGTTTAGCTAAAATCGCAAGATCTGACCTGAGAAATTAAGGTTATTCCCAGGAAACCTAGGTAGTTTCAAGGGACAATATTATGTACTACAATAGTGTCTTTATTAACTAAATTTCAATAATTATTTTTTATATCTTAGAGGCAGCCATATTGATGATCTCAGTAAAGCAGTAAGGGAAACATTCCTTAATTTTGACTTTAGGAATGAGAATTATTGAAATTTCATGTGTATGTGACTGCATGTTTCATATCAAACTCACTTAACATTTGAGTTTTGTTAGATCTTGACGTTTTTAGGGAAATAAGCATATGTATTCTGTAGTATTGTGAGGTAATAAATTAAAGCATGTTCTTTTTCTTCTTATTCTTTGTTTTATACTTTCATTCTATCAGAACATTCGCTTATATTTTACTTTTGAGAAATTGAACGTTTATTTAAGATAGGTGCTATGCAATTACCTTAACATTAGGCTCTCCTAATGTTGGTGACAAAATCTATCACTATTCATCAATGTGATTTACTCTCATTATTTTATACCCATTTCTAGGTGCACAGGCCAAAGATTCTCCTTTGACTTTATTGTCTTCAAATGCCCTATTAAGGAAGATTTCATAGGCCTGGTTTTCAAAGAATGACAGGGAGAAAAGAAAAGAGGAATGTTCTTTAGACATCTACTTGTGCAAGAAAGAGAGTTTTCTGATTTTCAAATGTGAATTTGAGATGATACTCAATTAAATTTGAACTTTTAGTAAATGAATATCACACAAGACAAGCACTGTAGTGTTCAATGTTTATATGGCAGTCCTAGTCAGGCACTGTTTGGGACACTTTACAATTTTACTCATTTTAATCCAAGTATCACCACCATAGGGGGAAAATACTATATCACTCTTTTGCAGATAAGGAGGCTCAATAATGTGAGAATGGTTTCCCTAACAACTTTGTTTGTTTGTTTATTTATTTATTTATTTATTTATTTATTTTGCTAATGACTTCTCAGCTGGGATTTAGAATCTTGGATGTATGTGATACCAACACCCATTCACTTTTACATTCCCCATGCTGTTTCCAAGAATATTTCAATTTACCTCAAAAGAATGACAAAAACTTCAAAATAAGTAACAAAGTATTGAGATTTCTGCTCTTTATAAGAAAGACAATTCCATGTCATTTCTTCTGCTAGATCTCACTATTCTAAATTTTCATGAGAAGGAGCTGATGTTACAAATTCAAGATCTAACACACCATCCCAACTCCTCCCCCAAAGGTAGCTTCACAGGTTTGGTCCTTAAAGTCTTTGTCATGTGTCTGAACCTAAGCAATCTCTATTCTGAGCCCCAATCAGATTTCTCTTGTGTGTAAATATTTTGATGACTTAAGTATCAAAATTTAATATTTATATTTGATCTTAAAATCTTCATAGAGGATCTTCTCATCATCTTAAAACTGTATAGGAGAAACATGAAATGGAAGACAACTCTCATAGAAAATAGAAAACCAATTGTCCATTCTTAGCTCCAGGATTCTTTAATTCTCTTTTAAGTGTGAGAAGAGCTTTAATTCTTTAATTAAAAAATTAAATTTTTAATTCTTTAATTAATTCTTTAATTCTCTTTTAAGTGTGAGAAGAGCTCTCACACTTAAGATCAGGAGGAAGATACAAAACTGGTTGCTCAAAATTTAGGTGCTCAGTAAATATACTGTGCTACTATAATACTGTGTCCCTCATTATGCCACTTTGTGCTAGAATATGTTAGATAGTGACATGGGGTTATTCTGCTTGAGATAAGATAACCTGATAACCTTTGATCATTTCATCAAAGATAAGAAGCTCTTTTAGCATTGTGAATGCAGAGTGACTATTAATAAAACTACTAAAACAGCAGCTTGGCCTCTTACATGATGCAAGGAATCTTCTTTCTTCTTTTTTCTTATTCATGTATTCTGAATAATTGCCATTCTTTTGCTGAAAACACTATGCTTTGACATCTGTTTTCAATATGCATCTGTTTGTTCCAATATCTTTTATATAGTCTACAGATCTTTAGTCTGACCTGGGATGACATTATCTACCCTTAAGGTTCTTACCATAAAATTAAATCTGGGGGTCTTTTGTGTTAAGCCATATGAGGTTTTCCCAAAAGTACTCTTTATAATTCATTTGCTTTATAAGAATGTCCCTTCTCTGTATTTGAACTAATTAAATTTATTATTTTAAATTTTGTGGTAGATGAGATAAAAGGAATAAGGAGTAGCCACTGGTCCGTATCTCTTTAATCATTCCCTTGGACCAATTCTGGATTGTTTTTACTGGAGAAGCATCTGACATTTTACTTTTTTGTTCCCTTTCTTGTTTTATTTTTAGACATATTTTTTAAATAGGTTCCTTTTGAGGAGTTATTTTTACGTACTTATTTCCACAAATAAAGATGCTTGTTAGGCATCTTTCTAAAATTTATTTTATAATTAAGAAACACACAGTACTTACAACTTGAAGTGATTTCATGTGTCTAGAAATGTTGTAAAGAGGATAAAAGAAGCTTCTGAATGTCTTTACTCAGAATCATCAATTGTTATTATATGTTATATATAATATATTTAATGTATATATTTACCTATCTACCCATAATCTATCTATAATTCATATATTTATAACATATAAATGCCTCTCTCTATATGTATATGTGACATGTCACATATACATGCCTAGATATGTCTATCTGCCTATCTTAATCATCATCTTTTTTGCATTTTACTAAAAAATATTTTTTGAAAGAAATAAACTTTTCTGGTATACTCTCTCCTTCTTTTAGAAATTTATTTATTTATTTATTTATTTTTGCTGTCCTACACTCACTGATAGGCCACATGTTGTTACATTTTTTATCAATTCAAATTTACATGGTAAAATAGTCTTTAGACTTACTATATGTCAGTAAACTGTGTGTAGTTATACTTCCCGGGTCAAATCTACATATTAAGTTAATTTGCATAGCTTTTTCTTACCCTTTGATTCCATTCTATCAAGTAAAGTTCTCTGTAGTTTAAACTGGACTGTTGAATTGCATCCTTGGTACTTCTGAGACTGAAGCAATGAAGAGTTTGTAAATCTATGCTTCTCAGTGTGCCACGTGATTACAGCTCTTTCTATTCTACTCCACTAGTGCACTTTATCTGAGGAGAGTTCATGTCGCGAATAAAATGCATGTCTGTGGAAATTCCAAAAATATTTTCCATTTGTTTTTTCTGGTCATTGATATTTCCAAATCAATAGAGATATTGATGAAGGAGGAACTCCACTCTGGCTGCCTCGAAAGTAATGGTCATGTGTCTCAGGGATGGGGTTTCATCTTACTAAGTAGGTACCCACCTGAGAATGTGATGAAGAACATTTCCTTCTACTTTAAGGCATCCTGGCTTTCTTTGTTTGTGGTGACATAGCATGGATATCTAATTCATTGGCCTTTGAATAGAGTTTCACTCTCTTTGAAACACTGGCAGGGAAAGCAAAATTCTGTAGGTCATTGAGCCTTGATTTTACCTGACAATGTGAGAATCAAAGAGTGCCACTACTTTCAGGTTGAGACATTTATGATTCAGAAGGCTGCAAATGCTTTTAAACATTGGCCATGTATAATGGTTTGGATTTAGGATGTTTCCCTAGGCTTCACATCCTCACATAGAATGTTGAGGTAACCATGTTGGCAGTAGAGCTTGGTCACTAAGGAGGGGTTTCTGGGGATGTAGTCTTGGGGAGTATTCATTGGTTAGTCCTTCTGAGCTCGCGCTCTCTCTCTTCTCTTTCTCTCTCTCTCTCTCCTCTCTCTCCTCTCTCTCTCTCTCTCTCTCTCATTTCCAGTGTCCAGGACATTAGAATGGAGCTTTGTGCACTCCTCTCTCTCTTTCCATTTCCCACCTTCATGTTTTGAGCTCTGCAGACATTAGCCTCACATGGACTGAACCCTCAAAGTCTCCAAAAATTATGAGCAAAAAAATCTTTCTTTCTCTAAGTGGTGTGGTCAGTTTTTTTGGATTATAGTAGTAAGAATATTGACTGAGATACCATGTAATATTTATTATTTGATTTGATTTATTGATGCATTATAGTCTCTCATCATAATGTAAATCATGTAGATGGTGACATACATGTATACAGTGGAGTTTCTTTCAAGGCATAATCAGTGGGCTGTGACTCTAATATCAAGCTCATATAGGTCATGTGAGCATATGGTAGTCAGTAGACTTTTAATAAGTGATAGATATTACCTATTCATCTCCATTCATTTATCTTGAGGGACTGGGAAACAGCTTAAAAGCATCAATCTTGACATTAATCATAAGTTTAGGCTCAAATTCTGGGACTAAGTTTGTGGAGTTCATGACTATTGACAGGTCTCCAAACTTCCATAGATCCCCATTTGCTATGTCTAAATCTGGAGTGCTGTGTATTTTAAAATAGCTGAGAGGTCCAAAATAATATTAAAAACATAAATCTCATGGCATTGTATGTGGCTCATAGTAGGTGATCCATATTTGAAAGTTATGATTGCTTTTCTGTAATGTGGTTGTTATTTTTGGGAAAACAGCTATGTGCCATGCAGCAGAGCCTGCTGGCTGGTTTACTGGCAGCCACTGCCTTAGCAGGTGAGGAGTGTGAAGCATCCAACCTAACCTATGCTGAGACAGCATAGCAGGAGTTGGGCCCTCCTCTTACATAGTAGGTTATCCTTACAGTTTACCATACAGAACTATGTAGGAGACATTATATATCCTAAACCTAGGTTGCAAGCATTAGTGAGCAGCATGGGATGCTGGCTTCATCCATTCTGGTACCTTTATTCTCATGGTGGCAGGGTGGCTCAGTCATAAATTGTCCCAATCTCCAGAGTTAATTCCAGTCTCTTATGGCAACTAATTTAACAGCTTTATTAACCTTCACAGTAGGATTCAACATTAAGGTACCTTTTTATCTGCTGTGGTTGTAATGTGGAGTACAGGCTAACTTTGTGCTCCAGGTCATATAATTAGGTTTAATTTTTGTACTATACTGCAGTGCTTATCTTGGTAGTGCTAGGAAGTTGATTTCCGAAAGGAGGTCATTGCTAATAGTCTGCTGGTAGTATTTTATCTGATCATGTATTCTTTAGCATTTGCTGTCTGCAGTGTTGGTAGCTACATGGTCCTGTATGACATTTCCTGATGCCTATAGCAGTCTACAGTCTCTGGATAATCTTTTTCTTTCCAAAGTGACATAGTATGGATGTTCCATCCATGGTGTTTCAGTACAACTCCAATGCCTTTGAAATTAGTGGCAATGACTCCAAATCCTGTAGATAGCTGCGGAGTGGAATCTCCCACTCTAGTTCCCAGCATCTGCTGCTGAGAACATTTCCTGAACCCTTTTCTGTTTCCAAAGGGCTGGGCCAATCCAAGGTGCTGACTTCTCAGAGGCTATCATGCAGAGATACTTACATATTCAGCCAAATTCTGAGCAATGACTAATCCACTCTTAATATTGAGACAATGGAAAATTGTTTTAAGGTTATTGTAGATCATATCTGAGATAAGGTATTTATTCATATTCCACTGATTTACTTTGGAACAGTATAATACTTTATTTAAATATAGTTACCCAAGAAATTATATTTTTCAGAGGCATAGAAAAATACGTTTTTTCTTTCTTTTTTCGTTCCCGCTCACAATGGAAAGCCAGATTAAGTTTCACAATAAAAATAAATAGAAACCATGTTTAGTGGCTTGTCATCATGAACAATGACCTAGCAAATGTAAAATTAAACTTTAATGCATTTTTGAAATATGAGGATAGGATAACCACACAGAAAGTTATATTATAAACCTAGAAAGCATTAACCATTTTATAAGAATATTAATAATTTAGCATTAAGAACAGGTAAAATGAAAAATCATTGCAAATACTTGGGAGCAAATATCTTGAAAAGTAAGTTAGCAATTTGTAAGTAGAGCGTCAAATGGGGTCTCATAGTTTTATTTGAAAAGACAATCTCTGTTCAGAGGCATTTGGCTTGCATAGGCTATTTTAAAAAGATGAAAGAATTTGGTAAAAGCAAATACTTTTGTTTGTGGCAATAATGACATTCATTTACAAAGCCTGAAGGACTACATATTCCTTACTTTTCTTTCTTTAATCTTTATGACAATAAGAATGGAATGCGAACACTGAAAGTGTTTATTTTCCTAAACAGAACATGTAGCAGAACATAAATGCCTCTCAATTCTTTCATAAACAAATACAGTACCCATCTCCTTTCTTGAAATGAGTCCATGGCACTTGTCTGCGATCTCTGATTTCTGCTCCTGTAGGAGTGGAGGTGGACGATCCGCATGTTGTGCAGATTCCTTGCGAACCTGGTCTGTGTGAATGCTTTAGGATAGTCAGAGCACAGACCCAGTAATCACAACACAAGTGGTTTTCTAAAGTATGCATCTTCGAGGTGAAATGAACTTTGTTCCTGGAATTTCATACTGGTTGATAAAACTCTTGTTTTCTTTGATACCAGATGAAGTGACATATTTCAAAAGAAAATTCTTGAAAGTAGACTTAAAATTTGCTCCATTATTTCCTTTAATCTGAATAGGTACATATAGTAGCTAAGTTTTCCCAGTTTTGATTTTTAAGAAGAATAAAGTTTTTGCTCTAATAATGAAGATATTAATATATCCTCCTTTGGGGTATAGTGTGGTGTTTCAAGACATATATACAATGTATAATGATTAAAACAAGCAATTGGTATATCTGTAAATTCATTTATCATTTCTATATTTTGGAAACATGCAAAATCCTTTAAACTAGGTATATGGAAACATGCATTTCTGTGTTGTCAACCACATTACCATGCTATGCCATAAAATAGTAGAAGGTGTTTCTCCTAGCAACTGTACCCCTGACCTGGTTATCCATCTTCTTTCCAGTTTTTATTTCACTATTCTCAAAACTCTAATAACTTCTATTCTCTACTTCTATGAGATAAACACTTTTAGTTTCCACTGATAACCCTCCTTTTGGATAAAAAAAATAAGACAGCTGCACACAAAAAATATGCTTTAAATATAATAATGCAAATAGTTCAAAAGCAAGAGAATGGAAGATTACAAAATTCCCAAATAATAATCATAAGAAAGTTGATAAATTTTAATTTAGAAGAAAAATATTATCAGGTTTTAAACAGTAATGTATAAAGAAATAAAAACAGCAAACGACTCATCAAGAAAATAAAATGATGCTAACAAGTATGTAGCCATAAGAGAACTTTTAAATGTGTAAGGCAAATATTGAGAAAACAGAGAGGAAAATAAATGAAGCCACAATTGTTGAAACTGGAGATTTCAACATTCCTCCTCAATAACTGAGGTTCTGAATCAACAGAAAAATCCATAAGGGTATAGAAAACTTTAAACTACACCACCGACATGATCTAACTCAGATGTATACAAGAGAACAGTAAGAGCAGAAAATACATTCTTTTCAAGTGACATGGAACATTAAGAAAACTAGACTTGATTCAGGGCAATAAAACAAAATTCAATAAACTTACAAAAACTTTAATTATACCAAGTATTTAATCTATCCACAGGAAAATTAAATTAGAAATGAAAAACAAAAAAAAGCTATCTTGGAAAAATCACAAAATATTTTGAAATAAAAAAACCCCACTCTTCTAAATAACCCACGAATTAAAAAGTAAATCACAAGAGGAGTTAGGAAATATTTTGAACTGAATAGTATTAAGTTACAATCAACACAGTAGTTATGATAAGCTTAAATTAGTACAACAAAGAAATTTCTAGTACAAATACATATATATGTATTTATATAAATTTTTATTGTTCTGTGCATTTAAAACGAGTAGATTTTGTGTAACGTATCCTTCAATTAATTAAGAATTATAATTAATGGTGAGAGCAATATTAATGGTGAAAAATTCCTTCCATCAAACTGTGGGCTCAAGAACATTTTTCTGATTATCACTATTGAAGAAATTATATATATATGAGTATATGTATATGATTTTATATATATTTAAATTTATATTTTATATATATGAGATTTCTTTATTTATTAGGGAACAATAGCGGCAGCATTTGAGTGCCTACTGTCTTCCAAACACCACCTAATTGTCGAGGATGCTCTTATGATAACCAGTGGTCTCTGTTGTCTTACTGCTCAATGTACCATCGTTGAGGGATGGAGCTCCCATTGGTCTTATACTGCCAGATAGGACCAAAGCCCAAACTATATATTGTTTAAGAACAAGCTCATGAGTAAACAAAAATATGCACAAAGTGGTCTGTAAATAATCGCCATCACAACAGTAAAAATAATCTGAAAATACTCATTCACTGGTGCCTCTTCTGACATATTCATTCTAAGCTTCTTTGAGGGTCCTGAGAAGAAATTGGTTATACAACGCAGAAAATCTGAATGTTAATGACTTTGAAATGATCCTTTCTTTAAGTAAAATCTTGTGAATTTACAGGTCCTGTGGGCCAGCCAGCTGATTTCAAGTTTGGGCCCTTGTGCCGCCATATTCATTACCAGCCATGACCAAGAACAACAGAGCCCACACAAACAACAGGTGAGGAATACGCTAGATGACTATTCACATTCCTTAAACAATAACCAATTAAAAACAAGAACCTAAAATGTAGCTATTCATGAGCAATATCAGAGACTAGTCAGAATATCTTGACCTGTGCTTCACAATGATATTGATTGACCGGAGGGTTTATTCTCAATTAAGTTACTTTTGTTGTATTTAAATACAAATGGAAAGTCACAAGTTTTTTTTCTTCAGAAAGAGATTTCTAAATATTATTTAAATATTATCATCTATATAGTAATTAATGAATAAAATGAATATGTATTAAGGTGTCAGAAATAAAATTAAATTTTTATATAAAAAATTAAATTTCTATATCGATCAGAAAACCCACAGAAAATGTTAACACTTAGATAAGAAAGGTGAAAAAATTATTTTAAAATTGACATTACTATTTTCAAAGAAACATTGGACAGCTTATCTGTGATTAAAATGTTCTTCAGTAATCACTCATTTTGGAAGAAAAAAGTGGTGAAAGATGAAAAGAAATGAGTTCAAAAGAAACGATGTGAATCATTCGTTCACCTATTTAGAACATATCTAAAATTAGGAGATTTGAAAGGGGAAGATAGAGAATGTATTGAATGAAGATATAAACCCATTTTAGTCTGTTTTTATTTCATTTCCTGTAATACATGCTCACTTTACTTAATTAGCATTATTTTAATTGCACAGATTGATGGGGTCCACTGTGATAATTTGATACATGTATACAATGTATAATGATCAAAACAGAGTAGTTAGCATTTCTATCTCTTTCAAGATTTAAAAAATGTTGATTAACATATAATAATTTGCACATTTATGAGGTACAGTGTAATACTTCAATGCATGCATACATTATGTGCTGATCAAATCAGAGTAATTAATGTTTCCATTTTCTTATCATTACTTTGCATTTGGAGCCTTTAAACTCCTATCTTTTCCATGATCAATTTTAGAAAGTCTATAATAACAGCAAAAAGTCAGTATTAAAGAAAAAACATGTTAACTACACTAATATATCAGCATGATTTTATTCTTGTGTTTTAATGCATGGTCATCTAATGTTAAATTAGTATAACAAATGTGCTTCTACCAGAATATGGACAACATCATGTGAGTGAACTTTGTGTTATTTAAATATTCCCTATTTTTAGTATAAAGTTTATTGTAATATCCCTGAAGCAAATAATAAATTCTTTATAATCAACCTGATTATTTTCTTATAAGCACCTCTTAGTAGCAGAGGTATTTGATAAAAATGGAATCAATATTTTAAAAGCTTTCAAATGTATTAATATGTTTTCCAGAAAGATTTTTAACAATTTAAAATATTATCAGAGATATAAGCATATCCTTGCTAATAAAAAGCTAACACTTTTTTATACCTTGCTAACTTGAGACCTAATTGTTATGCTGGTTTTACTTAGTTTGATTAACTGTGAAGAGAAATAATTTTGTCTGTTATGTCACTTGTAGCTCTTTATAATTTATTTATTTTAGTAATGTCCAATAAAAATAAAAATAGAGCCAAGTATAGTGTAACTCTTGCTTCTATTCATTCTGCAAGTATTTTTAATCACCCCTTACTGAAAGTCTATTTCCATTAAACAATAATTCCCCATTCACTCCTCTGTCCAACTCCTGGTCACATCTGCTCTACTATGCATCTACTCTCTTTAACTTTTCACAGAAATTCCTACTAGCCTTTCTATAATATTAGGAAATGACTAATGATAATCATCTTCATTAGTAGCTTTCATGGATCTGTTTCATCGCTTTGTGCTGTTACATGACAGTCATATAAGGTTATAGGCTGTTGAGATGAATCACAGTATCATTTCCTTCACTTTCTTTTGCTGAGGTGCACAAGGCTCCCTACCCCGGCAGCTGTCCTTCCCAGATCATGTAACCCCTTTCTTTGCCTATTTTCTAATGTGTAGCCACTCCATAGTCTCCCATGTTTTAGGAACTGACATAATCAAGTTCACGCTCCTGTATCTGACCTTCCTTCACTGCAGGTGCGTCTCCTGTAGTTCTCTTTATGGATTGATGGCCCACTTAACTGGTGCTAAAGGTCCTAGGATTTGCAGATATGAAAACACCCTAAAATCTTGATGCAAAGATTAGTTCCAAAAAGATTTTCAAATAAAAAGCTATGAAAATGGCCAGGCTGGGTATGGTGGTGCACACTTGTAATTCCAGCATTTGGGAGGCTGAGACAGGAGGATCCAGGTTTTCGGATAGCCTTAGCTACTTGATGAGGCCCTTTGCAACGCAGGGAGAACTTGTTTCAAAATAAAGAATAAAAAATAGGGCTGTGAGTATGGCTCAGAGGTAGAATGCCCCTGGGTTCTATCCCCAGTATTGCAGAAAAAAAAAAAAGGACAGCTCAATATATTCTCCAAAAATGTCAATATCATAAACAGAAGACTGAGAAAGATGAAAATAAAATACATTAAAGATATAATAGCAACCAAAGACCACATAGTATGGGCTTCTTTCTAGTCATGCAGGACACAATGTGGTAGCAATCGTCACATTTTCCAGTTTAAACTGAAATTATATAGAATTTAAAATCCAATTTCTCAATTATAGTAGCCACGTTTAAATTGCTCCGTGTCTATGGTGGCTAGCACTTACTGCTTCAGACAGAACAGGGCTGCTCTACATTTTGCACTTTTACATTTGGAGTCTAGAGCCCTTTTGGAAGAATTCTTGGGTTTCAATGCCAGCTACTTAGTAAACACTTTAGTAACATATACTTATTTCTAAAATCTCTTGTTTTCAAATAGGAAATTATTCCTATAGTTGCTAACTTTGCAAAGTCTACTTTGTGAATATTTGAATAAGAATGACTATATTTATGTCAGTTGTCTGTGCATAATGAAATTGAGGGATTCGAAACCACTGTGTTTTTTGCCGGGCATGGTGGCGCACGCTTGTAATCCCAGCATTTGGGAGGCTGATACTGGAGGATCGCAGTTCGTGGACAGCCTCAGCTACTTAGTGAGGCCTTCTGCAACTCAGTGAGACCCTGTTTCAATATAAAGAATAAAAAAACAAAATAGGGCAGGGGTGTAGCTCGGAGGTAGAATGCCCCTGGGTTCCATCCCCAAACCCGCAAGAAAACAAAAACAAAAACAAAAAAACCACTGTGTTTTTATGACTATAACAAGCAATTCTTTTTTTCTCATTTATTTTTAAAAAAATTTTTTGTGGATCATATTGAAAATGGCGTACATTCACGTAGTGCTTGGTGCCCTCCTCCACCCTCTGCTTCCCTTTCCCCCCTCTCAACAATGAGCATCAGGTTGACCATGCTACATTCACATTTATACACATATTCAAATGTAGCTCCTCCACTAATCAACCTCAGCCTTCTTCCACATTTAATTTTTACATCTATATGCTTATTATCTGAGCAAAAACAGTTTCTAAATTCTGAAAGTTTACATTTGAAGACAGCAAAAAGTAGGATTTTTAAAATGATTCATAATCAACAAAGCAATTGTGTACACTGCTCTAACAGGAATTCTTCAAACCACTGAAAATAACTTACTAGCAAGGTAGATCAATAGCATCATAAATGCAACAGTTTTATTGTGATTATGAAATGATGGCTTATCAACAAAAGGAAATTTTAGGTTCTTAATATTTTAAATCCTTTTGTAATTCTTAAAGTAAATTAATGTTTTCCTAATATCAATTCTCATGGAATGATCTCATTTTAGTAAGAGAACCAAAAATTGCACAGAACTGAAAATCTACAAAATTTCCTTCTTAGTTAGCATAATGGTCTTGCCTGTGAACTTTGCATCTCATTAATAAAGAGCGTTCTGCTCAATATTTCCTGTTCATGAAAGACCATGGTAATATTGTGTTAGTAAATCCCACAGTGTTTAATTTTGAAAAACAATTCTTCTTTCAAGAGCCTGTCTGTCTGCCTTGCCTTTTCTTCTCTGCCATTTTCTTCCTTCCTTTAGTGCTGGGTATTGAACACACAGCCGTGCACATTTTAACACACGCTCTACCATTAGGCCATAACCTTCATCCCTTGAAGAGCTTTTTTATTTTATTTTACTTATTTATTCTTTGCTTCTATGATCTGTGCCTTCAGAATCCAGCCCAGTTCATCTCTCTAGTTTTTGGCAAAGTAATTTATCCAGAAAAATTTTTGAAAAAATATTTGGAAGAACTGGGAAAAACTCATCTCCATAAATAAATAAGTAAACAAAATCATACCAGGGTTGGGTTGGTTTGGGTTTCACCATTCTTAAGGTTGTTATTCTTTAGTATTGACCAATGCTATTTTGAAGGTTGTTGCTTTGGCTCCCTGGGAATTTCCCGCCTAATGGTTAAATGTGCTTCCAGAGGAGAGGAAGAGACTCCTGTTCGGGGGTCATAGGTCATAGGCCATACATAGGTCATGGGTCATTCTGGTACAGCAAGCAACTAGACTTGTTCTAGCTCCAATTAAACAAACTTTGTAGGGAATTCAAGCTTCGATACCTCATGTATTTTAGTTAAAACAATCTGATAGTAGTTTGAATAAGAATGCATTAATCAATATCTTGGAGCCTACTGAATTTATTTTTGATGCTTTACAGATTCCAGCAGAGGTATGAATATATTATGATATTGATTTTGCATTTTTTTGTTGTTGTTCAGCATTTAGCTTAATGCCTACCCTGTAATAGCTGCTCAATGAATGTTGAATGAGTAAATAAATGAATGCATTTTTAAAATTTGCTTTTGGTTATCAAAAATACACTCAAACTTAATATGCCTCCTGTAGCAATTTCAGCAAAATACCACATGATGGGGTTGCTATTCTATGAACGAGAACTTAAAAAAATTTTCACTGCTGCATTTCTGGATAGGGTGACACTATTTAGGGATAGAGAGAAAAAAATTTAAAGTTCTCAAAAAAAGTCTACCTTCTTCTACACTAAATATTGCATAACTCCTAACAAGTTACCTGTAAAAACTAAACATAAGCAGTGACCCTCAGTTGTGGTTGATATCTGAGTTAACCAAATGGTTTTAAAAATGAACAGACTGTCTCAGTGGTATGGCTTTCTATATTATTTTATCAATTAAAAACAATAATATATCTTTAATATATACCATATATATATATATATATATATATATATATATATATATATGTATACCTCAAAAATATACACAACTCTGAAAGGAACTAAATCATTGCATTACTCAGGACTGAATAGTAAAATAACTTCCATAATCTTTTTTTTTTTTGTTTTTGCAGTACTAGGTATGGAAGCCAGGGGCATTCTATCTCTGAGCTACACCCTCAGCCATATTTTTAATTCTTTATTTTGAAACAGAGTATCACGGAGTTGCAAAGGGCCTTATTAAGTAGCTGAGGCTGTCCTTGAACTGTGATCCTCCTTTCTCAGCCTCCCAAATGCTGGGATCACAAGCTAGCGCCACCATGCCTGGCTTCCATAATCTTTTAACACAGCATTTTGGGAAAAGTATTTTGACCCAGAAAAAGAAGAAAATTCACAATGTTTATTTTTATGATGTTTTTCTTGCAATTTCCTTCTAATGACATTAAATTTGCCCGGAGAGAGAAAATTCAGTCAGATTTAACTTCTGCTAAATACTGGTCCATGAAGGATTTATGCATGATGCAAATTTTACTATCATATAATTAGTGTTAAAAAGACAAGAGCATGGGACAGGAGAAACTAATTTTATTGGTTTATGACTATTTTTTTTTAGATCGTGCTGGGTAGTACATTTTAGGTTAATTCCACCAATCCGTTATGTTGTAGACCTAAAATGTGATTTGTTCAAATATTCTGTTTCATTATCTTTAATTAAATTCTATTTGATGATAGCCAATTTGTCATGACCTCAATAAGCATAAGACAAAAATGATAGTGGAGTTTTAATTTAGTGCTTATAAAATCAACACAGCTGAGAAGGGACTTCCTATAATTTATTTCACTGACAATTTAAATAGAACTAGGATAAATAATTCTGAGCAAACTTTAGCGCATATGTTATATACAATAATACGAGATTTAAAATACTTGCAGATCTCTTTTATGATTGACCATCTTTTTCTTATTGCAATCTAAACATTTATGAAATGTTAGTAAGAATCTTTTACCAAACTGCAATCTTTCATTTTACTTTAGAGCAATTCTGTTTAGCTTCCTGTTATTTGTGACTTGGAGGTGTTTTTTTTTTTTTTTTACTTGCTTGCTGCATTGTTTAGAATTAATTTTATTGCAGTACTAGAAATGGAACCCAGGGGCATTCTACCTCTGAGCTACACCCTCAGACATATTTTTTATTCTTTATTTTGAAATAGAGTGTCATTGAATTGCAAAGGGCCTTATTAAGTTAGGCCCTTTTACTTTACTATTTTACTTTACTATTAATCTATTATTAAAGCCTTAATTTTGATGCCTGACATAAGTTATGTCAGAACTCATAAGCTCAGAATAGTTCTTTAATAGGAATTTGTCTGTCTATATGTGTTTCTGTATATACTCATGAATATACATTTAAATTTTAAATTACAAGGATATAAAGTAAGTCACATTGAACAATGACATCTTTTGCAAATATCTTTAGATTCAAGATGTTGAGTATCAAGATGTATTAGAAGAAAAAATAGTAAGAGAAAAATCTTCCCATGCTCTTCTTGAAAGCACTTTAACAAGTCCAGAGCTAACATCATACTCGGGTGAAAAGCTGAAAGCTTTTCATCTAAGATCTGGAACAAAACAAGGATGTGCACTCTCATAATTCCTGTTCACTATAGTATTGGACATTCTTTCTAGAGCAATTGGGCAAGAATAAAGATATAAAGGGCATTCAAACAGAAAAGGAAGAAGTAAAGTCATCTCCATTTGCAGATGACATGATGTCTTATACAGAAAACCCTAAGGATGCGCCAAAAACCATTACAAGTAACAAGGCCAGTAAAGTTTCAAAATCAGCATATAGAAATCAAATATATTTCTATGTTCTCGCCATTAATCAAAAAACAATGAAATCCCATTTGCAGTAGTATCAAAAAAATAAAATGAACAGAATAAATTTAAAGAAAAAGGTGAAATATTTGTACAAGGTAAGAACTTTGAAACACTGATGAAGCCAGGTGTTGTGGGACACACCTGTAATCTCAGTACTTTGGAGACTGAAACAGGAGGATTGCAGGTTCAAGGCCAGCCTTAGCAACCTAGTGAAGCTCTCTGAAACTCAGTGACACCATTTTTTAGAATAAAGAATAAAATAGAGTTGGGGGGCAGCTCAGTGATAGAATGCCTCTGGGTCCAATCCCCAGCACCACATACACACAAATAAATAAAATATAAAATCCTGATGAAATAAATACAAAAAGACACAAACGGAAAGGCAGCTTATGTTTCTGTATCAGAAAAATTAATCTTGTTGAAATGTTCATACTACCCAAAGTAGTGTTCAGATTTTACGTACTCCCTAACAAATATTTGATGATATTTTTCACAAAATAGAAAAAACAATGCTAACGCCGGGCGTGGTGGCGCACGCTTGTAATCCCCGCGCTTGGGAGGCGGAGACAGGAGGATCGCGTAGGTTCGAAGCCAGCCGCGTTGGCTTAAGAGACCCTGTTTACAAATAAAAATATAAAAAATAGGTCTGGGAGTGTAGCCCTAAGGTAGAAGGGCTTCCAGGAACCCCAGTATCACTAAAAAAAAAAAAAAAAAAAAAAAAAGCTAAAGTTTCTGTGGAGGTACAGGAGAATCAGGGTAGTTTAAACAACAGTTAGCAAGAAGAACAAGGCTCACAACCCAATAGAGCAACAGGCGTGTCCTGTCTAATGATCAAATGTGCAATTAATTCTATAGTATTCATCATATTGAAAGTATTTACTCAATAAATATCGAGTGTTTACCATAAGCCAAAATCTATCAGATACTAGAGATGTGGTGATTGAGTTTACTAAAAGAAGTAGATATTGAAATATTAAAATGTGTTGAAACAAAGTTCAAGGTGCCAGGCATGGCAGCATACGCCTGTAATCCTAGTACTTGGGAGGCTGAGACAGGAGGACATCAGGTTTGATGACACCCTTGGCTATTTAGTGAGGTTCTCAGCAACTTAGCAAGACTTTGTTTTCAAATAAAAAATAAAATAGCTCTGGGGGTGGGGGGTGTAGCTTGGAGATCGAATGACCCTGGCTCAATCCCCAGGACCACAACACAAAAAAATAAAAAAAAGAAAAATTCAAGGTAATCAAAAATGATCAGGGAGCATAACCAATACTTAGATGCAGTTATATGTTTTCCATGAATTCCTATATTCAAATTATCTCTGAATTCAGTTCCAGATATAGGAAGTAAAGACACTATTTTATTTAAATTACAAGATATCCTGGAACAAAAGTAATCATTGTTCCCTGAATTAAGGCCCAGAAAGATGGGACCATGAATGGAAATTTACTTCTACTCTGTGACAATATGGTAGAATAAAAATGGCCGCACTGCATTATTGGCCAGATATGCTGAAACACTCCCTGATAACACACACACACACACACACACACACACACACACCCCACTCCAATAACTCAGGTTCATTTGCATTTTCTCATATTTTCGAGAGGGAGGGAGAGATGAATCCTGTCAAGAAGTTGGGGGCTTCCGTAAACGATCAGCCATGGAGACCAAAAGGGACCTCAGAGTGCGAAGTGTTCTGCGTGAAACATGGGTTAACAGTGAGTGGCAGGGGCCAGGGGATGAGTGGTCGCTGGAGTAAGAGCCATCGCGACGCTCATCCAGAAGGTGAGGCATGTACTCTCCACCACCAGAGCCTGAAGGCGAGGTAGAGATCCCAGCAGGGGAAGACAAGGGTGGAGAGTGCTAGTACTGAGAACTAAGTTAAAGAGGCAGAGAAATGACTTTACCCTATCTAGATATTCTTAGACTCAGTTTGAAAATAACTTTAGTTATCTGGATGCTACTAAGCTAAAATTTCTGCAGTGATTCAAAATGGGGTCCCAGAGATAATGCCAGTTAAATTATATTACTACTACTACTACTACTACTACTACTACTACTACTACTACTATTACTACTGTTACTTATAATACGAAGGATTGAACCCAGAGATATTCTTCCTTCAAGCAACACTCCCAGCCCTTTTTCTAAATTTTATTTAATTTTATTTTTTGGGGGATACTGGGGTTCCTGGAAACCCTTCTACTTCCGGGCTACACTCCCAGACCTATTTTTATACTTTCTTATTTGGAAACAGGGTCTCTTAAGTCAGCGCATGCTGCTGCTGCTGGCTTTGAACCTGCGCGATCCTCCTTGTCTCTGCCTCCCAAGCGCGGGGATTACAAGAGTGCGCCACCACGCCCAGTTTTATTTTTTATTTTGAAACAAGGTCTTTCTAAGTTGCTGAAATTCTTCTGTCTTGACCTCCCAAGTACTGGATTACAAGTGTGCGCCACTATGCCTGTTTAAGTCTTAAAACATTTAATTCGATGGTAAATCGAATGCACTAGGCCTTGGGTCCAATCTCCAGTGCCACAACACACACACATACACACACACACACACACACACACACACACACACACACACACACGAAGAAGTGCCACATTTGATTTACAATTTTATTTGTTTTGTGGTACTGAATGTTGAACCCAGGGGCATTCTAACTCGGAGCTACACCCACAGCCCTATTTTTATTTTTTAGTTAGAAATGGGATCTCACTAAGTTGTGGAAGGCCTCACTAAATTGCTGAGGCTAATTGCAAACCTGTGATATTCCTGACTCAGCCTCCCAAGTACTGGAATTACAAGTGTGCACCACCATAACCGATGAATTTAAAATTAAAAAAATATTGTGAGAAGAAGCTCAGTTTGTGTGTAGTAGAGCACTGATGATAAGGGCTTCATCAAAGTGGGAACTGGCCAGCCAGCTCATATAATAAATAGAGTTGACCAGACTGGGAGGTAAAGCTGGTACTGCTTGGGCAGAGGAGAAAGCGCATACAAATTGATTCTGGAAGTAGCTTTCTTCTTTCAAAGTCCCAGAAAAGAAAGGCAGGAGCTCAACATTTATAATTGAGGGATGGGCCATATTAAAAAGTTCAATTTTGTTTTCGTTTAGCCTGGAAAATAATGTATAGTCATATTATATTCAAGTGGATCAGAGGTATGATTAGATTTTAATTTTGAGAAAATAATTCTGAAAAGTTCTATGAAGAAGTTTGGGAGTAGGTGAGAGAGTTGGTTGCTCCATGAACAATGAATGGAAGAAAGGCAAGAAAAAATATTAGGAGACCGATTAAACTATTAGGTTATTTGTGTAGCTCAAGCAGCAGGTAATAGTATCTGGATATTTTTAAGTTAAAGGTAAGAAGATTTCAAGATTCTAAGGATTTTTTAAATTTAAGATTAAACACTTTTGCACTTGGAGAAGTTGGTCAACTCGTAGGTTTTGTTCTTTTGTAGCAGAACTATGAGCGTTCCCATTCTCTCCCATCCATCCATTGAATTTTCTTGCAACGTTCTAAGGAAGCCATTCATGCCCCTTCAGTTCATGAGAGGAAGGCACAGTTTTTTTCATAAGCAGAGACCTCTTTATACCATAATGTATTTGAAGCTAATTTAGCAATAAATAAAATGTCATAGGAATCTTTTGTGAAGTCAGAAGGTATTGGGCTAAAATGTCACAACCAAGGAGATGTTATTATTACTATTACTGTTTTTTAACCGGAAACCACTTTTCTTTGGATCATTTGGCATCAAAATTTTGAACTGAACTTGAACTTCATGGTGTATGAATTAGTTTCCCCTTCGTTATATGTGACCACATTTTTCCCTCAAGAAAAACAATCTGAATGCCCTGGAAAAAAAAAAAAAAGCTTCCAAACCCTCTTAATATATCAAATAACCCTTACAAAATAACTCTTTGATGTTAAGTGTGAAAATATCAGCAACATGGAGATTAAATTTCCTCTGGGATATTTCTCTACATGAACGGAAAAAGTGCTTAGCAAAACACCTTTTGAGTTTCGTCTATTCCCTAAAGTATTTTAAAAGGGAAACAGGAATTTAACCAGTCCAAGAGCAGCTAAATTTTTATATCCTTTGCACAGACGTATTGTATTACTTAATTTCTTTTCCAGTTCTCTTGGTTTGATCCTTTTCATATATTTGGATTTTCTACATTTTGTCTGAGTTTTAGTTGTGGATCAATGTTTTCAAACAAGACCAGCAAAATGGCCCGAGGTGACTGGTAACAAAGACGGTCCCCTGAGGAATTTCTGAGTTTAAGGTGTAACCTCCTCTCCCTGTTTACAAGCACACTTTCCTCATTAAATTATGACTCTTATTTAGTAAGGTCAAAGCTAGCTCTGAGCAAGACTGGGACATAGTCAAGGTTTTGTTGGCCATGAGTATAGTGGTGTAAAATGCACCCTGGAAATAACATACCTCTAGGGGAGATCAGCACTGCTTCTCTGAGTCCCATTATGATTTGATGACATTTTTGGAAATTCTCTGTGGGTTCCCATGATTCACTTTTCTTTTAGAGAAGATGTTCATAGGGATGAAAGCTAGTTATTGCGTGGCTGTTTTGTATCATGTCCTGAGCGAGCTAAGTGCTTCACATACATTACGAGCTT